>NC_056735.1:1295108166-1295153166 GCF_019279795.1 Protopterus annectens
GTGCCATCTGACTTGCTGATGTCCAGTAAATCCATCAGTAATGGGTCAAAGAATGCCTTGTATGCCAGACACAGGTCATTTCTTAGCAGTCTGTAGGATACCAAGCAGTGACAGGGCTTTGGGAATTTATGCAATCTGAGGCCCAAATAGTTGCAGATTAAAAAAAGCAAGTACAGCAAAGGCAATACAGTCCTTTTTTCAAGGCTTTGCCACACAAGAAACAGACAAATGCAAACGGATCCCTGCAACAGTCTACCAAACAGTACTAACCTGCGACATACAAACACATTAGGGCCATGTAACAAAACAGACATTAAGGTTTCATTCATAAAAACAGAAAGAGAGACAACAGAATG
This sequence comes from Protopterus annectens, assembly GCF_019279795.1. NCBI lineage: Eukaryota > Metazoa > Chordata > Ceratodontiformes > Protopteridae > Protopterus > Protopterus annectens. The sequence continues at coordinate 1,295,108,523 of NC_056735.1, forward strand.
GCAACATAAAGAAACAAAAGTTACGGTAGCTAAAGTTGAAAAATGCCAGCAAAGTCTACAAACATAGGAATAATACAGTGCAAGCAATCACAGAGACCATAAGCTGCCTAGCAATATACATTTAAGTAGACACATCTTAAGTTCTTGGCACTCTTTCAAGCACTTGGTAGGGCTCACCTCCCAAATCAATCAGAACTGAAGTGTAAATTTGTATCTATCTTGTGACACCCGTGCCCTGGCCCAGCAATCAAGGAGCCTCAATCCAAACCACTAACAACAGAGAGGGCGTCTTATATATGAGGAAAGGATAACAAATACACACAGTAAAGTGCAATTTCCCTTAACAGCACACAGAGATCACAGTCAGTCTGGGGTTGGTCGCTCCCTTGCTCCCCAGGTCCCCAATAAGACTCCCCTCTGGCACAGCTATAGGGTCCAGATCTCAGCCTAGCTGGGCAAGCTAAAATCTCCAGCACCTTCTCAGTCCAACCAGTGCTTCATGTCCCTGCCCAAGTAGCTGACACACATGCTTTGAGATAAGTTTAGTTTATACAACCACAGACACTCCTGGGGAAGGCTGGCACAGGTTGTCCAGCTGTGCTCCTTTTACCTAGACTATACGGTAGTAATTACTGCCACCACCCAGCTAATATTATCAGTTACCCAAAGGCCCTTAAAAGAGAGTGTCCAATTATTACTGCGCAATATTATTATCCAATTGGTAAGTGTGACTAATCAGTCAAGGCTTATTAGAGTGGCTTTGTACAATAAACTCTATAAATATGCAATGTACTCTAGAGCTTAACATCTCTACACAAACCAGCCACAGTTAAAAGGTTTTAGAATATTTAATAATAAATGAATCAGTAGTACAGTTCTGACATCACAGAAAAAACAAACAGTATAATATCTAGTCCTATCTATATCTACAAGAAAACACACTTCTAAGATAGCTTACTTAAGGCAGCATAAGGCAGTGATGAGTTGGATATCAAGACAAAAAATGCTTAATGTCTTCTGATTCTTTCTGTTTAAATTGCTATTGCAGTTCTGATAAACATTACATCATCTTTTACACTTTCCTGCAGTTCCCAGGCTATACATTAACGGCATTTACATTCTTAACATCTTCCTTTTATCATCTTGCAGCTGGTCAGGAGCAGAGCAATAAAAATACATTTGCATGTTTAAGTCTAGCAATTTAACTCTTGGTTAAGACAATAGAAAGAATTTCTTCATCTAAACTGTTCACTTCAAAGGGTCACCACATGCTTTTACTGGGTCAGTAGAGAGCATTGTTGCCACTTTTTTGTAACAGCATTTCTTTACATTTAAGACAACAAGCCTGTAGTTTACATTTATATTTACAAATGACAGAATTATCTACAAAATTCTATCTGGCTAGGCTGGCAGCCTTCACCCTTCTCTACCAGTCTTCACATATCTATCCAATCAATCAAGTCTAGCCTTAAGGGTAGCCATAGTAGTACTTCATTTGACCTGTAGTTGCAGATTATTACACAGGGTGGCAATAAGTTGTTAGGAACCTAACCCTTTCAGCAAGTCTTGTTCATTTGTTGCTGCAGATTTAGTTCTCTACTTCAAGTGTTTGTAGAGCCACTGTTCTTGTGAAAAAAGCAGGTCAAACAGGCCTGGGTGCTGAAAAGTAGGACAAAAGGTTACTCAGAGCAGATGGTATGCCATCAGTTATGAGGAGAGCTGAGCTCATCTGCCTGGCTAGTTGAAGGATGCCTTTCCATCTGAGTGACATGCTTGGATTTGTACGTACCAAAGGGGATATCATATTTGATGATGGTTCTGATAAAATGAAAAGTACAGTAACTTTTCTGGATAGTGATGATTTTCTCTTGGTAATTAACTGGGCCAGTTAGCAGGACTTTCCCCAACTACAATAGAAACAAATATTATTTTATATTTATATATATATATATATATATATATATATATATATATATATATATATTTATATATATATATATATGTATATATATGGGTCCCCTTCACATGGTCGACATTTTAGAAAGCTGAAGACCAAAAGACCATATGGCCAAGACCATATGATCGACTTCTGGAATGTCGACCATGAAGAATGGGCATCTCCGTACAGTGCGGAATGGAAAGATTTCCATCTTCTGCACTGTAGTGCAATCTCGGAGTTGGTATACTTAAGTTCTGGGGGGTGTGAGGGGGTGTAGCCCCCCACGGGGGGGGGGGGTGCAGAGGAGCTTGCCCCCTGCTAGCAATGTGAAAGTAAGTGATTGTTGTGGGGGGGTGTTTGTTTTTACACAATCGACATTTCAAAAGTTTATCATATGGTCTCGGGCTTTTTGAAATGTTGATCATGTAAAGTAGATCAGTGTGTGTGTGTGTGTGTGTGTGTGTGTGTGTGTGTGTACATATATATATATATATATACACACACACACATATATACACACACACACATATATATATATATATATATATATATATATATATATATATATATATACATACACACACACACACACACACACACACACACACACACACACACACACACACACAGAGAGAGCGGGAGTTGTCTACGTAAGTACCCATGTCTCTCATATCCAAGTGAAGAGGAGTACCATATAACATACAAAGGTAGGAGCAGCTGTTTTTGTAAACACCAACATGTACTTTATTGCCTTCAGATTAAGAATGTTTTTGCTATGCCAGGTGTGTGCATATTGCAGCTGTGTATTATCTCTGGATGAGTGGATAACACAGTATAGCTTGCAATCAGTGGCAAACTTAGACAACAGCGGTGTTGGAATATTAGCTTGGACACCTGTGGAATAAATTCCAAATGGAAGAGGGCCCAATACTGATCCCTGTGGTACCCTATAGTTACAATTACATACAGAGAAGTTACCAGCTACTTTCACAAGTTGGGATCTAGAGACATAGATTTAAGAATACAACAGATGACAAAAACGTCCTATTCAAATATGCTTAATGTGAAGCTAGTAGTTTCACCACCTGTGCCTCTCCTTCCTTTTTCAGGGAAGAGTTTACCAAGTATCTAAACACAGATATGACAGGTAAAAAGGAACAACAAGTGCATAAATTGATGTATACTTTTTAATACCATTCAAGGAAGAGAACAGCACAACTGAGCTTACAGTAGTTTCATAAGGTGTCGATCTATTTGAAGAAAATGCAAAACTGAAATTAACATTGCAGAATAAAAAGTGGAACAGTATGAAATTTGAGATTGGGTTTGATTTAGATCAGTCACAAGGAACAGCTTCTGTTAAGGAACTAAACGGGTATCAGTCAGCAAAAAGCTGACACTGAAGAAATGCTACATATGGAGCAGGATGTCACTTTTCCCTTCCAAAGATGAACTGAATCAAGTAGTTTCTAAGCACCTTGAGATGAACTTATCACAACAGCTTGGCACAGGACAAAACTCAGAACTGTTGTTATCAGAATGAACTGTTAATAGGCTACACCTTCCGGACAAAATCCAACTTTCAGAAAGTGCTCACAGGGACTTAAGCCTAAGAAACTCTTGAATTAATCAAGTAGACAATTGGTTTTAGTTACAGAAAGAAAAAATAAGTTATGTCTTACTATAACGTTCCATCTGAGTTGTTGATCATCTTCCGATCATCACTGATGGGTTCGGTTCCAAGCCCTCAGAACCGAGTTGGCCTAATACCAAGCTTGTGTACACCAAAAACTCTCTAACTCAGCTGCTACCCACAATGCCCTTCTCCCAGTTAACTCAGATCGAGTTTGCATGCAACATATAGAAGTAAACAGAAAACAGAGGCCATTTCCGCGCAGAAACCTTGAAACACCACAAGGACCTAGAAGATCCACCAGGAGCCTTTGGTGGGGGACGGTGGGAGGGTGTGATGACTGGAAGAAGATCAACTCAGATGGAACGTTACGGTAAGACATAACTTCTTTATCTGAAGTTGTTAATCTGCTTCCTATTCATCACTGATGGGACAGAATCCCAAGCTACTTGGAGAACCTGGGTGGTCCCTATAGAAAAACACTCCTGAGAACCATTGAGCCGAAGACCGCTCTTCCCCTGGAGACCAAATCCAATTTGTAATGCTTGATGAAAGTATGGGGTTTAGCCCAAATGGATGCTGCACAAATGTCATCCATGGAAGCCCTGGAGTGAACGGCAACCGAAGTTGCGATGGCCCTAGTTGAATGAGCTTTGATTTGAACAGGTTTAGATTCATTCGCTAGCGAGTATGGAAAGGTAATACACTCTCTGAGCCATTTTGATAAAGTAACTTTTGATACAGCACATCCCATTCTTGGACCAGAAAAGGAAATGAAAAGTTGGTCCGACTTGTGGAAGGACTTAGACAACTATGCTTCTACTTGGACAGGACTATGTACGTTCAATGAATGTAGACAGTATTCTCCCTTGTTGCAATAATTTGGAAAAAAACAGAGGGAGCTCAATGGACTGGTTAATAGAGAAGTCGGACACCACTTGGGGGAGAAAGGATGGGTTAGTACGAAGGGATACTCTGTCCTTATGGAAGATTAGATACGGGCTCTTGATGCATAAGGCTTGTAACTCAGATATCTGTCTGGCTGATGTGACCGCTACCAAAAACAATGATTTTCATGACAGGAATTTAAGATCACATGTCGGAGCAGGCTCAAAGGGGGGGGGGGTAGAGAGAGAGAGACTGTAGAACCAGAGAGAGATTCCATGTCTCTACAGGTTGCCTGACTGGAGGTCTGCTATGGAAAACTCCCTTGAGAAAGGTCTTGCAAAGGCAGGTGGAGATAAGAGGAACGCCATCGGAGCCGTTATGGAAATTTGAAATAGCTGCTAAATGGACATGAATAGTAGAAGCTGATGTCCCATTGTCAAACAACTCAGAACACTACAGAAGTATAGCAGCTGTAGGAGCTGAAAAAGGATCTAGCATCTGATTATTAGACCAGATAGCAAATCTTTTCCATTTGTCTCTGTAGAGTTTTCTGGTGGATGGTTTATGGGAGGCCAGAATAATATCACGGACAGGTGAGGAGAGGGTTTCCTGCCTGGGGACTAACAGAAGTGGAGAAACCAAGCTGTCAGCTTGAGAGTGGATAATTTGGGGGAGTCAGCCCTTGTGGGTGAGATATTAGGTCCTGATGAGTGTCCAGGATCCAAGGAGGTTTTAACAGGTGAGGCCAGAGGAAGGGAAACTACACTTGTCGAGGCCAGAAGGGGGCAATGAGGATTACTTTGCATCTCAACCGGATTGCTTTCCTTAGAAATAGGAGTATCAAAGTTATCGGAGGATAGGCATAGAGGAGACCCGCGGGCCAATCGTGAGTCAAAGCATCTCTCGTTGACTCCCAGTCTGTGGAAAAGAGGGGCAAAGTAGCTGCTGCATTTTTGTTTGAAGGGGAAGCGAAAAGATCGCAGCAAGGCTAACCCCAATGGCTGAAGATTTCTGCCGTCACATTCAGGTTGAGAGACCACTCATGTGGATGGAGGATGCATCTTCTTAGCCTGTCCGCAATCACGTTGGGAGTTCCCCGGGATATGCGTTGCAATTAAAAAGTGGTTGGAAGCTATCACCCAAATTCTCATGGCCTCGCGACATAGGGGGTAGGATTTGGTCCCTCCCTGCTTGTTTATGTACCAGACGACAGACATATTGCCCGACTGGATTGCAATCGTTCCTGACGGAAGGAGCGGATGAAATGCCTGGAACGATAACAGCATCGCTCTTAACTCCAGGACACTGATATGCAAGTTGACCTCTAAGCTGGACCACGCGCCTTGGACAGTCTTTCCCTGGAAGTGGCCCACATACCCTATCAGGGAAGTGTCAGTGGTCACCGTGGCGTTGTGTTGGGGAGTCTGGAAGGGGTGACATCAAAGATTTTCAGCTGTTCTCATCCACCAGAGGAGATCTTGTTTGCAGAAATTGGCGACGAGGATCTGTGAGTTCAGAGGATGGAGACTGGATATCCACTGGAACAAAAGGAGCCATTGTAGTAGCTAGGGGGACAATCAGGATGGCTGCCGCCACAGACCCCAGAGCCTGCAGAACTTCTCTTGCAGACACCTTCCTTCGACAGAGTATCACTTGTACTTGTAAACTTAATCTCTGAAGTCTACCAGGAGGAAGAGAGACTTGGCTTGTCTGAGTATTGAATACTGCTCCTATAAATTCCAATTGTTGGGTGGGATGAAGGTTGGATTTTTCCCAGCGTATTGTGATGCCTAGGAACTCCCCACCATTGCTAGAGTGTAGGGGAGGGCCCTGACCAGTAGAAGCTTGGTGGGGACAGAGAGGAGCCAATTGTCTAGATATGGAAACACCTGGAATCCTTGAAGTCTCAGATGAGCTGTCAGCACTGCTAGGCATTTTGTGAACACACTGGGGGTCGTCGAGAGACCGAATAGCAGGGCTCTGAATTGGTAATGATTGTTTCCCAGCTGGAAGCGAAAGAGACTCCTGGAGCATCTGTCCATTTTGATGTGGTAATACGCATCCCAGATATCTATCGAGCACATCCACACACCCTCCCAAAGAAATGGGAGAATGGATTGTATCGTGACCATGCGGAACTTGGTCTGAACTACTGATTTGTTTAGTTGGCTGAGATCCAAAATGGGTCTCCAGTCCCCAGTCTTTTTTGGCACCAAACAGAATCTTGAGTAAAAACCAGATCCACACTGGTCTGGGGGGACTTGTTGGATGACTCGTTTTAGACACAACTTTCTTATTTCTGAAGCTGCCTCTTCCCTTTGACTGGGTGGAACATCGGGAAGGCATTTTGGAGGTCTTGGATAAGAGATTAGAGGGTTGTAATAACCTCTGGGAATTATTCTCTGCACCCACTTATTTGTGCCAGGCAGCTTGGTGCAGAGAAAAACGAGCTCCGACTGCTTCCAGAGGAAAGCAATCGGGCAGCGCTTCAGGAGCGCTGATAAGGTCGTCCGGAGAAAGAATCCCTGAAGTCCTGATTTTGGGGATCTCCTCTGCCCCGAAAGGGGCGTCTTCCATTAATGAACCCCCTCTGCCTCTGGGGGAATCCTCACCACGTGCACTACGGAAAGGGCCTTGAGATTTTTTGTGCTATATCTTTCCACTCCTCTGGTTTCTGGAGAAAGAGCACCGAGGTTTGGAAAAACGTAGGGCAATGGCAGACCAGGTTTTTCTATCCTGCTCGCACCTGGCTAATGTGTCCTTTACTTTAGAACTGAACGGAGCGGACAGTTCGATAGGGGCGTTCAAGAAGGAAGACTTGAAGGAGTCCGCGAGGTCACAAATGTGCATCCAGGCATGGCGTCTCATAACTACACCTGCACCCGCAGCTCTAGCCACTCCTTCAGTTGCGTGGGACAGCAACCTCATGGACGAGTTGGAAATCAACTCTAGGGTAGCAAGCTGGGAAACAACTTTATCACGTGCCACGACAGAAACTTGACCTGCGAGGGTTCCAGAGAGTTCAGAGATGAGATCTCTTTGGAGCCTCGTAAAATGTGTCAAGTAATTCAGAGACCTGACAGCAAAAGTCACTGAAGCATAAACTCGCTTCCCTAATCTAGCCACAACCCAGGACTCTCTGTTGGGTGGATGGACAACAGGACTTTCCTCCACAAGGTCCTTTTTTGTGGCAGCCGCCACCACCATAGCGTCTACTGGTAAGCCTCTAGACCAACGGGGCTGTTCCTCTGGAGGGGAGAGTATCTTGTCTGGTCTCCGGGGAATGGCCTCAACGGTATCAGGGTTCTTCCACGCCCGTTGCACGATGAGCTTGACTAACTCATCGGTGGGGGGGGTCACCCAAGAGGTAGAGGGCCGAAAGCGGAAGGCCTGCAGGAATACGGATTCCTCCGAGGAAGGGTTGGAGGGCTTCCAGTCACCCCTCTGCCTCAAAATTTCCAGAATGTCTCCAAAGAAGACAATCAGGGGGTGACCGTGGGGACCCATCCCCATCATCGTAGTTCATATCCTCAGTGAGGGACTCCTCTGGGGAGTCCATGTGTTTCCTCTTAAACGTCCGTTTCCGAGGTGGTTTTTCAGTGGGAGCATCTGAAGAAGACTTAGAAAGGAGGTTACCCTGTACAGGGGTTTCCTGAGGCTTGCGCTCTCGGTGTCCTGGGGGAGTGGCCTGTGATAGCTGCAGCTCAGAAGGAGCGGGGGGAAGGTCCGACATAAGAGGAGCGCTTCCCAAAGTAAGCACCCTTTCCATCACACAGAAGGCTGGCCCGCCCGAAGAGGAATGGGAGCCCGGAACAGAGGAAGATAATCTCGGAACCGGGGTCACACCCCGCTCTGCACGGCCCACTCCCGTGGACGGAGCCACAAGCAAAACCGGGGCTGTAGTGTTCCTGGTTCCGAAGACGGAACCAATGACACAAATGGAACCATACCAGGAACAGTGGGTTCCACCCCCAAGCATGAGATTGAGGAAGGGGTGGTTCCGAAGGAACCGAAACCCAAAGGGGCCTCGGAACACCTGAGAAGGTCACTGTTGCTGCTGTGGAGAGGAGTCCTCTGGCAGACATCGGAGCTATGGGCCTCAGAACCGAAGGGTCCAAGGGAGGAAAATACGTGGGAGTTGCAGGGGCAATGGACCCAAAACCCAGAGTGGGATGGGTTTTAGGAAAATTTGTAATCTCTCTAGCTGTCAGCAGCTGATCGAACAGGCGCACCACATCCAATTCAGATAGACTCCTGGTGGACCTTACCGACAGTCCTGAGGGGGGAGTCAGGTCGGTCCAAAAAGTGGCTAAAGGCTTGTCCTGAAAACGGATCCAAAAACGGGGAGTACTGGGTCCGTGGTGTAGTAAGAGTCGGCACCCAGGATTCCAGTTTCGAAACAGGCAAAAGGGGTACTATCAGTGCTGAGAAAGGGCTCAGGGCCGAAGGAATAGCTGGAGTGGAAGTCATTAACAGCTCCAAAGAAGTCGTCGGTACTGATCTCAGAACGGGGATGGGAGACGTCGGTGCCAACGTAATGGCAGGCAATAAGGCTGGAACCAAAATCACAGTCAGTGCTGAGGGTGGCGCCGATGTGGAAGTCATTGCAATGTCAGTAGAGACCACTGGAGCAGAACTCAGAGCCGATCTTGTACTCCATGTGCTTATGAGGCTTGCCCTTATCACCAGCTGGTGAAGAAGGGTCAGAATGAGGATGTTTTTTGTCTTTAGATGGAAGGGTTGAGACCTCCGACGCAGAAAGAGCCTCAGAAAAAGAAGGAAGCAGGCCTTTCAAAATAAGTTTATTTCTTCTTTCATTCAGCATCTGCTGACTTGAAACTGACAAATCTGACAGGGAGGTTTCACAGAAAGTGTGGAACCCCCAGACAATATACACATTCCTCATGCAGGTCCCTATTCGGGAGTTTACCATTGCAAGAAGTGCAATGCTTAAACTCTGAAGTCCCTTTCTTTTCAGATATACTCAGAAAAAACAATTCAAAAAGGGACAGATAAGGGAAGGAAAAAGAGAAAAATACCAACAATGGTATTAAGAGTACCACAAGAGTAAAGAAGGGCGTTACCAACAATGGTAAAATGTAGATACCCATGGGTAGAGCTGGTTAAGATAAGTAGGTAAACTTATAAAATACTGAAAATTTTGAAAAAATACAACACTTAGCTGGAGAGCTCGGTGAAACGTTGCTATATGGCTGTTAGGCAAACGAGATCTGAGGTAACTGGAAGAAGGGCATTGCAGTTATCAGTGTACGCAAGCTTGGTATTAGGCCGACTCGGTTCCGATGGCTCATAACCTAACCCATCAGTGATGAATAGGAAGAAGATTAACAACTTCAGATAATTTATTATGCATACTGTTCAACAAGTATCAAAATCCTGATTAAGTTCAGAGTGAAAACATGTTGCCACAGAGAGATGTTCAAAATAAGGGAATTAAGGAGGAAGGCCAATATTCTGAGCAAACTACAGCAGGGGTTTACTAGTGGCTTAAATATACTAAATTGTCTGCAGTTCCACTTGAAGTTAACATGAGATGGCACTTTCTAAAAGAAGTACAACAGAAGATGAAGAAACTGGAGACCAGAGTTAAAAAAATAAAATAAAATAAAAATAAAACATTTTAAACAGAGACTGTCATCTTGGTCTCAGGAAAAATAATGCTTAAGGAGATGAGAAATGAAACTTTAAAAGAAAATTGTTGAAAAGGAGGAGGAAGTTACTCAGAATTAACTACTGGAAGCTTATGAAGAGGCCAGAAAGGAGAAACACAGTAGTATGAAATGGTCTGAAGGCTTCAATACGGAAAAGTAAAATTTATTACAGGCACTAATGGAACAAAAATCAACATAAAAAAAAAAAAGGAAAGATGATCAGGGTACAAACAGGTCTTCTCCAACATTCACAAAGGACTTTCCCTAACATGGTGAAGCTGTACCTGTACTTAAAGTTTGAAAGAGTTTGTGAAGACATACTGAAGAATAAGGAGATTCAGTTAACACACAATAAGGAAATTCAGTCAATAACACAAGAGATGGAACTTTACCTACTGAAAAAAGGTAGAGTGATGAAGATATATGAGAGAGATCCTTAGATTCTTTGACAAAAAAAGAGGTGGCTAACGGCCAAATTGTCGAAACTCATACGGTCAAAGCCACATGGTCGACAATTTAGTCAGTCAACTGAAACAAATGCAGACTAGCTGCAAACAACAAAATGTTTTTGCAGGGGGCAGGCCCCCTACACCCCCACACCCCTTGCTAATCATATATACCAACTCTGAGATTGCAGTACAGTTGGGAAAAGGGCAAAATTCCCTGATCCCTACTGTATCACGATCTCAGGCAGAATGGTTCGACCAACTGAAGTGTCAACCACATGGTCTTGCCCACATGGGTTTCAACAATTCAGATGTTCAATACTTTGAAACAGACCAGAGTCTAGAAGTTGGGTCTGAAAGACAGATGCTCTGACAGTCATGTTCATTACAATACAATGGATCAGCCAGATATGGTTGCATAGCTATGGATAATATAGTTTCTCAGTCTGTATCACAGCTGGAGAGGGAATATAATGAGATACATGCTACAGAAGCAGTACCGGAGAAAGTACAGTTTTGTACCTACCATAAATGTAGATGTTAGAGTGTATACCCTGCTGCAGTCATCACACTTGGGTTATCCTGTCGTCAGGCGGTCCCGCGGTCGGCCTGAATTCCAAAGTCTTGGTCCGGCGTCGGTTGCTGTCGCTTCTTCCCTGACGTCAGTGTGCCAGGGGTATATAAAAGGCATCCAACGCCATTTTCTTCAGTTTTTCTTGCCCCAGATGTCAGGTGCCCCCCCCAAAAAAAGATGGTCAGTAGATAGTACCAATAATAAAAGCTTAGCACAAACAAAACATCCCTTCAGCTATAAGCAAATACACCACAGAGGTTGCATCAGATTTTAAGGTACTGAAAGGTTTTAGTTAGGTCAGAGGGGATGGAGGGAGGGTAACCTGGACTGCAGCAGGGTATACACTCGAAGATCTACATTTATGGTAGGTACAAAACTGTACTATGTTCATCGTGTTACCCTGCTGCAGTCATCACACTTGGGTAGAATCCCAAAGCTAAGGATGGGAGGTGGAATCAAACAGGGTTAGAGGAGGCTAGAAGGCCCTGCAAAACTGCAGTGGCAAAGCCAGCTCTAGTCTTAGAGTAAAGTAGTAAGTGATAGTGTTTGGTGAAGGTGTGTACAGAACTCCAAGTTGCAGCTTCCAGAATATCCTTGGTTGGCACCCCCCTGAGGAAGGCTGCAGATGTAGCTGCTGCCCTGGTGGAGTGGGGCCTTACGCTAGCAGGAACTGGTTTTCCATGATGGGTGTAGCAAAAACGTATGCAATGTCCTATCCATTTGGAAATGGTCTGTTTTGAGATCGCCTTTCCTTGTGATGCTGTAGCATAGGATACAAAAAGTTGGTCAGATTTTCTGAAAGCCTTAGTTTTATCCAAGTGGTAATGTAGTTGCCTGTGAATGTCCAAGGAATGTAGGAGTCTTTCTCCTTTGTTCTGTGGATTTGGAAAGAAGGTGGGTAAGTGGATGGTTTGATATAGAGCCACACTGGATACCACCTTTGGCATAAAGGAGGGGTTAGTTCGTAGAGAAACTCTGTCTTGATGAAAAATGAGGAAAGGCTCTACTGCCATTAGTGCCTGTAGCTCAGAGACTCTTCTGGCTGAAGTAATTGCTAGCAGCAGGGCAGTCTTCCATGATATAAACTTTAAGTCAGCTGAGAAAGCTGGCTCAAAAGGTGGCAGCGTAAGTTTTTCCAAAACAAAATTTAGGTCCCAAGTTGGTGTTGGCGCTCTCCTGGGAGGCCTAATGTTTTTTGCCCCTCTGAGATACTGCCTTAGAAGTGGATGTGAAAATAAGGGAGGATCCGTGTTGTAGTGAGCTGAAATAGCTGAGGCGTGGATTTTAATAGATGAAAAAGAAAGTCCTTTGTGTAACATCTCAGTTAAATATTGTAGAATCTGAGGCATGTCCAGCTGAAGGGTATTTTGGCCTTTAGCTTGGTTCCAAGCGCAAAATCTTTTCCATTTGTCTGAGTAGGCTTTCCTGGTGCTGGGCCTCCTGGCCTCCAGAATGACATCCATAACAGCTTGTGAAAGACGGGCTGGCTGGTTGCTTAGGTGATGTGCCATGCAGCCAAATTTAAGGTTTTGAGCTGGCTGTGTAGAATCTGACTGCCTTGCTGTGTGAGTAGATGAGGAATTTGTGGTAAAATCCATGGTGGGCCCTGGGCCATGTTCCTTAGTAGTGGGTACCAGTGCTGGCGTGGCCAGTCCAGGGCAATGAGTATCATTCGAGGTCTCTCCATCCTGACTTTCAGCAGCACCTTTGTGAGAAGGGGCAATGGAGGAAAGGCATATACTGTCAGCATTTTCCAACTGAATGAGAGTGCGTCCACTTTCCAAGCTTGATTTTGAAATGTCCTTGTGCAAAATTTTGAAAGCTGATGGTTTTGGGGGTTGGAAAACAGGTCTATGTCTGGGCGCCCCCATTTTTGAGTTATCATTGCAAATACTTGTGGATCCAGTTTCCACTCGTGGGGATCCATGATGTTTCTGTTTAGGTCGTCTGCCAATGTGTTCTGTTTTCCTGGCAGGAATTGAGCTTGTAATTGAACTTGGTAAGCCAGTGCTGTGTTCCACAAGGTCACTGCTTGCCTGTATAGAGGGTAGGAGTGTGTGCCTCCTTGTTTGTTTATGTACCACATTACCGTGGTGTTGTCTGTCCTTATTATAAGCTGTCCTGGATGTAAGAGGTCCTTGAAGGCTGTCAGAGCATTCTGTACAGCTAGCATTTCTTTTTGATTGATGTGCAGATTCCTTTGATCTGCAGTCCATGTGCCTTGAACGCACTGCCCTGCCATGTGTGCCCCCCCCAGGCATAGTCCGATGCATCTGTTGTCATAGTTTGCCTGGCTGGGGGTAAGGTGAAAGGCTGACCCTTGTTGAGGTGACATGCCTGTGACCACCATAGAAACTCCTGTTGTGGGCAGGGAATGAGAGGTATCATTGTTTCCAAGCTGTGGCTGTGTTGAGTCCATACGCTTTTCAGGTACCATTGTAATTTCCTCATATGCAGTTTTGCAAATGGTATTAGTAGTATGCAAGATGCCATAAAGCCCAAGGCCTGCAGAATTTTTCTTGCAGGGAGTTGGGTCTTTGTTGCCATTATTTTGAAGTATTGAGTTAGTTGTAGTTGTTTGTCTGTGGTCAGATAAGCCATCTGGGCCGTTGTATTCAAGCTGCCACCCAGGAATGTCATATTTTGTGAGGGCACTAGTTTTGATTTCTTTTCGTTTACTGTGTACCCTAGGCAACTTAGAAGGTGTTTTACAAAAGTCAGATGTTGTAAGAGAATGTCCTTGCTTTCTGCTTGGATGAGGCAGTCGTCCAGGTATGGGTATATTTGAATTCCTCTTTGTCTGCAGTATGCAATTACTGGTGCCAGGCATTTTGTGAAGACCCTGGGTGCAGTAGATAAGCCAAAGGGCAGTGCAGAGAATTGGTAATGGGTTGAACCTGCAATGAAATGGAGATATCTTCTGCAATATTGTCTGATCGGGACATGCAGGCATGCCTCCTTGAGGTCCAGCGTTACTAGCCAAACTTTCTTGCCCAACATGGGAAGAAGCTGCTGTAGTGTTAGCATCTTGAATTTGGGTACTTGCAAGAAGGTGTTTAGAATTGAAAGGGTCTCCAAGCATTGTCCTTTCTGGGGACTAGAAAGAGCCTCGAGTAAAATCCTTGGCCTTGCTCCTGTGTATGTGCCAGTTGAATGGCTCTCATGTCCATGAGAGCTGTAATTTGTTTTTGTGCCTCTGCCCATTGATTTTGTGGCAAGTTTGGCATTCCTTTTATCCTTGGCAAGGTGTGGAAATGGAATCTGTATCCTTGTGAGATAATGTCTAGGACCCATTTGTCCTTTGTGACTATGCATCAGTTGTCTATAAAAAATGCTAATTTTCCTCCCAAGGGAGCTGCCAAGAGATTTTTGCTTGGCAGTTTGAGGTTTAAGTCATTGTGTTTGTCTTCTAGTAGTTTGGGACCTGTCTTCTCCTCCCTTCTGTGTTGCAGTGCCCCATTGGCGAGGTTTGTAAGGGATTTGTGCTTGTCCTCTGCCCTTTGGGCGTCTGTATTTACCCCTCTGTGGTCTGTCAGAAGCTGGAAAGGACCAATTCTTTGCTGGCCAATTTCTGCTGAAGCGTGGGGGTTATACCTGTAAGAAATCTTTGACAGTCTGCATAGATTTTGCCTTATCCTACATTTTCTTTAAAACCACTTCTGCTTTAACCCCAAATAAGACATCCTGCTGTAAGGGTGCATCTAGTAACTTTGCTTTAACATGATCAGGCAGAGTTTGTTCCTTTAACCAAGCATGCCTACGTATAACAGACCCAGTAACAGCTGCTCTACAGGAAGCTTCCAAGGAATCAAATCCACATTGTAAAGTATGTTTGCCCACCTGTTCAGCTGCATGCAACAGATCCTGCATTTCTTTGAATTCAGACTGTTGAGGGTGCGTGCTCATCTTTTGTTTTATTTGAGACATTAGGAATTGCTGGTATTTCAGCATGTGAAACTGACAATTTAGTGCTCTCATAGATAGAGTAGCTGAGGTGTAAAACTTCTTCCCCCACCTGTCTAGTGCTCTGGAGTCCCTTTCAGAGGGTACAGGATTTTTAGCCATAGAAGCCTTAGCCCCTTTGGGACCCTGGGAGATAGTCTCTGGGTCAGCAACATGGCTTTTGTAAAGGAATTTGTGTGAGTCAAGCACTCTATATCTATCTGGTTTGGCTGGAGCAGGAGGCAGAGAATCTGGATTTAGACTAGATTCTAAGTAAACATCATCCACAATGTCTAAAACTGGAGGGATAGCAAGTGGTCTGTGCTGGGGGAGTAAAAGAAACTCTCGGAGCCTTTTCTTTGAGTCGGAGTAGTCCTGACCTTCCCAGTGGAAATGTTCCCTCATGGTATGTAAGGTTTCCCCAAAGGAATAGTCTTCAGGGGGAGAAGCTGAAGGAATGAGTCCTGACCTTCCCAGTGGAAATGTTCCCTCATGGTATGTAAGGTTTCCCCAAAGGAATAGTCTTCAGGGGGAGAAGCTGAAGGAATGGAATCTTCAGCATCAGAATCTTCATAAGGGGGAAAGGAGTAATACTGTTCCTCAGAGGAGCCTGAGGAAATAGATACTTGATCAGAGGAGGCATAATCCTCCTCGTCTAGGCCTTTTGTCTGGGAGGGGGTTGGGAACCCCTGATTAAAGAAATCAAACCTTCAGCCATTTTAAGAATCTGTTTCTTAGGCATGGGGCCTTGAACTGGAGACTGATGTGCAGTCTTTTTTGGTTTTAGAGGAGTCTTAAGCTTAGCATAAGATTTTATGGTGAGAGTAGTCGGTCTGAAGACACCTTCTGTAACCGAAGGTGTTTCCGCAGCACCGGCTTCTCCTTCTGCAATGTTGTTGGTTGGGCCTAAAGAAAATGGCTGCGTCGGCCTAGGACTCTCTGTTTGAGAATCCAAAGCGGTCTGGGGTTCCAATTCTGCGGTCATCAGGGGCTGCATAGGCGCCTCACTGAAAACCGGAGAACCGGCGACCAGCCCAGCCGAGGCCTCGGAGTCTGGCTTGGATCTAGGCTGCCTGTCTTTATCTTTGTGTTTTTTATGCATGCCGGTAGTCGGTTGCTCTGACGGCATAGTGCAATTAAATTTCCTACCAAAGTAGTGTCATGCAAAATCAAAGCGTCACTTTATAGTTCGCTTATTGAACCTAGCACAAAACCGACCAGTGACGTCGTGGTCTGGGCCTAGGCAAGGAATACAGTAAGAATGAAAGTCCTTATGAGGTATCTGCTTCCCACAAGAAATGCAATTGTTAACTTTTTCTAACATCGGACTGAGGCAAGAAAAGGTTCCCCAACGGGATACTTAGCTTTGAAGACTTCGGACTGAAATTTGATTCGAAAATCTCAGGTGTCGGCCGACCGGCACTTGCGAACTGCTTCTGCTTCAGGCACCGCGCGGCAAGAAAGACTAAAGAAAATGGCATCAGATGCCTCTTGTATACCCCTGGCGCACTGACGTCAGGGAAGAAGCGATAGCAACAGACGCCGGACCAAGACTTTGGAATTCAGGCCAACTGCGGGACCGCCTGACGACAGGATAACCCAAGTGTGATGACTGCAGCAGAGTAACACGATGAACATCTGGACATGAGAGAGTCAAGCAGGGCAGCTGTGACAGCCAGCAGACATTCAGTGGAAAAGGTTACCCCAGATGCTGTATATCAAGGTGTATAAAATGGGAGTTTATAGCTTATGGCTAGAACTCAATCTACAGATTTCACATTAACAAGAGTTTTCAACATGAAACAGGAGTCTCATCATTTATACAAACTGAAGTTAACATTATTAGCCACGAGACAATTTCCTGTTAAGTACTATGTCATGAAGCCAGGTACCTAAACCCAAGCAATGTAATTTCAAAAGGAAGCTTCACAGAAAATCTTATAAATATGAGGAAGAATTTGGGACCTGAACAAAAGGCTGAAGCTGTCTGGGAAGCTGTAGTGCAAGTTCAGTTACAAAGAAGCACTTTGGCTGAGCTGTTGATTTAGGGTGTATCACTATTAACAGTAAATTATAACAGACTCACAAGGAGCACTATCATGTTCATAAGAGGAGGGTAACTACAGGATCCTATGAGGTACAGTCAAGCTAAAACCTTACCCCTGGACTGTACATCCAACTTTTGTTGTTTTCTGCAGATAAGGATAGTTGACCATGTTCCAGTTTCTAACATATTGTATAAACACATTCCTGAAACATGCTGGTGTGGCTATTGCTCTAGAAGAACAAGCTTTCACTGTCCATGATTTTATTGTATTTGCCACAAGAAAACCCTGACACAATGTGCCAATAATTTAGAAGCAATACATTTATCTGCTGGTAGGCCCAATGCCTCTTTTTATTACACAAATTAATGATCAGTCTTTCTGAGACAATCAGTCCTCCTGTACATACATCACTTGTCTGAAAACATCCAAAAGAAGCAGGTTGTGTTCTCCACCACTCTTGTCAACTGAGAGCTCTATTCAATCCCCAAGAACTTCCTTCCAAACAAATATAATAGGTACTACACCTTCCTTTTCTGTAATCAGAACATGGGTCTCTAAATTTGAGACACCTCAATATCAGTAAGTGCAGTAAAATCTTAAGACCAGGAGGACATTCAAAACTCCAAATGAATCGAAGTCTGCTGAATGGTCACACTAGAGTCCTTAGCTGAGATCAACTCCAGATGTGGGGCTCATGCTTACTGTCACAATGGTTTTCTTAGTCATAAGATTCCCAGACACCTTGGCTGATGCCAGAATGGTTTGAAACCAGGCACATACCCCTTTTCCCTGCAAACTCTGGCAAAGACCGCCTTCGCCTACAGATTCTCCTCTGTTTGAAGCTAGGTCAATGAGGATCTGACTCCTTATCTTTTTCTCAGTAAAAGAAGATCAATCAAAGGGAGTGGAAGTCTTTATTACATATTGGTTTTCCACATGCATACAGTTATTAGCCTACAAAGACCTCTGAATCAGTGTCACCAGCAGACACTAGCTGTCAAAACTATAAAACAAAAACCTAGAAAACCCCCCTATGAAAGAGGGGAATATAGCTAAGAAAAGAGCAAACAGCAAGCAGTTTAAGTGGGATCACAGGTTGTAGCGTGTACTTAAGCATGGATAACCTTAATTTTAGATTAGATAATGCCTGTGGGTGCAGTTGTCAGCTTGGGACAACTGTTCCTATCCAGAGGTTTAAACTTCATTTGTTGATAATGTACATAGTTTTGTGTGTTTGTTATAAGTTAATATGGGATGACGACATTCTTAAAATGTATTTTTTTGCTTTAATGAAAAGTCTTGAAAATGTGACACAGTCAAACAGAAATAAGAAACGACTGTACAAAGATTAGCCGGCCAAACAGTGTATGCATGTAAAATAAAAGTTGGAAATACACATTCAAAAAAAACTGTCATGTTTAATAGGTGGGAACAATAGCTTTTTAACATAATGGCTACGCTAGCCATACTATCTTTAAATGTAAATGGCCTTACATGTATATACAAAGACGACAGCAATGAACTATTTTAAGAAATGCAGCGTGCAAATAGCAATGCTTCTGGAGACATACTTGCCAATTACACTTGCTCATTTCTTTTCAACAAAAAAAAAAAAAAAAAAGGAACAAAAGAGTAATAATTCCGATTGCTACTAGAGACACTGATGGTAGATTCGTAGTAGTAAGGGGCTAGTGGCAATGGAGGAGAATTACTTTGCATGTATTTACATTCCACCAAAAAATGTATTAATTAGCTTAAAAATTTTTGAAGAAATAATCAGCTTTTGGAAGGGAATATTACTTATAGATGGGACTGAAACTTTATTTGTAATAACTGGGATGTATCAGGGAGACCTAGAAGGGAAAATACAACAAGAGCTTACACTTCTGAAGAAATTTATGAAAATATTCGGTAAGAAAGACATGAGTTCAGTAACAGGATCAGACAGAATTAGCATATTATTCTCCAAGGTAGAATAAGTGGGTTAGATGGAACAAAATTTATATTACACAGAATCATGTGCATGTAATTGAAAACTTTGACACACACTAATTATTTGAGATCATGCACCAATAAAAACTGAGATAAAAATGAGGGTAGTGAAGTAAAAATGAGATAATGGCACTTTCCAAACTGCCTATTAAAGACAGGAATTCAATGGGTAATAGAAATAATCAGAGTTAATAAAGAAGATGTACATTTCTTCAGAAGGAATAGCTAGTGGAATAAAATGGAAATTAAATGGAGATGAAGATATGGTAGAAAAAGCAAGAGAGAAATAGTTAAGTAGTAACAGAAATTATTTATTAGGGTGACAAAGGTTAAAGTATTGTAGAATAAGGGAAATATCATATAAGACGATGAGCAGCTGCAGAAGGCTAAACAGAATATAAATTGAGTATTTAGACAATATGTATGAGTTCAGAAAGTCTGCTGTTAAGCAACTATTTTTCTGATAACTCCAATCCAATGGGCAAAACTTTTAGTACAATGATTTAGGCTACAGAAGTAGAAAGGCAGCCTATGACAAGAAAAATAACCAGAGATTCTATAGTGGTATTAGAGACATTTTATGAAAATTTGCATAAAGCAGAGGAATGTGGAGACCAAAAAGAACACAAATGCCAAGATTTAAATGGAAGATGAAGCTCAATAGCCAAAAGTAAAGATAGGAGGAGATGAGATAAAAATAGTGTTGTATAATTGATCTGGATGGAAATTTCCTGGAAAAGATGGTATTCCTATGGAAATTTGGAAGTTAAGAAGGAAGAAAGATATTCTGTTTAGTAGTATTTTAAAAAAAGGAGAGGAAACACTAGCTTCTTGGAAGAAAGCTGTGGTGAATGTATTATCCAAAAATGGAAAAGACATCAGACCCTGCATCATATGGATCAATTTCAAATTTAAATTACAACTATAAAAATTGTTTATGTCTATACTAGCCAAAAGAAAGGCAAAGATGCTGCGAAGTTGATATATATAGATCAATATGGTTTTATGGAAAGAAAGCTAGCATTAATAAAAATGACACCCAGAAGGACGCAGAATAAAAGAAAAATATCACTGCTGTTGGTGGGTCTTGATGCACAGAAGGCATTCCAACAGAATAAGATAAGATTTTATGATTAGGGCAATGGAAGAATTTGCATTCCCTGATCCAATAATAAGGTTATATGAAGAATCGGAGACAAGAATTAAAGTGGAAGGGTTCCTCTCTGACAAGTTTTGTTTGAACAGAGGAACCAGGCAGGGGTGTTCCCATATCCCTATGTTCACTTCATATTTAGAGCCATTGGCAAAGAAAATAAGGGACTCCAGATGATATTATGCTGTACCTGATAACTTCAGAAAAGGACATTTTTATGTCGTGGAAGATTTTGAGAGAGTTTCAAGTCTTTTCTGCATATAAAATCAATGAAGACAAAACAAAGGCTAGAGCTACAAATTATGTAGCTACACAGAAACTGGATCAGCACTACCCACATTTATTAGAATGTGATAAAGTAAAGTACTCTGTTATGGCAGCCAAGAATATGTGTAGAGAGGCTAAACAAAACATAATGAGAAGAAGAAGAAAAAAGATAGAAAATGAAAACTTCTGTTTATGGACATGTGCAGTAAAATACAAACAGTGAAAATATTTTGAGTCCCTTAAATTTTATATACAGGTCAGGCATACTTTTATCAACTAAAAGAACCTTGTGGACAATAAGAGTTGACGTAATTTAAATGGGAGAGGAAGTAGATAAGAGGATTAAAGCTGATCCTCCCAACAGAACAAGGTGACTTAGGATTACCCAGTTTGAAAGGTTATTTAGATCTAAGCAGTTAAGCCTCCTAAATGTAAAAAAGCAGAAGATTATGCCTCTAAGTGGAAAAAGATGGTGATGTGGGGGGTGAATGCACTAAATATGGAGAGTGGAATTTTGGATGCAGATGCATTTTGATAACAGCCACCAATGTAAAGAATTTTGCCAAGAGGGATGACTGCAAGTAGGTGTACAGAAAATAGGCAAGAGAGGGCTGGAATTTACTGGAGAGAAGTGGCAAAGGAACCAAGGTATTGGCAGCAAATAACTAGAAAGGAAAATGTAACAGAGTGGGATGAAATCGTAAAGAAGTTAGGACTGCAGGTTAGAAACTGCCCTCCCTAACAGAGATTTGATATCAGAGCATAGGCAAATAAAAAGGGACAGAAAAGTTGTAAGAAAAAGATCTACTCTGGTAGAGTTTTTAGTTGATTCAAGAATAGAAGCTGCTGTGAAAAGGGGATAATCAATATGGCATATTAAATATTGTATGATGACTAAGAATCAAATCAGAGGAGGCTAGAAAAGATTTACAAGGAAATAATGGAAGAACGTATGTATGGCTCCCAAGTATGCAAAAAAGTCCAGAAGGTTTAGGATTTGCGTAGGTATTTTATACCCTTAGCAGACTTCAAAAAAATTGCCCTCAGTCTGCAAACAATGAAAGTATTTTGTGGAAGAAAGAGGTAACTGGGAAAATGTTTTTTGGAAGTGTAATGAGCTGGCACTTAAAAAAAAATCCGTAGAGAACACTCTTGTCAGAAATACTGGGAAAGCAAATTGCTGCAACTAAGGAAATGATTCTTTTGAGCTGGAACACAGGAATTAAACTGCCTAGATATAGAAAGGCCTTATAATGTCTCATTTTATTGGGTACCAAAAAAGCAATTACTCAAAAATTGAAATCTAAACCAACTGTATATGAAGTACTGAATATTCTAAAATAGATAATAAAAACTGAAATGGGATCACTAGAAAAGGACAGAAGCAAATTACATAGCTTGTGAATTGTAAAGCAAGAACAATCTGAAATTTGTGTCAGCCAAGACCCCTACTACCAAAGTCCTTATATAGCAGTTAAAGGGACTCAGCCAAAGAGGTGGATGATACAGCTCTGGAAATCAGGCCAGCCAGCAAGCTACATGAAGACAGGATATTCACAAGAAATAAAGACTGCAACAGTGAGTGCTGCAATGAACACTTCCATTTTGCATAAAGAGGTTTTCTTTTTGAAACAGCAAAAACCAACAGCACTGCTTTCTACAAGATACATTTAACTAAACAGAATATACTGCTTTCGACTAACGCAAAGTTCTTTTTCCAATATAAAGTTCAAGTCCTAAGGAAGGAAGATGTGTCCTCTTGGAAGTCTTGGGTGAAAGACTTCTTTAAGAAAAGCCTTAACAAAGGATAAGTTTCCTTCTGTGAAACAGATGAAAGTCACTCAAAACCTCTGGAAACACAAACCTCAACAGAACATCAAGTATTTTACAAAACCTGGAAGCCTTGGAATGAGACACTGGAAAGGACCTTATCGCTGTCATAAGACATGGAGCAAATGTCTTCCACATCTGAACTTTTACACAAAGTCTTTAGATTCTTTTTAAAATACTGACTAATTAAAAACAAGGACCAATATTAGAAGTCAAAACTCTATCTTCTATGCTGTCAAGAGATTTGAAGATGGAATGCAGAATTCTGCCCTCTTTTTGGGTTAGCAATGATTTGCATAGAGGCAATGGCAAATGAGGACAGAAGAAAATCAAGTACTGAAAACTAAAGTTGTCTAAGCCAAAAGGGATCTACTGAACTCAGGTTGGCCACAACATGCTGAACACCACCATTCTACATACTTTTGGAAAAGAGAAAAGGGCTTGCATCCAGTTGGTCTAAAATAAGCCATCTATTTTTATGAATGTTTGTGAAGTAATGGAAAGCAGAAGTTTTCAAGTTGGTTGTTAAGGCAAGTGGAACACAGATCCACTTCTTGAAGATTCCACATTTCTCTAATTTGAAGGGCAATTGTATGATCCAGTTTCCATTTGAGGCAAAGTCATTTTTCTGTGCAGTACATGTGCCAGTTAACTCTGTAGACTGCAAATGTGAGATTTCCACTGTTGGAGACTATTTTTGAATGGGCTTTGGAACACAAATTCTCTCTTTACAAATTTGAAAACTTGTCACCCCCCCCCCTTATCTGTTTACATGCACCACTATAATCCTGGGATGACCTGAAGATGACCTATAAGCAAGTATTCCTGAAAGACTGCCAGGGCCCTGCAGACTGACAATTTCCTTAAAACTAACATGGTTTCCATTTGTTCATATGGTCTTCCTTAAACTAACAAAGTTAGTTTTAAGTGGACTCGCCAAGTGTAGTTAGTTTGAATAATCTGTGGCAAAACATTTGAATGCCACATGATTGGAGTAATACCATTACTATGGATAATTTTTCCATGGCTCTCCATTACAAGAGTTCCATCTCTGTACTGTGTTACAGGAAACATTACCAAGAGGATCAGCAGACTGGTTCCAAATGTCACAGTCTTCCTCATGGAAAATACAAGAGTTTCCAACCAAAACTATTTTGCTGTCATGCCTTGTTGCCTGAATTGCCATAGGACGGACTGGATATCTGTTCTTGCGTTTGCATTAGTCTTCACAGACTATGAATGCCCCTAGAAAAATCACAGATGTTAAAACTCAGATTTCTTGTACCTCATTATTATTCCTACAGAATAGTACAATGGTTTGAATAATAGGTTCAGCGCAAACTTCACCCCCATCTCACCCCCAAAAGGACCCATAACCATACCAGAAGAATGTAGAGTCCCTGAAATCACAGACGCTCACGTTAAAACAGCCCTCTCCAAAGCCAAAAACTCAGCATCAATGGGACCGGACAGTGTCCCAGGTTGCATCCTACACGAGCTCAAAGACGAACTAACCCCTCACCTAAACACACTGTTCAACCTCAGCCTCTCCACAGGCTACATACCCACAGAGTGACGCACAGCAATGGTTATCCCACTCCACAAAGGTGGAGCCACAACAGACCCTGGGAATTATCGCCCTATACGCCTGACTAGCTTGGTCTGCAAGGCTATGGAACGCATCATCACGGAACTCATTAACAGAGACATTGGGAACTTCCAAACACTGGACCCTACCCAGCTTGGCTTTAAGGGCAGATCATGCCTCCTAAACCTAGTGGACCTCTTTGAGACCGTTACCAAGGCTACAGATGAGGAAAAGGTGGTACACACAGCCTACCTAGACCTCACTAAGGCCTTTGACACCATTCCCCATTCTGGTATTACAGACAAGCTCACCAGCCTGAACATAAACCCCTACGTCACAAGATGGGTTGCCAACTGGCTCATGGACAGAACCCACATGGTGACAGTTGCGGGAGCTAGGTCAGTCTCTACACCGGTTACAAGTGGTGTTCTCCAGGGCTCAGTCCTAAGACCCATCCTGTTCGGCATATACTTCTCAGGGGTACAGGCAAGCACAGGAGGACTATGGCTGACCAAGTTCACAGACGACTGTAAACTAGGGGTTATAACTGACTCTCCGGCTGACACAGACATCCTCCAAAAGGGTCTCACTGAGACGGATACCTGGTGTCAAAACCATGGCCTCAAGCTAAATGCCAAAAAGTGCATAGTCATCCCCTTTGGAAAAAACAAAGTACCCACAAACAACCACATAGGTGGCAGTTCCCTAAATACGGAAGACGTAATAAGGGATCTGGAGACCCAAGTAGATAGCAATCTCACCTTTGATAATCACATTGCCAAAGTGGTTAGAAAATCCTTCTACGTGGCCCAACCAATCACAAAAGGGTTTACATCCAGATCAAAAGAGGTCATTGTGCCCCTCTACTCATCACTCATCAGACTCATCTTAGAGTACAATGCCCCATTTGGTATGTACCTTACAAGACACCTGCAACAGCTGGAAAGACCACAGAAGTACCTCACCAAGAGGATCAATGGCCTCAAACAGATGCCCTATGCAGCTCAACTGAAGAAACTCCAGTTGTACTCGGTTGCATACCACCTACTCAGAGGTGATCTCTGCCTGACATACAAGGCTATGTCCAACCCAGAATTGATGGACATGCTCCACCTAAAGAAAACCTTATCCCCTCGAGCCACATGCTCTAGGGATCTAAACCTTACCACAACAATAAATAGGACGTGCTGGAGAGAGAGATTCCTGTCCCAGAGACTTCCCATGCTTTGGAACAAGATCCCAATCTACATTAGGCAGAGCTCCTAACTAACACTCTTCAAAAGAAACTTTGACGAGTGGATGGGAAACAGAAAGTTTACCTCGGGGATCACTTCAGTGGCTCTGCTAGACAGAGGCACAGGGAACTAATCTAAGGGGACAGCGAAAGCCAACACATTCTGGCTAGGCTTATAAATGCCTTCAGGCAGATAGCCTAGCACCCACCTATGAACCTATAATGTACCACATCAGCAGTCCCAAAAATTCCTCGTTTCTAATATCATTCATCCAGAGACAGGAAGGTAGTTATATTTTGATTCTTTAAATGTGCAGCCCCAGCAGCCAAACACCTGGTAATTACTCTGAGGCCTGTAAATACTTTAAATGGAGGAAACGGAAACTAAAAATTATGAGCTAACTGAAATCTTTACAAGAAATGCACCTTCAATGTACAGTGTAGCCATGGAGCACTCTTGACCTATGAAAAATGGTTCAGTCTTTAGAAACCCCATCTAAGTACATCTACGTTTACAAAACTTGTTTAGATCTGCTAACTGCAGGTGTATTGAGAGGTTTTCCTTTTGTCACAAGAAATAGTCTGAATAAAAATCTTATCCTCTCTGACTGGTACATTCTTTGGAGAAGTCGGTCCATCAACTGAAGGCTCATAGAATTTGATGAGATGAAGTGTGTGGCCTAGCTAGTCTAACAGTCTCTGAAAAAAAAATACTACTTTATACCTGTATTGAGCTGTCTGTAATAAGTGTTTGTCTCTAGTTATCTACTGTAAAGGAGGATGACTCACACTTGTCCCTGTAGGGTACTGAGAGGATGAAAGTATTAAGTGTATGCATATGTACATGCGTGTACAGATGGAGCTACATAAAATTAATTATCTAATGTGAATAAGGTTGACATGGAAAGTTAACAAAAGGTCTAAACCAAAAATGTTGACAGAAACTAAGCACATTTAAATACAATAACAATGCAAATTAAATACACAACTTCAAGACCACACTACAGTGGGAAAAGGGCATAAACCCGTCACTGCTATAAAAATGGATTCTGTAGGTAGTTTGCATTTTAGGGCTTGCCATTTTTTTTTTTTTTCACGTTGACCTTATTCATAGGTAGGTACTAGGCTAGCAGCCCAAGGGCCTAAGTAAGCCTAGCCAACAAGGTTCCCTGGCTTACGCCACCCAAGAAAGTTATTTTCCTGTGCCCCTGTCGAGAAGAGCCACAGAAGTGATCCACTGGGTGTATTTCCTACTTCCCATCCACTTATCAAGATTTTTCTTGAAGAATGCTAATGAGGAACTTTGCTTGACATAGATGGGTAGCTTGTTCCAGAGTATGGGAAGTTTCTGGGACAGGAATCTATCCCTCCAGCATGTCCTGATTATTGTGGTGACAAGGTTTAGGTCCCTAGAGCGTGTAGCTCGGAGGAATTGGGATTTCTTTAGGTGTAGCATGTCCAACAGCTCTGGGTTTGACATAGCTTTATATGTTAGGCAGAGTTCACCTCGGAGTAGGCGATATGCTACAGAGTAAAGCTGGAGTTTTTTGAGATGGTCAGAGTAGGGCATCTGTTTGAAGCCAGTAATCCTCTTTGTGAGGTACTTCTGTGGCCTTTCCAGCTGCTGCAGATGTCTTGTGAGGTACATTCCAAACGGGGCACTGTACTCTATAATGGGTCTAATGAGTGTCGAGTAGAGGGGAACAATGACTTATTTTTTCCTAGATGAGAACCCTTTTGTGATGAGGTATATCACATAGAAGGATTTCCTGACTACTTTGGCGATGTGATTATCAAAGGAGAGACTACTGTCCACCAGGGTCCCCAGGTCTCATCACACATTCAGCGTTAAGTAGACTGCCGCCTATGTCGTAGTTCATGGGTACAGAGTTTTTACCAAAGGGGATGACAATGCACTTTTTGGCATGGAGCTTGAGGCCATGGCTCTGACACCAGGCATCTGTCTCTTAGGATGTCCACATCATTTGGGGACTCAGCTATGGCTCCTAGTTTGCAGTCATCTGCGAACTTCGTTAGCCAAAGGCCTTCTGTGTTAGCCTGTACTTCAGAGAAGTAGATACCAAAGAGAAGAGGTCCCAGGACTGAACCCTGTGGTACTGCACTTGTCACTGGTTTGAAGTCAGATTTGGAATCTGCAACTCTTACAATGTGGGTTCCGTCAGTGAGACAATTGGCAACCCAAGTTTGTGACGTAGGGATTTATACCTAGTTTAGTGAGTTTAGCTATAATTCCAGAATGGGGGAAGGTGTCGAAAGTCTTGCCGAGGTCAAAATAGGCAGTGTGAACCACCTTACCCTCGTCTACAGCTTTGGTGACCGCCTCAAATAAGTCAATCAGACTTAGGAGGCATGATCTGCCTTTCACAAACCCAAACTGGGTAGGGTCCAGAGTTTGGAGGTTACCAATGTCTCTGTTTAGGAGTTCCATGATAATACATTCCATGGCCTTACAGGCCAGGCTAGTCAGGCTAATAGGGCAATAGTTCCTGGGATCAGTGGTGGCACCCAATTTGTGAAGTGGGATAAATGTTACTGTGCGCCACTCAGTGGACACAAAGCCTGATGGTGAAACTATGATTGAACATGGTGTTTAGGTGGGGAGCCAGTTCGTTTTGAAGTTAGTGTAAAACGCAGCATGGGATGTTGTCCGGTCCCATGGATGCTGTGTTTTTGGCTTTAGAGAGTGCAGCTTTTACCTGCGTAGTTGTGATTACAGGGATTCTACATTCTTCCTATATAGATATGGGCCCTTTAGGGGGGTGGAGTTAGCACTGACCCCATCTGCCAGGACATTGGCAATATCAGTTGGTTCTGTAATTTTCATGCCGTTGTTCTGTAACTCAAGAGCAGATCTGGGTGTTGCCACTGAGATTCTTGACATAGCTATAAAATGCTTCGTGGTTGTCCCTAGAATCAGTGGCGATTTTGTTTTCGTAGCTAGCTTTGGAGAATGTTATAAGGGATTCTCAGCTTCTTACTGAGGCTGACCAGGGAACTCCTCCACTCATGGGATTTTACTCTCTTTTACAACAGTTTCTTCCTTCTATTGTAGAGTTTGTTTATGCCAGGGGACCACCAGATTGACTTCCATTTTTTGGAGGATAGCATCTTGGTTCTGTTTGGGATAGCACGATCCATGCACTTGTGTAAGTGCTTACAGAGTGCATCTGTGAAGGATTCAACAGTTGTAACTGTATTGTCCATCTGCGTGGGTGTCCTGAAATTCACCATTTGTCTTAAGAAGCATGAAGTTGGCTTTGGAATTTTTATTTCCATGATTTCCTTAATGGGGGGTGGGGCCAAGATGTAGATATCTAGGGTGATTATCTTATGGTCAGATCTGACCAAGGAGTTGACTTCAGGTGTGGAACACCAGTCACGTCATGTTGGTAATGACTAGGTTTAGGATACTGTTGGCCCTGGTGGGGGTGTGGATAAGTTAATCCAGGGCATTGGAATCTATGAATTCCAGAAAGCGTTGAGTGAAGGAGCTGGTACATGAATAGTTTTTCCCAGTTAATGGTGGGGTAGTTGAAATTGCCCATTATTAGGGTGTTTGGTTGAACATTATTGAATATTTTCCAGTATATCAAGAAAAGAGGAGTGGGAATCCTGAGGCATAGTTTGGATTGCCCACAGTTAGTTGCACTTGGATAACCTCAGATGCATTATGCTGAGCAACTAGCCTGGAGGTGTGGATATCCTTAATGAATATGGACACACCTCCACCTCTGGTGTTCCGGTCCAGGTTAGGTGGCCGAAGAGTGTGGTATGAAATATAGCCTGGTAATGCAAGGGTGCTCTCTGGAGCCTCGAACCAGGTCTCAGTCACTGCACAGATATCAATGTTCTCCATTTTAAGGAGTGCCTCGAGGTAGTGCATTTTGAGATTTAGACTTCTAGTTTTTGCTTGCCTGTTCCTGTTACGGTGGTGACTTTGTCATTTTAACCTTGCCTAAAAAAAGGCACTACAGAGGCAGCAAGAGCCTTAGCCAGTATCCAGAATCCCAGGGGTGACAGGTGCACATTAGGTTATGTATACTGAAGTCTGTCAAGACACTCATGTCGACCAGAAATTGTTGATAATGCCAGTGTTTACATGCTACCAATGTTTACGTGCATCTACATCCCTAGAGAGCTGAATGGGGTCAGTGTAACAGTCGTGTATATCCCACCTACTGCTAACACCACTGAGGCTCTAAATAAACTATGCAATCACATGGGTGAGCTGCAGAGCAAATATCCTGACTTGGTACACATGGCAGCTTGTGACTTAAGAAAGCAGATCTGAAAGAAGTACTCCCGCACTACCATCAGTATGTGGACATTCCTACAAGGGGGAATAATATCCTTGACAAGGTGTACATAAACTTAAAAGAAAGCTTATAAGGCAGTACAACTTCCACAAATGGGAAACTCTGACCATTATACTATCTTGCTACGATCAGCTTACAAACCTGCACTGGTTACAGCGAAACCCACAAAGAAATCAATGTATGACCCGACAGAGCTATGGAGGCCCTCCAAGACTTCCTTGAAAGAACCAACTGGGATATGTTCAAGAAGGCAGGCACGGTGAATCAGCATCTGACCACTGATGAATACACTGAGGTAGTGATGGCATACATTTCAAACTGCATTGATGGGGTAACAAATACCAAGTGTATCGCTACCAGAGCTAACCAGAAGCCATAGCTCACCCCTAAGATATAGGAGCTTCTGAAGGAGAGAAACACAGCTTACAGTGCTAAGAATAACACAGCCCTAAGTGTAGCAAGAGGTAATCTGAGGAAGAGCATAAAGGAGGCTAAGAGGCAGTATGGCAGAAAAGTGCAGAGTCACTTTGAAGACATGAAGGATGCAAAGAGACTATGGCTAGGCATACAGGAGATCACAGACTACAAAAATCAGGTCAGCATTGAATTCCAGGGCAATTTGAACATCTTCTTTGCTAGATTTGAGGAAAGAAAACAGCCTGACATTAAAGCTAACCACTGATGAAAAGGATGCAGTACTCAGCCTCAGCACACAGGAGGTAAGAAGAGAGCCAAGGAGAGTGGACTCCAGGAAGGCTGGTGGCCCAGACAACATACTGCGAAAGGTGTTAAAAAGCTGTGCTGATCAACCATGCACAGTGCTCAAGGAAAAATTTAACATCTCTTACCATGGCGAAAGTACCCTCATGATACAAGGAAACTAACATCATCCCACTACCCAAGAAAACCATTCCCTCCAGCCATAATGACTACAGACCAGTCGCTCTGACATTCACTGTTATGAAATGTTTTGAGTGGCTGATCAAAAAGCATCTTTTATCATGCCTACCTCCTGATTTTTGACCCTCTGCAGTTTGCATGCAGAGCTGATAGATCCATGGCTGACACCATATCAGTAGCACTACACATCTCCCTTGAGCATTTAGAGGGCAAAGACAATTTATGTGAGGATGCTTTTCATAGACTTCAGCTCTTCATTTAATATGGTGGTACTAATGCAGCTGATAGAAAAACTGGCACATTCAGTAAACATCTCTGTAACTGGATCCTGGACTTCTTGACTGAGAGACCACAGAGGGTGAGTTTGGGTAAGAACACATCAAAGTGCATCACGATTAACACCGGGGTTCCAAAGGAATATGTTCTCAGCCCACTGTTATTCATCATCCTGACCCACAACTGCTATGCTAGGCACAAGTCCAACCATATCATCAAATTTGCTGATGACACCACAGTTGTGCGGCTCATCGCAAATGAAGATGAAAGGGTGCACTGAGAGGAGGTGGCATCTCTGATCAGTATGTGCAAGGGGAACAACCTTGACCTGAATGTAAGCAAGACCAGAGAGATTATTGACTTCAGGAAAAGGGAACAAACTATCCAGTACTCAGGATCAATGGTGAGAGTGTGGAGATGGTTAAGACTATGAAATTCCTGGGTGTACACATATCAGAGGATCTCTCGTGGTGAGGAAACACCAGCCAACTGGTCAAGAAAATGCACCAATGTCTCCACTTTTTAAGAAGGGTGAAAAAAGCTAAGCTTCCTTCTCATATTCTCTCCACCTTCTACAGAGGTGCAATATAGAGCATCTTCACCTACAACGTCACAGTGTGGTTTGGAAGCTGCACAGTTACAGAAAGGAAGGCACTACAAAGAGTGGTGAAGGTTGCAGAGAAGGTAACAGGTTCCATTCTTCCATCAATACATCTTAATTTTGCAAGAAGCACCTGAATGGCCACCAAAATAATACAGGACAACCCACATCCTGCGCACGGACTGTTTAAGCATCTGGCATCAGGCAGGAGATATTGCAGCATCCGTTGCAGGACTACAAGATAAAATAACAGTTTCTACCCTACAGTGATTAGACTTCTGAACTCAGGCCCTAGTCCTAAGGGTCTGGACACAAGTCAATTTTTTATTTATATCTTTGTGCAATATATACTTACATATATTCCAAGTAAGCACAATATTTATTCATTATATCCATAGTCAGTATTATTTAACCCATTCAAGTGCAATACTAGACATATAACTTTGTCACTGTTCAATCTGTAGTGTGTTTTGTATTAAATTAATTCAGGGGAGGGTATTCTTTTCGTATGTGAGTGTTGGCAAATGTCTCTGCGCTTTCTTGCATGTATTGGGAGTAGTACTGTATTAGTTATGTTTATTCCTCTACTTGTATGTGCTGTTTCACTTTCCTTTGTGATCTCAAGAATTGAGCTGATGCACGAAACTTCATTTAGGCTATAAGTGTGTAGTTCTAAATGACAAAGTTTACTTTGACTTTGAGGTGTACTGAAAAAAACAAACTAGGTGCATGCAAACTTTTATTACAAAAAACAGAAAAGCACTGTTTTTGCAGGGGGCAAGCCCAACTACACCCCCTGCTGATTACACACCCCAACTCCAAGTTCAAAAAGTAGCAAGGAAAAGACATATTCCCCAATTCAGTCAATCAAATGCCGTCTTTTAAACAGATGTCAGCCAAGGAAAACTTAGACCAAATACAGGCGACCTATTTGATATATGTACATAGATTACATATCACACACACACACACAAAACATACATATCTATTACATGTACGTACATACAGAGATAACCTTGTTTTTCCCTCTCGTGTCATCATCTGGTTGACAACACTACAGTGGCATTCAAAAGTCATACCTCATGTTACGGCTGTGCTTGAAGTAGCATTTGCAACATTATAAGCACACCTCAATGTACCTATTCTTATCTTGTCAACTCTATTCTGTGTGTGACAGTACCAGTAAGAGTACCCTAGATCTTGAATTTTCTCCAAAACTGAGTTATGATAATGTACTATGTCAGCCAGTTACATTAATACTCCAGTTCCTTAAGGCACTCGGTGTGTAAACATGTTCACCACATTTATAGAGTACCCTTTTTTTATCCAAAGGGAAGAGGAGGTATAGAACGTTTTTTCCATTCTGGCATAAATGACAGTGGACCAGTCTTTCAGGCATTACACACATCCTGCCTATCTAAGGGATACTTGTACAACCCACCAACCTTTTAATGACTGGACATTAAGTGAGAGCAATGACAGTGTTTTGTACTTTTAAAGATATGCCAAAGACTGGACTAAATGTCGACTAAACATATGAAAGCCCCATCATTTCTATCCATTGTTTCCCTAGTGAGATATGATCACCTACAAGCCAATGAAAAGAAAAAGACTCACTTGGTTTATAGATACTTACTGCATTAATCTTCTGGTGAAGAGCCCAAAATTAAGAATAATCTTTTTTCATATTAGTCTTGTGAGAGGAATTTTCTTTATTAAAATCTACAGAGGAAATTAGCTGATTATGCAAAATCCCCATGTTCAGTTGTTACTTTTCTTTTCCTTTTGACTTCTTGAACATCTGCAGGTACTTGCACCTTTACAGGCACTTACAAAGAGTAATGTTTCAGCCTGTTTGATCCAAAGAGTGACATTTGTCTAGTGAAGGCACTAGTAAGTCTCCATTTCAATGCAGTTTCCTGTAACAAAATTAAACACCAGACACACTAATGCCATCTAATTTGGATGTTGCCTGTCTAACTGCAGCATTCCTTTACCTACAACTCAAGAAAACATTTGAGAAGTGCAAGGATCTATATCCCTTTTAACTCTGAGACAACATAATTAAAGGGATACCCACTTTGGTACACAAGAAGGTGCTGCCAAAGATGTATTTTCTGTCAGCATCCAAATCAGGGGAAAGAATTTCAATATTGCAAATAACTTTGTGTGTCCGTTTCTGGGACTTGTTTGTATTAGGGTAGCCTCTTCAATATGAGGGGGAAGTGTACATTCACTTGTGTGTGTTTTCTACCACATCCTTTAATGATTCTCCTCTGCTAAATTTAATCACCCTATGATTTTTCCATTATACACTGCTGGACTCCCTGAAATTTAAGAAAAAAGGGAAGTTTTGAGAAAAAGAAGAGTGCATGCAGTTACATTTTGAGGTTTAAAAATCTGAACACAGTCTACTACAAGCACAAGAAATATCTTGAAGCCAGTCTGAAAACTTCTAAAGAAAGCTGAGAAATCATACACTAGAAAATACTCTGACAAAGCTGGATGTACTTGGAAGTGAGGGCAACTCAAGAACAACCCTGAAAAGCAATACCAATGTTACAGGGAAGCCCTGTGCGCCAATAAAGGCTTGAAAGAATGTTGGCCTGAGACCGACACTGGTCTTCAAATGGACTGAGGCACAGCTACTGAAATCTCTGTCTAGGACTGAAGTTAGACAAGGTGGGTAAAACTCAAAGGTTATAATTTATTGTTCTACTGACCCACCCCATGAAAAAAATTGTGTCACGCCTTGCAGAAACCTAAGTCTCGTCAGACTTCTTGTCACATGGTGAAAGCATAGACAAATGGTGACAAACAACAGTAAATCAACCCTGCATTCCTACATATGCATCAGACCCAGAACAAAGTTCCACACTGTTTTGTAATGCATATTCCTTGTAAACCATAAAGAAATAAAGAGTTTTCTTATACACAGTTTCTGAAAGTTTTCATTAACAGCAAACAATTTCATTTTTGTTATACTAGCCATTAGTTGGTTCATGGAATCCAAAATACCAGAGAGGTTTTTTGATTGGATCTTATTCACCGAAACACCAATCACCAACATATGTATGACTTTTATGAACTTTCTCAGAGAAAGTTCCATCTGCAGCAGATTCTAGAAGTCTTCGTACCACTGGTAGAATGACTAACACAGCTGACAGTTTCTTTCCCTTCTTCCTGTGTCTTAGTAATGCAGGGACTTTGCTCTACATGTGTAGGCTGTAGCTGAAAGACCAGCTGCACAGTCAACACTGGTAACTGGATTGTTGCTGATACCCACACTGAACATCCTTGACAAGCAAAGCATAGTCAAACATGAAGAGTTTGTAGAGTTTACTCCTACCTAAGTGAACCCAGGAGAGGTCAGCCAAGGAGCAAAACCCAGGAAATATCGACATTCCCGGAAAAGTTGAGTCAAGACTCCAGCAGGTTTAAGTGGGATGGATAAAGTTTCTGAATTCAAGCCCAGTACCAGACATTCCACCTCGATAGCATGGGATTTCAAATGTAGGCAGCTTCATAATCTAAAACACCAAAAAATCTTGACTCACAAGTATCATTTCCTGAAGTGGGCCTAAGGGTAGCAGATGTGATGGCAAGGTTAATGACTGTGAATGTGATGCTGGACAGACAATACTGATACCAGTAGAATCTGAAACTAAATTGAAAGCAACAAAATGAGACTGGATATAATGTAAATCAACCTGAGGCTCAGCAAATGTTTACACAATTTGAACAAGGAAAGGGAAATTGAGTCTCCCAGTTCTAGTATGGTGCATTCATTCCCCTTTGCTTGTAACACTGGTCAGGACTTAACACATGGATTCTTTTGCTGGATTTTTTTTTGCTTTTACTTTCTCCTTATCCCAATGACTACAGATGTTACCTTGCTGCTACTTGCCTATCTGATTTTTTAAACACTGGATTTGTTTGATCATTAGTAAACGAGGCAGATAAGGCGATAAAAATAGTTTCATCTCTATAATTTGAAAATTTTCTTGAAGGGGGTGGATCTGGTGGTGGGTGAATGCTGAAAAAACAACAACATAACATATGTCAGGTAAAAACAAAAAAACAGAAAGTAAGGCCAAGCCACTGCAGACAATGCAACACTTGCACAACTGTAACGTGGCCACAACAGGTGGTAATAGAAGTCAAAAATAAATGTTTGCTGTCAAAAATGTAGAATCTGGTCTACATAGGGGGTAAGGATGCAGGAGAAAAAAAAAAAGTATCAAGCATACCTCTCCACCTCTTAGAGCAAAAAAATCTGGACAAAGCCACAGATAATGGGGGGACAAGGGCCCAAAAATAGGGACACTAAATGCTTCCAGAAAACCAATTTTATGAGAAAAGAACCATAAATACCAGTCAAAATCTGGACATTCTGTGAAAAATATAGACAGTTGAGAGGTATGGTCTCAAGGCTTATGTTCAAACCACACAATGGATTCTATATTCTTTCTGATGAATACATGAAGGTAAAAAATAAATAAAAAGATTAAGGATTACTGCTTTAAAAACTACCATTTTCATTGTAATTAAAAAAAAGAGTATAACAACCTATGAAATTAGGACAAATAGTAACTGAACACAACCCAAAAATGTATATCAATATTATTAAAAATACAGTTTGACACAGTACAAGACAGTCTTTTGTACTCAAGGACAACACTAGCAAGACACAGAAGCAATAATAAAACATACTACCACCAGTATAAAACCACAGACTGTTAATAGTAGTAAGGAGAAAGAGAGATATGGAGTTAAAAGAAAGAAAGAAATACCTTGCCAAAATATGTCAATTCCTACTAAAAGGTAAAATTAATTCAGTAAACTGAACTTCCAAAAAACATTAGGGAAGACCGTGCTTGAAATAACCATGGAGAACAGATGGGATGTTTCAAAAACAAGCATGTTGTATATTATGCACATATTAAAATGTGAAGTATTTTAGTTTAATTATTTTTATCTTCTTATAAATGTTATTTTATTTTTATCTTCATCAAATGTGCTTCCACAGTTCCAGTTTCCTGACTTGCTTTGTCGAGACAAAATGCAAATTCTAAACCGGACAACAAAAACTTGATGAACCAAGTTAAGACTCATACTGATTGGCAACTGTGAGAAACCTATATTTTAGTTCTACCATCACTATCATTTACTTCAGGATCCGACCTGCAAGGTTCAATCGATTTTCTATAGGGTAAAATG
Organism: Protopterus annectens; assembly: GCF_019279795.1. Taxonomy (NCBI): domain Eukaryota; kingdom Metazoa; phylum Chordata; order Ceratodontiformes; family Protopteridae; genus Protopterus; species Protopterus annectens. The sequence continues at coordinate 1,295,145,063 of NC_056735.1, forward strand.
GCTTTATAAGTCCCTTAAAGAATCTAGAGGGATCTGAAATATTTAAGTATGCAGGCAATGATCACCCATCCCCACCCCCAAAAAACACATAGAATCAAATGTTTATATTTAAAAAATAAATAATTAAATAAATAAATAAATAAATAAATACTTACCTCTCTGCCAAATGCAGTACATTTTGGCTCCTGGCTTACGTCATCTAAAATCAATGACAGCTGCTTTGCCTCGATCTCTTGGTCAGTGGATTTGGGAAGCTTCACAGAAATTAGCTGAAAACAATCTTTAAGACAAACAAATCTGTTGACATTTTGCAAATGAAGACAAAAAAAAAGCACCAAGCAACATACAGGCAAAAAGGACAAAACCTGCAAGAAGACAAACTTTCAATTTAAAATGAAGTAGTGCTCGATTATTAAAACCACAGCACAAGGGCAGTGAACACACCCACCCCAACGCACGTTTTTTACCCTTTAAGCTTTCTTAGAGGTATGAAAACTCAGAAGTGAACAAATTGCTTCTGGGGTATAAGCATGGCGTCAAAAGGTTTTAACTTATCTGAATCCCACATCTAGTTTCAGTACTTGCATCTTTATGAACACATGAAATTCAATTTATCTAGAGTATCAGATCGCCCTTGTTGCTACATATGGTAGCTTCTTTCCCCCTATCTCCACAACAGCCTATCTACCACAAGAGGAGTGGTTTCTGGCCCAGAAATTGTAGTTTATTGGCTGTTTAAGCAGTTTTCCCATCCCTTTCAACTTTCTGATTTAAAAGCCCGAGTTTGCATGTGTTTGTGCTCGTTTAAGCTCCATGGATCCAGTTTTGACATCCTGCAGACTACAAGAGCAACAGGAAGGAGAAAGAAGTGCCTCCCATTTTGATTTTTTCATAATTTACTGCTCTCTGCATGTTTTTTTGTCGTTTTTAATTTATCGGCATTTATTTAAAATGCATTTGCCTTAATATTGCTACATACTTGAGTGTAATCTCTTGTACTGCATTTACAGTGTTTTTGCTACTGTTTTAACTGCTTTTCTGCACAAAAAAAAGTTCTAAGCTTGTTTCCTGCCGTTCCTGTAACTAGTCTAGTCCAGATACAGATTTGCTGTATCCAGGACTGTTTTTAAAGTTTCTGAGCCCCCCAGAACTTTCTGTGTTGGAGGGAAGCCTTCTAGCTCATCAGTGGAGTGGTAAGCACTAGGAGTGGTGGTTTCTGGCCCAGAAATTGTAGTTTATTGACCGTTTGGGCAGTTTTTCCATCTCTTTCAACTTTCTGGTTTAAAAGCCCGTGTCAGCTGAGGTAACCTATTACTGGTGCCAGAAAGTTTACTCTTCAATTTTCCCCTTAGAACGTGCTTGTTCTTTTACTTCTTGCACTTCAATTAGCTTAATCAGCTAGCACTTTCAACAGGCTTTTGCAGCATTTACTGCAGCAGACTTAGGTCCTATCAGCACTAGCTGTTCCTAAGCAGTAAGTGCACCAGTACTTATTAGTTATGACCACCACTCCTGGTATGATTGTAGGGCAATTTCCTGTGCTTTTTCCTGCTAACCTGGTGCACTTGGGCATTCTGAGACAGTGTGGGAACTGTCTGATGTACACTGACAACCTTCACCTCTTACCTCCCAACACTCATACATGTGAGAGATGCACTTATATCACCAAACTGGAAGCAGTGCACGCTCCAACCAAGAGAGGACTAGCTGGTCAAGAGGAGAAGGTCAACACCTGCAACTCACTACATAGAACACACAGCCCTCCAAAACACCAACCATCACAACCCACACATAGAAACACAAACCATACAACCACATTTGTGGAGGCTCTCAATAAAAATGTACCCAAACAACAGACAACCCAGAGACAGAAATGCACTCGACCACCACAACACAACACCAACCCCAGAACACATAGCTCACCACCACAGTGTGCCCTTCAACCTAAGCCCTTAAGGTAAAACACTTTGCCCAATGTAATAATCATAGGAGACTCAATTATGAGGCATGCTGATGTCCCACTCACTAGGCTGAACAAGTAGAGGGTGACAGTTCTCTATCAGGTGCCAGGATCTGCAACATAACACATGCACTCAGGTCACTCCACAACAAGTACAAATATGACTCGGTCATTGTCCATGTGGGTATGAATGACCAGAGACATACCTCCCTGGACTACATGAAAAGAGATGTGATGGAACTCTTGGACTATGTGGCCCAGGCAGGTATGATCCTAGCCCTGAGAAGTATTCTACCATCACCCAGAATGACACCACAGTACGAGCAGAAAATGATGGACTTCAACAACTGGCTAAGTTTATGGTGTCATTCTAAGGGGATCCAGTGTCTGTCTGCCTGGGACGATATGATTGACAGACCTCGATGCTTTGCCAGACACAGCCTGCATCTGTCACCCCTGGAATTCCAGGTACTGGCTAAGGCTCTAGCCACCCCTATAGTGCCTTTTTAGGCAGTGTTCCAAAGACCAAAATTCCACCATAACAGCTACAAACAAATGCAATCTGAAGGTCATGCTGCTCAGTGCTAGAAGTCTAAGTCTCAAGATGCACTCGCTCAAAGCTCTCCTCAAAATGGAGAATGCCGACATCTGTGCTGTAATGGAGACCTGGTTTAAAGAGGCAGAAATCACCCCTGCGCTCCAAGGCTACAACTCATTCCATACCTTTCAGTCCCAGAATACGTCCAGAAGCTCCAAAGGCAGTGGTGTCTCCATGTTCTTAAAGGATATGCACACCTCTAGACTGGTAGCCCAGCATAATGCATCCGAGATACTTCAGGTACAACAAACACTGGGTAATACAGTGATACAAGTCATAGCCTGCTACAGAACCCCAAACATGTTCCTAGACTCTTACTCCATGTTCCTAAGCACCCTGGAATCTATCAAGGTCCAACCCAATACACTCATAGTGGGTGACTTCAACTACTCTTCCATCAACTGGGAAAACTATTCAAGTACCAATGTACAGGCCTAACACTTTCTGGAATTTATCAATTCCAATGCCCTCGACTAGCTCATTCTGACCCCCACTAGAGGAAGCAACAACCCCGACCTGGTTATCACCAACATGGGAGACCGTTGCCCCACACCTAAAGTCAATTCCTCCCTGGTGAACTCTGACCATAAATTGATCACCATGGAAATCTCCATCTTACCTACAACCCTTGCTAAGGTGACCACCCTGAAAAACTTCTCTAAAGCTGACTTTGGGCTCCTGAAAACAGAGGCGGCTAACTTCTCGGCACCCATGCCAATGGAAAATAACTGCATGACTGCCGAATCGTACACCAATGCACTGTACGAGCACGTACAGAAATACATGGACCTTGCCATACCAAATAGAACTAAAAAAGGAAGCCAATCTGGTGGTCCCCAGCCATCAATAAACTCTACAACAGAAAGAAGAAACTGTTGCAGGCAAAAATGAAGTCACAAGACTGGAAATCCTCCCTTATCAGTCTCAACAAAAAGGTGAGATCCCTCATCAAATCCTCCAAAGCCAGCTATGAAGGCAGAATTGCGGCTGACAACAAAAACAACCACAAAGCCTTCTACAGCTATATAAAAAACCTCCAAGGCAATACTCAGATATGCTCTGAGTTACTGCACAATGACACCTCCTACACTGAGCCAACATATATAGCCAACATACTGGCCGACAGATTCAGTGCCAACTTTACCCCCACCTCCAAGGGCCCTATCCCAATACTAGAAGAAGGCCTGGTACCCACCATTCCTGCGGCACAAGTAAAAGCTGCACTGTCCAAAGCCAAGAATACAGAGTCCACGGGACATGATAATATCCCTGGCTGCATCCTACATGAGCTACAAAAAGAACTGGCACCACATCTGTGTGCCCTGTTCAATCACAGCCTTACCTCAGGCTATGTCCCTACTGAACGGCGCACTACTACAGTCATCCCGCTCCATAAAGGGGAGCAACTACAGACCTGGGAACTACTGCCCCATTAGCCTGACGAGTCTGGTATGCAAAGCTACGGAGCGCATCATCATGAACCTGCTTAACAAAAATATAGGCAATCTCCAAACTCTTGATCCCAACACAGTTTAGCTTTGTCAAGGGAGATCCTGCCTGCTGAACCTGCTTAACTTCTTCGAGACAGTCACCAAAGCTGTGGATGAGGGTAAGGCAGTGCATACAGCCTACCTCGACCTGGCCAAGGCCTTTGATACCATTCCCCACTTAGGTATCATTGATGAACTCACCAGACTAGGCATCAATCCTTACATCACTAGGTGGGTTGCAAATTGGCTCACAAACAGGACCCATATAGTGAAAGTTGTGGATTCCAAGTCAGACTGTCAACCAGTCACAAGTGGAGTCCCACGGGGCTCGGTCCTGGGCCCTCTCCTGCTTGGCACCTACTTCTCGAAGTCCAGGCCAACACAGGAGGACTCTGGCTGACCAAGTTCACTGACGACTGCAAGCTAGGAGTCATTATCAACTCCTCAAGTGATGCAGACATCCTACAAAAGGGCCTCTCTGAGACCAATGACTGATGTCGGAACCATGGCCTGAAGCTTAACGCCAAAAAATGCGTTATTATCCTCTATGGATAAATCTCAGTTCCCACAAATTACCACATTGATGGGAGCCCACTGAACACTGAAAGGGCCATAAGAGATCCCGGCACCCAGGTCAACAGCCACCTCATCTTCGACCACCACATTGGCACTGTGGTCAGAAAGTCCTTCTACTTGGCACATCTTATAACCAAAGGTTTTGCACCCAGGAAGAAAGAGATCATTCCTCTCTACTTATCCTTCATTAGACCAGCCATCGAATATAACACCCCGTTTGGCATGTACCTGACCAGACACCTACAACAGCTGGAGGCCACAAAAGTACCTCATAAAAAGGATCCTAGGCCTTAAACACATGTCCTAAACTGACAGACTCATGAAACTTCAACTCTTCTCAGTCTCTTATCGTCTACTTAGAGGTGATCTTTGCTCGACTTACAAAGCCATGTCTGACCCAATCCTACTTGAAATGCTACACCTAAAAGAAATCCCAATCCCCCATGCCACACGCTCTAGAGATCACAACCTCATTACCACAATTAACAGAACATGCTGCAGGGACAGGTTAATCTCCCAAAGACTGCCCACACTCTGGAATAAGCTTCCCATTCATGTCAAGCAAAGCATCTCGCTAGCCCTCTTCAAGAGAAATCTTGACGAGCGGATAGGCAACAAAAAGTTCACCCCAGGGATCACTCCAGTTGCCCTACTGGATAGGGGCACTGTGAACTATCGGGTGGCAGAGTGCCTGGGCAATATTTTTGGGCTAGGCTTGTAAAGGATCCAGGGCCATTAGCCTAGTACACACCTATGAACAATAAAAAAATATCAAGGGTGGAAAGGCAGCAAAATGAACCAAAGGGCAGACAGGACAGGCTGATGTACCTATCTGAAATTAAGGCATATGCAATCAGACAACCACAAAAAGGCTTTGATGACACTTGCACCCTATATAAAAGGGTTCCCAATACAAGATTACCCATATCCAGCATCCCATAAAATATTTTCTTGGTCACATGAAAGGATTTCATGCTGTTTTTTGCGCCTTAAAATATACACATGAGCTTCTATGTTGCACTTAAAGCACAGAGATAAATTTGAACTTATTTGTGTTTGTGTCTTTCGGCTTTTCCCGGTTAGGGGTCGCCACAGCGGAACTCCGGTCCGCTAATGATTGGCAGTAGATTTTTACGTGCTAAGTTGCCAACCCTGACGCACAACCTTCAACGAAGGTACGCCCATTCACGCATGTCTCCACACAGAAGACGCTCTAGCTGAGAATTGAACAGGACAATGTCTTACTGTGAGGTGACAATGCTACCACATCACCACCACCACTACTAACCATTAATAGCATGAACATTTAAAACCAACCAGTCTCTTAACAGAATAAGCACAACTGAAGTACTTAAAACTCTTAATCCTTCTAAGCAACTCAAGTGACTAGGGAAATGTTGAATACTCTTCACAAAAAAGCTTGTATGTAGTCCTTGAACTGATACAGGGACAAGAACTACCTTCTACACAAAAATAAAGCTATCCTGCAGTTATGTCATCTCCTCATCCCCATCTACCATTTGAAAATAAGGAAACTATTCTACAACAAATAAAGGAATCAGAAGTATCTCCAGCTCCTTTAGTTTTTTTTTAATATATATAACTGAAAAATAAATTATACAACTGAATCTTCAATCTAAGCCTGACTCACTGTCAATGAGGGTAGACCTCTGACTGTGAATCAGGTGACCAGTGTTAAATTAGCAGCAGTGGCACTACAGGAGCCAGGCAGGAAAGGTAGGGGGGATAAGGTGAAAGGGCATGGCTTACTCACCTCGCCTGGAAGGGGAGAGTTTGACACTCACTTCAACACACTGGGCAATGCAACTTCCCTAACAGAAACTAGGGAAACCACAGCTCAAGCTTAGAGGGGTGGACTTTCACTGCACTGTACAAACACAGGTTAACTGGGCCTGTAAGATCAGGTCAGGTGGTTATGAAGAAGCATCTCCTTTGCTGCCTTTACTTCTTTCTATTCAATCTTGATGTATATTCAATGGTTATATGTCTTTGCACTGAAACAGAAACGGAGCAGAAGCCATTCTCGTCAAAGCAAACCTGCAGACAATTTTTTTAAGTATGATTCACAAACCACTTTGATTGAACTTCTCAAGAATTCATCATTTAATACTTATAGAATCACACACCAGAAACCTACCTGGGGAATCAAGGTCATACTCTGAAGCTATAGAAAAGATTTTGTCCTCGGTGCCAAAGCAGCAGTAGAGTGAATAGAGCCTCCAGCCAACTACAAAAGTCTAAGGGGAAAAAAGAATAATGTCACTCCAAAAATAAAATGTTTTAAGCCCCCCTTCACATACTCTTAGCCCATGTGTAATGAACTTCAATTATGCAACTCTTGGCTACTATCCCACTCCTCCTGACTACCTTCATAGGTCAGCCACAGTCACAGACATGTTCCTTCACCACATAAACTAACCCTAACTTCTTGGAACACAAGCATTTTTACTTTCAAACAAAGTGTCAGGAAGACAAAGCAGGAGACAGGACTGGTACCACAGCCATAGCCATAATGCAGTTACAGAACTACTTCATCTACCCAGGGATGACCTCACTACCATAAACAATTCCTCATCCTCAAGTTATGTTTTACTTCAGCTTCACACCATAAGCTATAAATACAAATAAACAGGAAAAAAAAGTAATTTTGCAAAGGCAGCTACATCCACTGCACCCTCAAAGTGAATGCTTTGTACCCACATTACCAATTACTAAATATACTAATTACTGTGCTGCACTAACTGAACTATAGGAAGTACTCCCCTTAGTCTAGTGTTAGTAACACCACATGAGTTAACACGTTTAGTAATTGTGGGGGGCGGGGTAGTGGCAGCCCTGCTAGGGGATAAACAGAAGTAAAATGGTCTGAAGGTTAACATGGTATAGTAAAAAACAGGAAGAACAGTCATTTAAAAGTAGATAAGACTTTTAAAACATAAAACAAAACAGCTGTAATTGGGTCAAGAAAACTAACATGCCATGACATTTATTTACATTTCAATGACTAGGTTTTGTTGTTTCCAATATGGATCACAATGTCCACCGTGATGCCCCCCCTTTTCAAAGAAAAGGGCAGAAAACCTCCAGCTAGTCAGTAAATGCCCAACCCTACCCCCAACTGATTCTCACATATTCATGCTTACTCCAATCAATAATAATACAGATAGATACTGTGCTTCTGAATCTAACAAACAAAATCAGCAACTGTGTAATACCTACTTGCACTATCAAAAGGGATCATCAACTCATGTACCTTTAGAAGAATTCCATCTGTGAAATCCCAGACCTTCACGGTACCATCAACTGAACAAGTATACAGCTACGACAGAAAAAAAGAATAATATATTTCAACTTTAACGAAATGATTTTTGTACATTTCTTTCAACATTTACTGAGGAATTCAAGTGTTCTTCCTATAGACATTTGCCTAAACTGATTACAGTCCTGGCAGTGGCATAA
>NC_056735.1:1295158166-1295175666 GCF_019279795.1 Protopterus annectens
ACAGTGCTCTGTTAGCTAAATATTAAAGTCTAAATTATGCTTACTTCCAGCTTAGCGCTTTTTTTTAGTACTAGCCAGTTAGATTACTACAGAGCTTGACAATGTTTGGGGCAAGGAAAGCAAAAAAAAAACTAAATAATATGTTTGTTTGTAATGTGGAAATACCATCATGAATACATAAGGAGGAGGAAAGCATTTCACAAACCTGGAAGAAAACTCCTCTCCCAATGGAGCTTACTGCCTCAGAGGTAAGGTGGTTTGAAATCCTTAGTAATCTCTCTGCATTTATTCTATTTTTAAGGATGGAGACATGCTGCTAAAAAGCTAACTAGGCATCTTCTCATAAGCAAAGATATGTAAAAGCATGATACATTTTCCAGTGGTGTAGCATAAGAAGCAGAATTAAATACTTCTAAATGTAAAGAATCGAATGCTTGTTTACATGAATTTTCAAAAATACCAGTAAAAGATAGGTTTCACTTAGGATTACTTTAAGAAAGTGCTTCGTAAACTATGGGTCACAACCCCATATGGGGTCTCATAACTCGATGTTGGGGGTGTGGTGGCAATGACTGCCCTTCACTGAATGGGAGGAGGCCCGCTGGCTGGGATATTAATTTTCTTTCTGTTCACACAAACAGAGAAAACGAAAACAGGTTGCAAACACTTGTTGTGTCTGTGCAACCGACTGTTTACTCTTCGTCTTCCGTGCATACAGAATTTGAATCCCAGATGATGTCTGGACTGCGGACCACGGACAGACAAGTGAGAGGTAAGTGCGTGTCTGTAAGAAATCATTGAGGACTGAAGTCAGAAAATAATGGCAGACATTTGAGTGCTAGACTTCATTTCCTTCAGAATATTCAAACTAATACAAACCTTGTTGTCCTAGCAACATTATAAGTTTGTAAGAGCAATATTTAAAAGTTGCCCCTATTTTTGGGCCTTTGTCCCCCATTATTTGTGGCTTTGTCCAGGTTTCTTAGTCCGAGTCTAACAAGTTGAGATGTATAGGAAGTGTGGGTCATACTTTTCAACTGTACAGATCTTCACAGAATGTCCAGATTTTTGCCTTTTGGTCTGTTCCTCATAAAAATTGTCTTTTTTGAAAAATCACTAGGATGATAAGGATTAAAGTTACTAAATAACAACATGCCTTTGTGTTTCAGACTTCACATCCTTCAGAAAATCTATTCTAACACAAATCCTGTTATTCTAGCAACTTTCTAAATTTATAAGAGCAATATTTAAAATGTGTTACTAGTTTTGGGCCTCTGCCCACCCCCCACCCCCACATTATCACAGGCTTCATTCACATTTCTTGTGCCAAGAGGTTAACGTGGTGTGAGTGTCTGTGTGTAATGCCCTAGGTAGGGTTAACAGGCGATTAGCTCAAACCCTGCACCCTAACTATGGGAAATAAGCGCCTGTATAATACCCCAACTACCAAGTTACACTTTTCAAGGAATTGAAACTAAATTCCTTAAAGTACACCTGAAAGTCAAGTACATTTTTGAAGGAACTGTGAGCTTCAAGGGAAGAGAAGTTTACTGCTGTTCATGCCAAGTCTGTTTACAATGTGCAACTGTTTTGTTTAGCAAATGGTATCACTTTTGTGGTACAGAATTTTAAAGCAGTGTTAGTAGCACAACAGATAGCATACTGCATTTTGATGCAGAAGGCTGTGGGTTCTACTCCCACTGCATGTAGATGGTTTGCTGATACTGTGTTGTATTTTAAAGGGGATGGGGTGCTGCAGTCTTGAATATGTCCTCCTTTAGATGAGATGCCTAGTAACTATGAACCAGTTGCAATCCATACCCTGGTCTACTGCAATATTACCAGTCTACCATTTTTTTTTAATGTAACAACAGGCAATCTATTCAAAGGCAGCAGGCACTGAATTTGTAGATGAAACAAAACAGTAGATGAAACACTGAAAGTTGTTTGCTGGCAGCAACATTTTCATTAGTTACAGAGCTCTTTAATGTGGAATTATTCAGATGACTTACTTCTGCAGAGATTGTGCATATTGACTGATACTTGACCGATACCGGCGGATTGTAATGACAGAAGTGTGAGTGGCCTTTTATGGTTGCAATGTTCTGAGTTGGGCAGTTTTATAATTATTGGTTCACATGTTTTGTTTCATTGCTTACTGGAAAAATGTTCAAAAAAGTTATGCACTCACCATGACTTTCCATGTTTGTTTTCCCTCGCACCTTCATTCTAACTGGTTGGGTTCGCATACGATCCTCTGCTCCGACTCGGCCGAATACTAAAGCTCAAAGTCTTTCACTTGGCTCATGGCTGAACACCAATCCCATCATGCAGTGGTGTAATCCCCCAAATCCTGTTTGCTGCTAACCATAACAATGTGTTTACATGTACCATATTGTAGAATATAGATATAACAAAGACAGTCAGAGAATCTCCTTGCCTAAAGAAAAAAAAAACTCCAAGTCCTCCAGAAGCCTTGGGCTGGGGGAAGGCAGGAGGGTCATAAAAATAAAGGCGAGATGGACAACAAACATGGAACATTATGGTGAGTACATAACTTCTTTAAGTTATGTTGTCCTACCTCGCCTTCACTCTTACTGGTTGGGACAGCGTCCCTAGCACCACATTTCCTGGTTGGCTTATGGGAGCATACATTTCAGTATAATGGAACCAAAGGAGGCCCTGTCCCTGGAGGCCAAATCCACTTTATAACGAGTGATAAAGGTATGGGGCCTAGCACATGTCGCAGCTGCACAAATACTGTCCATTGATAGTCTAGCTAGATAGGCAGATGATGTTACTATAGCTCTTGTAGAATGTCCCTTGACCTTGAAAGGTAGCTCTCTGTTATCAGTACTGTAGATAAAGGTGATGCAACTTGAAAGTCAGTTTGAGTGTGTGACATTGAAACAGGCATACCTTTTTTGCTTCTGAAAAGGAAATAAACTACTGGACAGATTTTCTAAAATTCTTGGTTCTGTGTAAATAGAAGAGGAGTTGTCTGTGCACATCTAATTGGTGTAGCTTGTATTCTGCCTTGTTGCCATGATTGGGGAAAAACACTGGCAGCTCAATAGTTTGGTTTAGATTAGTTTGAGAACACACTTTAGGTAAAAAGGATTGGTTAGTTCGAAGAGATACTCTATCCTTATGGAAGAGCAAGTAAGGAGGTTTGATTGATAGGGCTTGCAGTTCTGAGACTCTCCTTGCAGAAGTAATGGCCACTAATAAAATTGTTTTCCACGACAGAAATTTGAGATCATATGTTGATGAGGGCTCAAACGGAGGTAAAGTTAGATATGACAGGACAAAATTCAAATCCCATGGTGATAGGGGGCTCTTTAATGGGATGTCTTAATAAGCAAGTACCTTTTAAGAAAGCTTTGCACAATCTGTGGGACATCAACTTAGCAGTCCAGTCACCCATATGAAAACTAGAAATTGCAGCTAATTGGACTTCAACAGAAGCTGCAGTGGAACGTTGATGGAAGAGCTCTGCCAGGAATTCAAGAACAGAGCTGATTGGGGCAGAAAAGGGATCAATGTCTTTTGATGCGGCCATTTACTGGAATATAACTTCCTGGTTGAAGCCTTGTGTGAAGATACTAAAATATGTTTTACTGCCGGAGTGAAATTATGAAGCCTGACTAAACTTGGAACTGGAGCAGTCACCCTGTCAATTTGAGGGTTTAGAGGGAGGGGTGGGGTGTTCCGGACATACGAGTCAGAAGGTCTGAAACTAGGTCCAGAACCCACGGTTCCTCCTGAAAATGAGGCCAGAGGAAGGGAAACCAAATCTAATGAGGGCAGTATGGGGCAATGAGAATTAGCCTGCTTCCCAATTACTTGGCTTTCTGTATGACTTTGGGTATTAGAGGAAAGGGAGGAAATGCATAAAGAAGTCCTGGGGGCTAATCGTGTATAAGTGCGTCCCTTAGTGACTCCCCAGAGGGGGAACTAGGGCAAAGTAGCTGCTGCATTTGGCATTCATGAATGTTACAAAAAGCTCGGAATTGGTAATGACTGGCTCCCAGCCAGAAGCGCAAATGACTCCTTGATGGCCTGTCCATTTTTATATGACAATATGCACGTACACATCCTGGAGGTCTATCAAGCACATCCAATTGTCTTTCCCTAAAAAGAGAATAGACTGCAGTGTCACCATTCGGAACCTTGACTTCTTTAAAGATTCATTTAGTTTGACGAGATCCCAGATGGGTCTCCAGTCCCCAGTTCTTTTTGACACTAAAAAGAATCTTGAGCAAGTTCTGAATCCTATTTGGTCTGCAGGGACTCTTTGGAGGACTCTTTTCCAGCAAACTTTGAATTTCTACAGTTGCCTGTTCCCTTTGACTGGGTGGAAAGTCTAGGATTTGTCTGACGTGTGGAATGGGAAGGCAAAAGAGAATGAAGTAACCTCTGGATATTATATTTTGTGCCCACTTGTCTTTTGTGATCTCTCGCCAGGTTTCCAAGTACAAAGATAAATGCCCCCCGACTGCCTCCAGAGGAGGGCAGGCAGGCCTCCTTTCAGGAGTGCTGAAAGGGTCAGCCGCAAAAGGAATCACGGTCACCCTGACTTTGCGGACCCCCTCTGCCATGTGGAGGACGTCCACCATTACTACTTCCCCTTCTGCCCCTGAGGAAGAATTCACCTCGTGCATCTTGGAAAAACTCCCTGGGATTTTTTAAACCACATTTTACCACCCTTCGGACCCTTAGGATAGGGTCTGGAAGGCACGGAAAAACATACTCCAACAGCAGAGAGAGTTTTCCCTTCCTGCTCGTATCTGGTGATTGTGTCTTTGACTTTTGGTCCAAAGAGTAAGAAACCATCGAAAGGGGCGTTGACAAAGGTAGACTTGAAAGGTTCCGTAAAATTACACAAGTTCATCCAGGAATGTCTCCTTAGAGAAACTCCTGAACCTGCTGCCCTGCTCGCTCCATCTGCTGCGTAAGAAATCAGTCTCATGGAGGAGTCCACTATGGAATTTAAGGTGGACAGCTGAGAGGATACCTTATCTGAGACCCTTGCAGCTAATGTACCTTGAGGAGCATCTTCTAACTCTTTCAAGAGATCTCTTTGAAGTCTAGTGAAGTGCATTAGGTAGTTCAGCGATCTAAGGGTAAAAGTCGCTGACGAAAAAATATGCTTCCCATATCTGTCCATTGTTCAAGACTCCTTGTTCGGTGGATGGACAGATGAGGATGTTTCGGAAAGTTCCTTTTTAGGGGCTGCTGCCACCACCATAGCATCTACAGGGACGCCTTTGTCTGTTGGGGCTGTAATAAATTTATTTGGCCTCCGAGGGACTGGTTCCATTGCATCTGGCGACTCCCACGCCTTTCGACCAACTAGTTCCAGGAGTTCGTCAAAAGGTGGAGACACCCAGGTGGCTGAAGGTTGAGATCTAAAGGCCTTCAGGTACACAGACTCCTCATCAGAAGGGTTGATGGGTTTCCAGCCGCCTCTCTGTTTAAGGATTTCTAGGATATCTGCAAAGGAGATATCCTCAAAGAGCGACCATGGGGATCCTCCTGACTCCTCGAGGTCAGTGTCCAAAGTGACTGACTCATCTGGGGAGTCCAGGTGCTTCCTCTTGCAAAGTCTCTTCTGGAGAGCCTCCTCAGAAAGGTATTCTGGAGAGGTCTTGAGACCTCTCCCGAGACCTTCTCAGAAGGGTATCCTGGAGAGGTCTCAGGAGACTGCTGTTCACCCAAATGGGGCACCGTGAGGCCTGGAATCTCTGCTGCCCTGTGGTTGGGGTGGTACCGAGACAGAAGCCGGTGCTTTAGGGGGAAGGATGTCAGTACTTTTGTGTAGAGCTGTGGGGGAGCACACTCATCAGCTCAAAAGCCATTCCCACTGGCTCCAAGGACACCTCCATTTCCAAAGGAGCAGAGGGTATCCTTGACGCCAAGGGGGCTGGCTCCAAACCAGATATAGGAGGTGAGCTCACATGCACTGAAGCCCCGAGAGGCAAGCTCAGAATGAATGCTCAGAAAGAGTCTTGGGTCAAGGCATCCCCTCTGAACCGGACCGGACAGCTTCGGCTCCTAGACATCCCAGACGGCACCGAGGATGTCGGAGCAGACAACAGTTCCAAAATCTCCAGTGTGTGTCTCAGCACTAAAAATTCTACTACAATGGGTACTAAAAATTCTGGCTGCGATGTTCCAGCTTGGCTCGGAGGAGGAATAGATATGGATGAAAAGACCTTTACTGGCTCCAGAACAGACTGGGTTGGAGCAGAGAAAAGTTTTGCCAGCACAGTCAACTTCAGCAGTCTGCGCACCACCCTATCCATATCATCATCCAATAGGCTCCTGCAGGACCTAGAGGAAAGGGTAAGTGAGCGAGATCTCTGTAAAATGGGAGACCGGTAACAATTCCGAAGACCAGCTCCGAACCTGAAACTCTCTTGGCTCCGAAATCTGTGGCACCAAGGAGCTTGGTTTGTCTTATCAAGAAGGTCTTGGATCCAATTGGGTTGTTTTTGCTGTCTTCTCTGGCAGTTCTGAATGGCCAGAAGAAGATCTCCTGGTAGGTCCGACTGGGTTGTTTTTGCTGTCTTTTCTGGCAGTTCAGAATGGCCAGAAGAAGATCTCTTGGTAGGTTTGTCAGTTTTAGATGGAGACTTAGTCTTACTGGAGGTGCTCTGACTTTCTAAACTTTCGAGACTGCAAAAGCCCTCTTACAATGAGTTTGTTTTTCCTCTCTAGAAAAACTTAGAGCTAAAGGAATGGCAGATGGTACATGTTCTTTGTAAATGGATGGCTCTGAGACAACACACACAGATACTATGACCATCTGTCAAGGACATTTTCTGGGAGCACTTTGACATTTCTTAAACCCGGACTGCTTCGTTTCTTTTTGGTCTTTAGACATTACGGCACAACAAGCTACAACTGTTTTTATACAAATTCAAACCACACTCTGAAAAAGATTATATTAGCATGTATACAGCTAAAACTAAAACGGCACACCACACTAATATCTCTAAGTTATTGTAAAGTCAGCAAAGGAAACAAACAACTAATCTAGAAAAGGGAGGAAGTTAGCTATACCCTCTAACTTAAACAGGCACAAGCTTAGCTAATTACCTGAAGGGAAAAACAACCACACGTTACTACACAGAGATTGGAAGCACTTCTAACTTAAACAGTGCTCCAACAAGTACAACAAAAACCCTAAAAGATACTTTAAATGGGATAGAAAAAAAAGATGGCCAGACGAGAGAAGCGACAGCCAACCACAAAAGCCAAAAATGGCGAAATATGCATGTGTGTGTGTGTATATATATATATATATATATATATATATATATATATATATATATATATATATATATAGCAAGAGTGAAAAAAAACATACTATTGTAAAAAAATATAACTAACTAATTACAAGAAACTATAAGAAAATGTTAGATTTTAATGAAAAAATCCAACACTTAGCCACAGCCAAGATGAAGAACCTCTGATCCGTTTACGCAACAAACGATATCTGGGGGATTACACCACTGCATGATGGAATAGGTGTTCAGCCACGAGCAAAGTGAAAGACTTTGAGCTTTAGCATTCAGCCAAGTCAGAGCAGAGGATCAGCTCCGAACTCAACCAGTAAGAATGAAGGTGAGATAGGACAACATAACATCAGCAGTTTTCATCACTATTTCCTAGGTCAAAATGTGAAAATATGCACAACCCAGTCAAGTGTAACTACCCTATTATTACAAAAGAACAGAGAGAAAAATGCACAGATGAATAAATCTTGGTATACTTTTCTCATTCAGGAAATAATACTGCACATTTCAGATAAATATTAAAGACTGATTTTTTTTTCCCCATTGCAATCAATCATCCTTACAGGATATGACTTGTAACTGTATTCATCGGAGACCTCTAAAGTTATATCACTACCATCTAATCTTAAAATGTGCACTTCACTGCTTGAGCCCCTTGAATTTTCACTTTAGAAGGAAAAGGGATGGGTCAAGCCTGTTGTCCTATTTTACTTGCTTCACAGAGGAAACAAACATAAAGCAATACAGTTTCTACCAAAGTAGATACAATGATTTTGTACTCCATGGTTTAAATTCTCCAAGTGTTTTGGTTTCTAATACCAAAACAGAAATGGACTCCATTCCCAAGTCAAGGTATGATTACATCTCATGAAATCAGAATTGCTTCAGTCTTTAGTAAAGTTAGTAAAAGAGTATGCTTCTCAAAACCTATGACGTGCCCAGAACTGGCATACTTTGCAGTCCATACACAATTACATGCATTGGTATTATATTTAAGTATAACTAAATCACTTTTATTAGACCTGCTGCTCCTGCTATTAGGTTAGTACTGGTATCTTTGCAATCATTTCTGCCGGCAAATCCTCATATTTTATGATTCTCTCTTTCAATGCATTTAAGACACTGTAAATCAGTGCGCAGCGATTTCAATGCTCGGTGCTACTTCTGTCTTTTTTCACAGAGTACTATGTTTGGCTTTCTTGCTTCTACATTTTGAACTGCAGTTAATGGGTTATCACTTGAATCATTCTCAATAATGCTTTGTGGTTCATATTTGCAATGCTTCACAGCTACTTTTACATTTGCAGTATTTGCATAATTCCCAATGCAACAACCTTGCCACATGATTGCACCTTTCCTTTTCTCCCACATTTTAAATGAATTTTACAAAC
This sequence comes from Protopterus annectens, assembly GCF_019279795.1. Classification (NCBI taxonomy): domain Eukaryota; kingdom Metazoa; phylum Chordata; order Ceratodontiformes; family Protopteridae; genus Protopterus; species Protopterus annectens. The sequence continues at coordinate 1,295,166,862 of NC_056735.1, forward strand.
CAGTGTGCATGTAGTCCAATATCCTGTGTCACCAATATTAGCCTTTCATATTTTAGTTAACATTCACCACTCCTTAACGATTTTTGCATCAAATCTTGGTCAACACGAGGATGTTTGAGGAGATCTCTGTACTTCCCACTATATTTGTGGATTTTCCAATTCTTTTTCCTTCTATTCTTTTTGTTTTCTGGCACATTCAATTGCGGTCTGATTTTTTTGTCAACTTCTGGTCTGATTTCCATTCCGACTCTACACTGAAGTGTTTCTACCTCTGCAAAACTAAGTAAAAATGTCATCTTCGACTAAATCAACTCATGTTTCAATATGTTTAGATCTAATGAGGTCATCAGATATGCAATCAATTTCAAGGAGGCCCATACCTTTTTCAAAACAAAGAATACATAATCTTGGTACACACAGATTTTTATTTATCATTTGGAGCTTTCCTGTCAGTATTCTACAGAGAGTCCCTGAATATCTTCTCATGACACATCATCTTTAGATGCATCCCAATCATCTCCTGCTCCTTCATAACAGAACTCTTTAGCCCACTACAATGCAACATTATTTCCTTCATAGTTGCCATGGTTTCCTGCTCCTTCCCTTGTTATGAACTTAAAAAGTACAGTTTTGTACCTACCATAAATGTAGATGTTCGAAGATCCACATTGCTGCAGTCCTAACACTTGGGTAGTCCGCTGTCCCAGTCGGCCCGAATACCAAAGTATAAGGCTGACGTCGGTCAAGGCGCATTAGTCTGACGTCAGGACGTCAGGGTACAAATGCGCATGACCGACGTCATATCCTCAGTCTTTTCTTGCCCCAGATGTCAGAAGACCCAAAAAGATAAGGCCAAAACCAAAAAACACCAAACACTCCTGTACCAAATATATGTACAATATATACAAATTTACAAAGTACAACCCCACCCACACAACCACCCCTAAACACAGAGGGAAGGAGGGAGGTTGGACTGCAGCAATGTGGATCTTGAACATCTACATTTATGGTAGGTACAAAACTGTACTATGTTCTTCATCCCACATTGCTGCAGTCCTAACACTTGGGTAGAATCCCAAAGCAGAGGTAAGGGAGGCTGGCAAATCATAAAGAAGCAGGAGCTGACAACATGCCCTGCAAAATAGCGTGGCAAAACCAGCCCTAGATTTAGAGTAGAGAGGAAGGTGGTAATGCTTAGAGAAAGTATGCACTGAACTCCAAGTAGCTGCCTCCAAAATATCCTTAGTTGCCACCCCTTAGAAATGCTGTTGAAGTGGCAGTAGCCCTAGTGGAATGAGGCCTAATCCCAGCTGGAATCTCCTTGCCATGATGGGAATAACAAAATGCAATGCAAAACCCAATCCACTTAGAAATAGTTTGTTTTGACACAGGCTTGCCCTGAGAACTCAAAGCAAAAGAAACAAACAACTGCTGAGACTGCCTAAAATCCTTAGTCCTGCTTAAATAATAACGCAACTGCCTGTGTACATCTAAAGTGTGCAAAATCTTTTCGACCTTATTTTGGGGATCTGCATAAAAAGTAGGCAAATGAATAGTTTGGTTTAAAGCCACACTAGAAACCACCTTAGGCATAAAGGAAGGATTAGTACGTAATGATACCCTATCCTTATGGAAAATCAAAAGGCTCAACCGCCATAAGGGCCTGCAATTCAGAAACCCTTCTTGCAGAAGTAATGGCCAACAAAAAGCAGTCTTCCATGACAAGTATTTCAATTCAGCAGTAGCCGCAGGCTCAAAAGGTTGTAGAGTAAGTTTCTCCAACACAAAATTGAGATCCCAAGCAGGAGTAGGAGCTCACGGGGGTCTTATATTCTTTGCCCCTCTAAGAAATTGCTTGAACAAAGGATGAGAAAACAATGGTGGGTCACAATCATAGTGAGCTGAAATTGCTGCAGCATGAATCTTAATGGAAGAGAAAGACAAACCTTTGTCCAATAACTCAGTAAGATATTGAAGAGCCACACTCAAATTAGGCTCAGAAACCTCCAAATCCTTTGCTGCACTCCAAAATAAAAATCTCTTCCATTTTTCTGTACACTTTCCTTGTACTAGGTCTTCTGGCTTCCATAATCACATTCAAAACTTGTTGAGGAAGTTGAGACCTGCTGTGGTTCAAAACAGAATATGCCAGGCTGTTAGATGAAGAGAGTGAAGCTTGACATTGAGTAGATGACCGTCCCTCTGAGACAATAGGTGTGGAATCAAAGGTAAAGGCCATGGAGGCTTCCTTACTAGACTCCTCAGTAATGGGTACCAGTGTTGCCGAGGCCAATCTGGAGCTATTAGAATCATCCTTGGCTTGTCTTGTCTGACCTTTAGGAGTACCTTTGGGAGGAGAGGCAGAGGTGGAAAGGCATACACATGAAGATTTTTCCAACTGAAAGAAAGAGCATCCACTTTCCAAGCTGTGTGATGAAACCTTTAATTGCAAAACTTTGGCAGCTGGTGGTTTAGTGGAGAAGCGAACAGATCTATGTCTGGAGTTCCCCATGACACTGTCAATTTCCGAAATACACGAAGATCCAGTTTCCACTCGTGGGGATCCATGATTTGCCTGCTTAACACATCTGCTAAGGAGTTCTGTGCTCCAGAAACCTTGCCTGAAGATTTAGTTGCAAGCTGAGCAGTCTCCCACAAAATCATTGCTTGCCTGCATAGAGGATAAGAATGTGTTCCCCTTGTTTGTTGATGTACCACATGACAGTTGTGTTGTCTGTTAGAATCAACACCTGCCCTGGAAGAAGTAACTCCTTGAAAGCCATTAATGCAAACTGGACTGCTAACATCTCCTTCATGTTGATATGTAGATGCTGTAGTCTGGCAGGCCACTTGTCTTGTATCCACTTTCCATTCAGATGAGCTCCCCAAGCTATGTCTGAGGCATCTGTCGTTAGAATCTGACTCGCCTCTGGCCGGGTCACAGAGAGTCCCTTGTTTAGGTGACATTCCTGAGCCCACCACAAAAATTCCTTTTGAATGCAAGGTATTATTTGAATGACAGTGTCCAAATCCTGGCAGTGCTGTGTCCATACATTTTTGAGATACCATTGCAGCTTCCTCATATGCAGTTTGGCATTGGGAAGCACCAGAATACAAGATGCCATGAACCCTAAGGCTTGAAGGACTGTCCTTGCAGTCAGCCCGGACTGAAGAGATAGTTGACGGAAGTAAAGGAAAAGATTCTTTTGTTTGTCCGGGGTTAAAAAGGCCATCTGGGTTGCTGTATTCAGTCTCACACCCAGAAAGCACATGTCTTGAGAGGGTACTAGACTGGACTTTATTTCGTTCACAGAATACCCCAGGCATCTTAGCACTGCTATCACATATTCCAAATGCTGAAAAAGGTCTTCCTTTTCTTGAGCCAGAATCAGGCAGTCGTCCAAGTAAGGATAGATTTGTATTCCTTTTAGCCTGAAGAAAGCTATCACTGGAGCCAGAACTTTTGTGAATACTCTGGGCGCAGTAGATAAACCAAAGGGCAATGCAGAGAACTGATAATGGGAATTCCCAGCTCGAAAACGCAGATACTTCCTGCAACTTAGTCTGATAGGCACATGAAGGTAAGCCTCCTTGAGATCTAAAGTTACCATCCAGTGATCTTTGCCCAGCAGAGGTAAAAGCTGTTGTAACGTCAACATTTTGAACTTGGGAATGTCCAGATAAGTGTTGAGGATAGATAAATCCAAAACTGGTCTCCACGTGTTCCCCTTTTTTGGTACTAGGAACAGGCGAGAATAAAATCCTAGGCCCCTTTCTGGTACAGGAACCGGCTGAATGGCCCCTATTTGGAGTAACAGAGAAATTTGCTTCTGGGCCTCTTTTCTTTGTAGAGGAGGAATGTCTGGCATGCCTTTGAAAGGAGGCAAGGTATGGAAATAAAACCTGTAACCGTGGTGAATGATATCCAATACCCATCTGTCTTGGGTAATTAAACTCCAATTTTCTTTGAAAAGTGCCAGCCTTCCTCCCAAAGGTGCTGCCAGACGAGAAGGCTCTGGCAGCTGAAAAGGCAGGTCATTGGGTCTGTCTACGAAAGGACTGACCCCTGCCCTCACCAGAAGACTGAGCAGGTGAACTCCCTGTTCTAGGCCGAAAAGAACCTTGAGCTCTGCCCCTACCACGTCTAGACCTACCCCTAGACTGGGAATCATAAGAAGGATATGTCCACCCCTTAGTAGGCCAATTTCTACTAAACTTCGGAGGCTGAACCTGCAAAAAATCTTTTAACAGTCTGCATAGACTTAGCCTTGTCCTCCATTTTCTTTAAAACTGCTTCCACAGGCGAACCAAACAACACATCAGATTGTAACGGAGCATCTAAAATCCTTGTCTTAACATGCTCAGCTAAATTCTGATCCCTCAGCCAGGCGTGCCTGCGAAGAACAGAACCAGTGGCAGCCACCCTCGAAGAGGCCTGTACAGCAACAAAACCACATTGCAAGGAATGCTTACCCACCTGTTCAGAAACATGAACTAAATCCTGCAACTCTTTACACTCAATACCTTCCCAGAGCATCCACCTTAGACTTCAATTGTGAAAGGAGATAATTTTGGTATTTTAACATGTGGAACTGGCAATTCAAAGCCCTCATGGCTAAAGTGGAAGAAGTATACACCTTCTTTCCCCATCTATCCAAAGCCCTTGCCTCTATCAGGAGGAACAGGATTTTTAACAACAGAAGCCTTAACACCTTTAGGCCCCTGAGAAACAGTTTCTGGGTCTGCCCTAGGACTCTTTTACTTATGAGCTTCAGGCACCCTATAATACCTATCCGGTTTAACTGGGGCAGGAGGCAAAGAATCAGGGTTCAGGGAAGCCTCTGCAAAAACATCTTCCACCACAACCAGAACAGGAGGTATAGCTAAAGGCCTATGCTGGGGTAGAAACAAAAATTCCCTAAGCCTCTTCCTGGAATCAGAGAAATCTTGACCTTCCCATTTAAAATGCTCCCTCATGGAATGAAGAGTCTCTGTAAAGAAAAATCCTCAGGAGGAGAAGCAAGGAGTAGAATCATCTACATCAGAATCAGAATAAGGAGGATACTCCTGCAAGTCTTCAGCCGAAGACTCAGAAGCCTCCGAACACTGCTCAAAACTCTCAAGCTCAGGTTCCACCCTAGGCCTCTTATCAGGAGGGGGCATAGAACCTCTAATCATAGTAATCAAATCTTCTGCCATTTTAAGCATATGTTTCTTAGTCAAAGACCCTGAAGAACTAGGAGAGACACCCACTGAAGGTAAACCTGGCCTGCCTCTCGAAGAAGCCTTGGTAACAGAAGGGGAGGGCCTAACCACCTTAGGAAGGGAGGGGAGAACAGCCACCTGAGAAGCCCCTTCAGCCTGGCCTACCTCCTGAGAGGACACATCTTGTAACAGTAAAGTCTCTCCCTGAGACTCCAAAGAAACTTCTGGCAGAACCTCCGGCTCCACCGGGCCTTCTAAAGAACGGGCGTCCGGGACAGCGGTTCTTCCAACCTAGGCTTTGCTGTTTTGTCCTTGCGCTTTTTAGACGAAGCGGGAGCATCCGACGGCATTTTATAATTACAACGCTTCCCAAAAACTAACCCGGCACAGTCTAATCTTCTCTTTATAGTGCGTTTGTTAAATCTAGCACAAGAGCGACATCCAACAACGTCGTGCTCAGGCCCTAAGCAAGGTATACACAAGGTATGGTAATCCCTATGAAGTATCTGTTTCCCACAAGAAATACAGTTATTCACTTTTTCTGACATCCGGTTAAATACTGAGGCAAGAAAACCAAAATATTCCCCAACGGGGTACTTAGCCAACTTTGATTCGGTCTGAAACTCCGACTTCAGAAAATTTCAGAACGCCAACCTGCACTCGCAATACTGCTTCTGCATCGGACCATGCGGCAAAAAAGACTGAGGATATGACGTCGGTCATGCGCATTTGTACCCTGACGTCCTGACGTCAGACTAATGCGCCTTGACCGACGTCAGCCTTATACTTTGGTATTCGGGCCGACTGGGACAGCGGACTACCCAAGTGTTAGGACTGCAGCAATGTGGGATGAAGAACATCTGACTTCTGTAACAGTCTCCTACAGAAGGCACTGTTCCATCGTCCTGCGACACTGCCTGTGTTGGACCCCCCTTTGTGTTCTTATTTTTTGCATTGTAAACTATTCATTATCAGGAAGCCTTTGCCTCCATCTCTCTTTAAACATCTTTGGTGATGCATTTTTTGTATTGATTAGTTTGGCTTTCTCCAGTGCATGTATATGGCCACCATATCAACAACTCTTCCTTCCTACATCCAGGTTTCATTTTTTAAACCTTTCAAAGAGCTCTTTTTTGTTCTTTACACTTTTTTTTTTTTTTTACCTCTCCTGTCTCTGGACCCTGGTAGACAAGAAATGTGCAATGATGCATAACAATATCATACACAGCACTGTCTGCAATGTACTTGCAGTTAGACATCCATTCGTGGCAGGCCACAGTTAGGAAGGTGAACTACTGATAATACCGCTGTGGTCATCACCCCTAGACAGGAGGGCAAGCTGTTGGTCACTTAATTCTGTCAACCACCAACACACACACACACACACACACACACACACACACACACACACACACACAGGCGCACACACACACACACACAGGCACACACACACACACAGGCACACACACACACACAGGCACACACACGCACACAGGCACACACACGCACACAGGCACACACACGCACACAGGCACACACACACACGCACACAGGCACACACGCACACAGGCACACACGCACACAAAATAAAGGCCCAGTCCTGAACTAGGCAGCACAGATGAAAACCTGATTCTGTGCCAACAGGTTGCCTCACCACAGTTCCTGAATTTTAGAACTGTAGTACTTACCATTTCTTCACAATTGTCTGCTTGAAGTTTCCACTGAACGGGAAGATAAAAAAAAGTCTGAAGCATTGAGATGCCACACACAATTGAAATGTCCGATGATTCTCCAGTTCTTCAGATGCTCATTGACAACAGTTAAACCACAATCTGTGATACATACACCAAGCCCCAACCTACTCTGCTCAATACATTTTAGAAACCGTACACAAAAATGTTTAAAAGGAGTACCAATAGTCATCCACAGTTTTGCAACCCGAAATGCAAAGTTTTGTGGTATGTGAGGCAATCAAAAATGAAGTAAAAGCCACTCCATCTCAGCATCAAAAACTGATCAACTATACACAAAGTATAACAATATAGCAACGACATCTCTCTCAATCACTGACATCTGCTAGTCATCAAAAGGTTGAAAAAGAAGAAGCAGATTTTCCTAAGGGATTCAATCCAAAAAGCAAATCAGACATCATAAAGCAGCACTCTACACAACAAAGAATGCCCCACTATTAAAACCATCCAACACACTAATCATAGGTGACTCGATAGTGAGGCACAATGATGTCCCACTCACCAAGTTGAATAAGGAGAAAGTAACAGTCAGCTGCCTGTCAGGTGCCAGGGTCCGCCACGTAACGGACGCACTCAGGTCCCTCAACAACAGGTACAAATATGACTCTGTCATTGTACATGTGAGTGTGAATGACCTGAGACGTACCTCCCTGGACTATATGAAGAGAGACAGAGGAGCTCTCGGATTATGTAGCCCAGGTGGGTATGACCCTAGCCCTGAGCAGCATCCTACCATCACCCAGAATGACACCACAGTACAAGCAGAAAATTACTGATTTCAAAAATTGGCTAAGTTTCTGGTGTCATTCTAAGGAGAAGGAGATCCAGTAATCTGTCTGCCTGGGACGAAATGATTGACAGACCTTGATGCTTTGCCAGAGATGGCCTGCATGTGTCACCCCTGGGCTTCTGGATACTGGCCAAGGCTCTTGCCACCCCTATAGTGCCTTTTTTAGGCGGTGTTCCAAAGACCAAAATTACCACTGTAACAGCTTGTACACATATCCAGAGTGGTAGCCCAACATAATGCATCAGAGATACTTCAGGTGCAGCTAACATTGGGTAAGACAGCAATTCAGGTTGTAGAATGCTATAGGTCCCCAACCATGTCCCAAGACTCACACTTCACGTTCCTAAGCACCCTGGAGAATATTAAGGTCCAACCTAACACTCTCATACTGGGCAAATTCAACTACTCTTCCATTAAATGGGAAAACTACTCATGTACACTTACCCAACGTTTCCTGGAATTCATTAGTTCCAATGCCCTGGACCAGCTCGTTCTTACCACCACTAGAGGTAGTAACATCCTTGACCTGGTCATTACTATCATGGGCGACTGTTGCTCTACACCAATAGTCAACTCCTCCCTGGTTAGATCCGACCACAAACTAATCACCTTGGAAATCCACATCCCACCCACCCCACCCCCACAAAGGTAACCACCATGAAAAACTTCTCCAAAGCTAACTTTGGACTCCTAAAAATAGAGGGGGTTATCTTCACGGCACCCATGCAAATGGAGATTAGTTGCACGACCTCCAAATCATACACCAATGCACTGTACGAACACGTACACAAATGCATGGATCTCGCCATACCCAACAGAACCAAGACGCTCTCCTCCAAAAAAAGGAAGCCAATCTGGTGGTCCCCCTGCCATAAACAAACTCTACAACAGAAGGAGGAAACTGAGGTGGAATAAGGTGAAGTCCCAAGACTGGAAAAACTCCCTTATCAGCCTCAACAAAAAGTTGAGATCCCTCATCAAATCCTCTAAAGCTAGCTCTGAAAACAGAATTGCAGCGAATAGTAAAGACAACCACAAGTCCTTCTACAGTTATGTAAA
>NC_056735.1:1295180666-1295208166 GCF_019279795.1 Protopterus annectens
CTGGGTCCGACGTTGGCTGATGTCGCCTCCTCCCCGACGTCAGAGCGGCAGGGGTATAAAAGTATCAGCAGACGCCATCTTCCTCAGTGTTTCTTGCCCCAGATGCCAGGTGCCCTCCAAGGAAGGCTAAAAATTAGAACTGGAATAAAAAAATTTCCAGACATACACAATAGCAATAAACAGATACACCATAACAGATATCCCCAGCTAAGTATAAAAAGGTGGAAGTGGACCCAATGTACAGAGGAGAAGGAGGGTGGGAAAACCTGACTGCAGTTGCATATCTATCGGACATCTACATTTATGGTAAGTACAAAACTGTACTATGTCCTTCAAGAATGCAACTGCAGTCCTTACATATGGGTTGAATACCATAGCCAAGCTGGGGGTGGTAGGCTCTATGATAAGGATGGTGTAGCTAAAATGCCCTGCAGGACTGCAGAAGCAAAGCCTGCTTGGGATCTGGAATATAAAGGGAGGTTGTAGTGCTTGGAAAATGTATGCACGGAGCTCCATGTAGCAGCTTCTAGAATGTCCTTTGTAGCCACCCCTCTTAGAAAGGCTGTGGAGGTGGCTGTAGCTCTGGTGGAGTGTGGTCTGACATTGGCTGGCACACCCTTACCATGGTAGGAATAACAAAATCTGATGCAATGTCCAATCCATTTTGAAATTGTTTGTTTGGAAATTGCTTTTCCTTGTACCCCAGGAGCGTAAGCTACAAATAGTTGGTCAGACTTTCTGTTGGCCTTAGTTCTGTCCAGGTAGTAGCGCAGTTGTCTGTGAATGTCCAAAGTGTGCAGCAGTTTTTCCCCTTTATTTTGAGGATTGGGGAAGAAAGTAGGCAGGTGGATTGCTTGATTTAGAGACACCCTGGAGATCACTTTTGGCATAAAAGAAGGATTGGTTCTTAAAGAAACCCTGTTCTGATGAAAAATGAGGAATGGAGGAACTGCCATGAGGGCCTGTATCTCCGAAACTCTCCTTGCTGAAGTTATTGCCAACAGGAAAACTGTTTTCCAGGAGAGAAATTGTAGCTCTGCAGATGCTGCTGGCTCAAAGGGAGGAAGAGTTAATTTTTCCAACACGAAATTGAGGTCCCATGCAGGCACTGGTGGTTTTCTGGGAGGTTTGATATTCTTTACCCCTCTTAGAAATTGTCTTAGCAAAGGATGTGAGAACACAGGAGGATCGGTGTTGTATCTTGCTGAAATTTCTGAGGCATGTATTTTTATGGAAGAAAATGAAAGTCCATTATGCAGCATTTCTGCCAAGTATTCCAATATCTGTGGAATGTTCATTACTGATGCATCCTGTCCCTTGTTGGTATTCCAGATGCCGAATCTCTTCCATTTGGCCAAATAAGCTTTTCTGGTGGAAGGTCTGCGTGCTTCCAATAATATCTGTTGAACTTCCTTGGAGAAAGAGATATGCGGAGACATCATGGGACCCTCCAAGCTGTCAGGCGCAGAGTTTGCAGGTTTGGATGAACCGTCCTGTAATTGTGCTGAGTCAAGAGTGGAGACCATAGGGGCAGGGTCCACGGTTTGGTGCAAGTTATACTCCTTAGTAGTGGACACCAGTGTTGTCTTGGCCAATCCGGAGCTATTAAGATGCCTTTCGGTTGCTCTGCTTTGATCTTCAGTAACACCTTGGTCATCAATGGTAGAGGTGGGAATGCATAGATTTTTAGAGAGTGCCAGCTGAATGAGACAGCATCTATTTTCCAGGCTTGTGGATGATGTGACCTCGTGCAGAACTTTTTCAGATGATGATTGAGGTGGGAGGCAAAGAGGTCTACGTCCAGCCTCCCCCATGTAAAAGTTATTTGTGCAAAAATGTCTGGATGCAACATCCATTCGTGTGGATCCAGGATGTTTCTGCTTAGACGGTCCGCTAGTACATTGTCCCTGCCCGGAACAAACTGGGACTGTAGCTGTATGTTCAATTTCAGGGATTTTTACCAAAGAGTCATTGTCAATCTGCAAAGGGGGTAAGAATGAGTACCTCCCTGCTTGTTTATGTACCACATGACAGTGGTGTTGTCTGTTCTTATTAGTAGGTGGCCTTGCTGAAGATATTTTCCGAAAGCCTCGATTGCATGCATTACTGCTAACATCTCTTTTTGATTGATGTGCAGATGTACTTCCTGGGGGTGTCCATTGCCCTTGAATACATCTGCCCTCCATCCATGGTCTGAGGCGTCTGTTGTAATGGTTTGGCTTGTTTGAGGCTTGTTGAAAGGCATACCTTTGTTTAACTGGCTTGCTTGGGCCCACCACAAAAATTCCCTTTGTAGACATGGGATGAGTGGGATAATTGCTTCTAAGTTGTGGTTGTGTTGTGACCATAAACTTTTTAGGTACCATTGTAGTTTTCTCATGTGTAGTCTTGCCAGTGGAATCAGTAGAATGCAAGATGCCATGAAACCCAGGGCCTGCAGGATTTTCCTTGCAGTCATCTGGGTGAGCTTTGCTAGGCTTTTGAAGTAATGTGGTAGTTGTTCTTGCTTCTCTTCTGTGAGGTAAGCCATTTGAGATTCTGTGTCTAGTTTGGCTCCTAGAAAAGTTATTTGTTGGGATGGCAGTAGTTTTGATTTTTGTAAGTTGACTGTGTATCCCAAAGCCTGTAGTAAGTGAATGACATAATTCAAGTTTTTTGTCAAGACTTGCTTGCTGTCCGCTTGTATAAGACAGTCGTCCAGGTAAGGGTATATTTGTATCCCCTGGAGTCTGCAATGTGCAATTACTGATGCCAGGCATTTCGTGAATACTCTGGGTGCAGTAGAAGGGCAATGCTGAGAACTGATAATGCTCTGACCCTGCAAGAAATCTGAGGTATCTTCTGCAACTGTGTCTGATTGGGACATGCAGGTATGCCTCCTTGAGGTCCAGAGTGACCAGCCAAGACCCCTTGCCCAACATGGGAAGGAGTTGCTGTAACGTCAGCATTTTGAATTTTGGTACAATGAGAAAAGTGTTTAGAGCGGACAAGTCCAGTATAGGTCTCCATTGTTTTTCTTTTCTTGGAACAAGGAACAGTCTTGAGTAAAATCCCTGGCCTTGTTCCTGAGAAGGAACCTTTTCTATTGCTTTGATTTGTTTCAGCTTTGAAATTTGTTCGAATGCCTCTGCTCTTTGATTTTGTGGCAGGTTTGGCATGCCTTGTTGGTAATGTATGGAAGTGGAACCTGTAGCCTTGGTCTATTATGTCCAGAATCCATTTGTCCTTTGTTAAAATGTGCCAGTTTTTTGAAAATAAGGATAATTTTCCGCCTAAAGGTGCTTCTCTGAGCCTTGGTCGGCGGTGTCAAAGGCAAGTCATTGTGATTGTCCCTGTGGGGCAGGTGAAGTTCCTGCGCCACTTCTCTGATTAGTGGGTTGCCATTGGCATCCCCGGTAGGAGCCTCTGTATTGCCCTCTTCCTCGGCCACACCTGTTTTTCCCCCTTTGAAATTTGTCAGTGTCCGGAAAGGACCAATTCTTAGAAGGCCAATTCCTGTTGAACCTAGGAGGCTGAACCTGGAGGAAATCCTTGACTGTTTGCACTGATTTAGCCTTTTCCTCAATTCACTTCAACACATCCAGAGCATTAGAACCAAATAGCTTGTGCTTTTCCAGAGGAGCATCTAGAAGCTTTGCTTTAACATGATCTGGTAATGGCTGTTCTTTTAACCATGCATGTCTACATATGACGGCCCCTGTCATAGCTGCCCTACATGAAGCTTCCAATGCATCATATCCACACTGAAGAACATGGTTGCTAACCTGCTGAGAGTTGTGAACCACATCCTGCAAGGCTTTCCTATCTAAAGGCTCAGGAGAGGCTAACTTTTTCTGCAAGTCATCCATCAAGTAATCCTGATACTGAAACATATGAAAAAGGCAGTTGAGGGCTCTCATAGACAGTGTGGTAGAAATATAAACTTTTTTGCCCCACCTCTCCAGGGACCTAGCTTCCCTGTCAGAGGGCAATGGATTCTTGGCCGTGGATGTAGTAACCCCCTTGGGCCCCTGGGAAATAGTTTCAAGATCAGCAGCATGGGCCTTAAAGAAATGTTTATGGGTTTCAGGAACCCTGTAGTATCTGTCCGGCTTGACAGGAGCAGGAGGGAGAGAATCAGGAGAAGCACTCTAATCTGAATACACATCATCCAGAACATCAAGCACTGGAGGGATAGCTAAAGGCATGTGTTGTGGTAGCTTAAGGAAGGTACAAAGCCGCTTTCTGGAGTCGGAGTATTCCTGGCCTTGCCACTGAAAGTGTTCCCTCATGGAGTGAAGTACTTCCCCAAAAGAAATATCCTCAGGAGGGGAGGCAGAGGGGATAGAATCCTCCGCATCTGAATCCTCGTAGGCCTGGAATGACTCTTCCTGGGTTTCTGAGTGATCAGAGTCACCAGAGGCTTCATCTGATGAAAGGGTGTCAGTATGCTCAACCCTGGGCCTTTTGTCAGAAGGTGGCCGAGATCCTCTTTCAGGATGGGCCTGGGAGCCTCTGATTAAAGAAATTAAATCTGCAGCTAAAGACATGATTTGTTTATCAGTAGTGGGTTGAGGCAGAGCTTTAGGAGGGTGAGGCTTAGCCTGGCTAGCAGCCTTAGCACGTGTGTAGGCCTTGATAGACATAGACATAGGGGGCCTAGCTGCCCCACGTGCTGGAGTAACCTTGTCCACTGGGATGGTCTCCGGTAGATCTTGGGCTTCAGAATCTGGAGGAAAATCAACCACCGGCGCAGGCTACGGGGCCGGAGAAATCGGTAATGCGGTGTCGTCAGTCCGGAGCGGTGGAGGAACCGCCTCAGAAGAGACCGAAGTACTCGCGGTATTTTTTGGCGTGGAGTCGGTGGAAGTCACGGGCCGAGGATGTCGGTCCCGGTCCTTCCGTTTTTTGGAAATATGAGTTGTCGGATGTTCCGACGGCATAGTATAGGAGAATTTGTCGCCAAAAAAGTTTTCAGCAAACTCTGCCCGGCACCTGAGGGTGCGCTTATTGAAGCAAGCACAGGCGGCACAGGCCGAGACGTCGTGGTCTGGGCCAAGGCAGGGGAGGCAGTAAGAATGGAAATCCTTATGAGGTATTTGTTTACCACAAGACAAACAGTTATTAACTTTTTCAGTTATTTTTGACATCGGCTGAGGCAAGAAAAAAGATCCCCAACGGGGTACTTAGCTTTTTTGATGACTCCGGATACGAAAAACACAGGAGCTGACCGACCAGCACTTGCGAACTGCTTCTGCTTCGGGCACCACGCGGCAAGAAAGACTGAGGAAGATGGCGTCGGCTGATACTTTTATACTCCTGCCGCTCTGACGTCGGGGAGGAGGCGACATCAGCCGACATCGGACCCAGACTTTTGAATCCGGCCGACCGAAGGCTGCCTGAGGCAGGACAACCCATATGTAAGGACTGCAGTTGCATTCTTGAAGGACATCAGGGATCTAAATTTAGGTAAGGAGATTCAGCTGATGAAGTTTCAAAGGAGAGTTAGTTTAAGTTTAAATGATAAGGGATTGGCTAGAAGGGAGGTTGAAAAATTAAGACCCAAAATAAATTGTTTGGATGTTTTGAAGACTAAAGCAGAACTTCTTAGGAGAGGGAATTACTAATAGTTGAGAAGGGAAGATTATTTACATATATTATATACATACACACACACACACACACACACAGACACGTGCTCATGAGGCATCAGGGCTTTCCCCCATGTTAACAGGGCCTGTCTTCTGCAAAAAAAAAAATATATATATTTTTTTAGTTTTGTAATCTCGAGAATGTTGCAGTCTTGATTAGCCATTTCCCAAGGTTTTACATGATTTAGGGTCATATAGTCATGTGTCAAGTAAACAAAGCATGACTATTCATAGTGGACCCCCCAAACACTATTTAGACATGGTTGAGTATCTTAGCCAACTACGCATACCAACTATGCATATTCTCCAAGGATACAAGATTTTTTTTTCCCTTTCGTGCTGAGGATTTCAGAAAGACTGGCATAAGAACAGTATAACTCAGTGTCAGCTCTAAGACCACTTTCGGCAAAATGAGTCACTTGTCTTAAGCTCCGCCACATCTTTGTGGGAGATCATGTAAAGTGCTATGTGCACCAAGCCTGCTGCTCTTGTGAACTCTTGCTGAAGTACTAAAAATAGGATTTTGTACAAAGTGAAACTTCCTGTCTTTGAACCAGCAAGCTCAGCTCATGTCAAGGGTCAGCTTTTCCAAAATTACATTTAACGTCTCTACAGGAAGCACCAGTTTCCTTAGTGGCATGAAATGCAGACACCCATTCATGAATTGCTTCAGTCAGAGTAACGCTGCAAAAGGAAGTTCTAAGGACAGGTGCACCTTACATATCACACAAGAATAGCCAATGACAAAAAACACAGAGGCAGAGGAAGGTTTGTTAAACCAAAGGTGCCTTGAAACAAATGTCATTATGTGGGCACCAAAGAAAAAAAAAATCTAAGTGCACTCTGCCAAGTAGAGTTTCCAGTGTTAGCCTTTCTAGCCTCCTTAAAGGTCCTCCAAGGGAAAGGACCCCCAAAGCAAGATTGATGCCCACTCCTCCAGGCTGCAAGCCCTAGATTTTTTAAGACTGGGTGCCCCAGGGATCCTTGATGTCATGAAATAAGGCTGAATGAGATAAGTGAGATCTTGAGATCTCTTCAGCTCATTTCCTTCAGTAGAAGAACCCACTCCATTTTTTTGGCAACAGAGGTACCACAAAAATCAAGTTGACCCTGACCTGCAAAGCCTTTCCCAGAACCTAGGTAATCAGGGTACAGAAAAAAAGTATGCATAAGACCTTTGTTCTACAGAAGGAAAGCACACCCATTGCTCTGGATTTCTTGCAGGGGAACTTTATCCGTTTTGTATTTCATGGCTATGCGTGGAGGCATACTATCTCCAGAGTGCTCAAAAGTAAGGGAAGTTCATAGCAGATACTTGGATTCAACTTCTATTCATGGGAACCATGTGCTAATCATCTTAGCTGATCCTCCATGTGCAAACACGGGTATGTTTTGATGCCAGATCCCAGGCCATCATGGCTAGTCTACAGAGACTGATAGAAACATGTCCCCCACACTTACTAATATTACACATCAGTGTGGTACTGTGACGGGGCAGAGAAGACCATGACATAATAAAAACAGTCTGAAGACCTTAATGATGGTTAACAACTCCTTGAAAAGCTGGCACAAGGCCAAATGCACATATAATAGTGCCTTGGACTCAAGAGTATCTTTCTGCATTCCAATAAGCCAGAGGTTGGGACTGGTCCTCCTTGAACTCTACAAAAGTTATTCCTGGAATGCATCTTCCCTGCACTATCAACTAACTGAATTCTTAGAGAATGGGGGAAATGAAAACTATTCTCTCAACAGAATGACAGTGAGGGTATTTGAGACTTCTGAGTTATCAATGCAGTTTCCTTATATGACACCTCACAAAAAGAGCCACAACAACAGAAGATACACATCTCGGTAACTTCTGCATGGAATCTGTGGTCATGGATGGTTCACTACAGCCTGAAGGAGGAGGCTAATTAAAAGCAATCTTTTCTTGTGGGGCAGAAAGCCTGTCCATCTTTGTAGAAACCATCCTAGGTACAAAAGCATTTAATATGGAAAGGGATGAGGCCAGGCTTCTAATGACTCCAGGAGATTCTTAGTTTAGTGAAGCACTGAACCGGGCAGTTTAATGACTTGGAGTGTACTTGAACTAGAGCAGTTGCTATGATAGGGAAATATGTAAATGCCAAGCACCTTGAGGTGGGCTTGTCTGGAGCAAAGTACTTCAAAAATACACTATGGCTACTCAAAAGGTAAAGAATATAGTGTGTTTTGTCCCAGCCACAAACTGAAGAAATTTTCTGTAGTTCAGAAAGAAAAGTTTTTTTTTTAACAGTGCTAATGATCAGAGTGGATGCAGTATAAATATATTCTAAAACATCACTGTCATTGGGCAACGTATTTTTTTTAACTGCATTCATGTGTTAACTGGTAAGACCACTGATCACAAGTACTCCTTTTCAGGGATGATGTGGGTGCACTGTTTGGTTTAGTGACTTGCTCAGAATTCCACACTAGGCAAATAGAGGTGGAAGGAATTAAACCCTGTACCCTCAATGTCAGTAAATAGTTCACTACCAGCTCAAAACCTTAACTCCATGCTTTAACTGCTATAATGGCAGTTACCATTAACTGGCACCAACACCAAGGTTTTATCCATGTCTGGTTAAATCAGAGAACAGGTCACTGAATAGTTGCACAAATATATAAACCGAGTGACCCAAAAGCAGAAAGTCGGGTCTTCTTGCTGCCAACGGCTGAAAACCACGCTTTAATGATGTGATCTCACAGGTATCCTCAAATGTATATAAAAAGAGGAATGACGTTTGGCTTTTGTGCTTCAATTCCAAGTAAATCTGAATTGCATTGTATGACAGTCAGAAAGTAACTTGGCTCCACCCATGTAAAACACTCTCACATTAAATTAAATATGGAAGCCTGAAAATAATGTTTCATCATTGACAGTGTTGTAACCAAGAAAAAAGTTAACCTGAACAGAGTATGCAAACTCTTCAAACATCCAAATCACACAATAAATCAGGAGAGAATTTTCTCCTCCTCTCAGAAGGATAAACAATCCCAAGACGCAACGGGTTCACTAGGCAGCGGAAAGGGGGCATTGATTCTCTACCACAGCCTCTTCCACAAAATAGCAACAATCAAAAACCGAATGGGTTAAGACAAGCAATGGTAGGACACACGTCCTGGATTTTCTGTCCGACAGATGCAACTTGGGAAGCTTTACTATGGCCCACTGGCTTCTTAGCAAAAACAGTCAAAACATCCAATGAGAGACAAAGAGCAGATTCTTGAAATACAAGGCACATGATTACCACCTGCAGATGCTCAAAAACGAAAATCCAGCTGTGGCACATGTTACTAACTACATTGGCCTGGCACAACTGAAATGCCTTATCATGTGATCAGCCTCCAAACAAGCATCAGCAGCCGATGATACCACAGGAGGGACAGGGCAATAAATGCATTTCAGTTACACTATAGTTATACACAAAGCTCAATTTCACTACCCCAACAAAACACACATACCCCTCCCTCCAACAGTTGTTAAAGGAAAAATGTGAACTCTACCTTTCTCTGTAATAAACATGCACAACTCGTCTACCATTATAAACTGCTTTTGTTCCGGGTGCTTTTTGTCACCATGTCTGCTGACCATCAAGCCTCTCTCCATCAGACTTCAGCTCACATGATCCCCATATTGGGCAGCATTTGTATGGAGATGACAGATTACCAGAAGGGTCGCCATCCAGGCAGCCATTGTGGTTGTGTGCCTTCAATGGCATCCTAACAATGGTGCATTATACACATATGGCCCTAACACCTTCCGAGTGAGACATGTATGACCCTTACCTCCCCTGACTGGGGGCTGTGTGACTCATCATCACAAGGGCCTCAACACATTCTCTAACCAAGTGTATCTTTTTGTGCACCTTTGAACGTAAAAAGCTACTGCTAAACCAAAAATGTCAGCTACACACTATGTCTGCATCTGCTACCACTCTTTTGACAGATCCCAGCAATACAATAAATGGACACCCCATTCCTTCCCACACCAGCTCTGAGAGATGGCCAATGCCCTAATCAAACTTTGTTCACCTGGACCATGGTCAGGTTTTATCCCCCTATGTCACCATATCTGGCAATATAACCCTTTTTTCAGATTACTTTAAGATGTGTCTGCAACAATTCCAACTGTTCACACTGAAATCCATACATATCCTGTACTTAATGTTTTACCCAATTTTGTCAGTGTAAATTGTGACTTGAGCAGGTACATCCCTTTTTCTCTCATTACACTACATTAATATTTCAATATATGATGTCTTCACTATACCATAAGTGTATAAACATCTAAAATTGTTTTATGTAAAATTAAACTTTGCGTGTCCAACACTTAGATTATGTCTTGATCATTGTTCATGGTTTGTTAACTATGTTTATGCTAACAGCAAAAATTCTCTTGCATTTGTTGATCATCAGTTTGGTTCGTTAATAAATCAGAAAACTATGAAGTAAATTTAACTTGCACATTGTCATCTGAAGCACTGCTGCCTTTTGGTCATCTCAAAACAGAACTTTACACATTAGTCATACTGCCCACACAAACATGCACAATTCTACTTAGTACTAAAATGAGTAATATTTTCATCTTAAAAACATATTATTTGGCATTTATGATATACTAGCGACAATACTGAGACATTTTATTTTCTGAAATTAAATTCTACTATATATGTTAAAAAAATAATAAAATTATATATATGTGTGTGTGTGTGTGTGTGTGTGTATATATATATATATATATATATATATATATATAAAACATTTGTTTACCAGGAAAGTCCACTGGGCCTAGGTGAGCCCATTTTCAATGGAGGCCCAGGAGAAAAGCTCCACATAAAAAGTCACATTACAGAAATACAAATATCAAAAATACAAATATCAAAAAATGTAGCACTATTTACAGTTTTTTAGCAATTCCATTGCAGTTTTATGGTAGTCCATCGATGATATTAACTTACTTTTGGTCATACAGAGGTCATAGACATTACTGGTGGGAAGGCAGAAAAAAACAGTAACATCGTATACAATTATTTACATGCATTTAAATCTGTGTAGACAGTGTAGTAACAGTCATAGGTATGGCTGCAGACCTGCTAAGAGTGCATACCTTCAGCCCCAGAGAGTGGGAGTAGTGAGAAGAAAAGAAGAGTTATTTTTGGCATGGCCAAAACCAGCAAGTAGAGAGGTGTTGTCTGAGGGATTTTTTTTAAAGAGAGCAGGGTATGAGATGGAGATTATAAATATAAAAAATGGGCCCCATTTAAGTGATAGAAGTTTCAGAACTTCGAATTTCATATGGCTGAAACCATATGATCAAAGTTTTAAAACTTCAAACGGAGATCTCCATACAACGCAGAACAGGAATATTCCCTTTTCCTCGCTGTAGTGCGATCTCAGAGTTGGCGTATTTTAATAGCGGGGGGGGGTGCAGGGGGCTCACCCCTCCTGCATAAATGTGTTAATTTGTTTTTGTTTGGTTGTTTTTTTTGAATGTTCGAAGTTTTAAAACTTCGATCATATAGTCTCGGCCATATGATGTTCGAAAGTTTTGAAATTTCAATCATTCAAAGTAGACCCATACATAACATATACGTGCGCGCGTACACACACACACACACACACACACACACTCTCACTCTAGGAACACAACAAACCTGCAAGTGATTTCTGGGATTCAGGAAGAGTCCAGTGACCAAGTCTTTGTGCCCTCGCAAGATGTGCACACATTCTTCAGTGGCGGTGCTATACACTTTCACAAGATCACCTGAAATGCACAGAAGATATCTGAAAAGAACAAGAAAAAATAAAGACTTATTTCATTGTGTAACTCCAAATGCAATAACACTGATAGTTTCCAAATCACTAATATTTTCAGATGGCTGCATGGTGCTATGTCCTAAAGGATAAAACCCCAACTATGGCACACATGACTAAAGTTCAGGCACTGGCAGTTAGTGAGGGAGAGGTAGGATGGGAAGGAAAGGCTAACACTGATTCAATCATTCTGAGGAGAGAGACGCTACATCACCTGTGGATCAGACTACAGATTTGCTCTTCATGTAAGGACAGGAGGCATATGGGGGGGGGGGGGTCTGTCTCTGCAATAAGTGTGTAGCCATATAGAAACCTAAAGTATCAGGCACTGCATCACACCTGTCTGACAGTAAAGGGGAGAGGGGATTATGAACACAATATAAAATCTCTTGACTATCCAGAGGATGAATGCCTCACGATCCAGGATTCTCACGATTCTGGTATACACAAATGCAAAGAATCTGAATAAACGAATGGGCAAACTGTAGATGTTTACTGTGAAATCAGGGGGAAGAAAAGAAAAACAATAAATATGTATTTTACTTTTATTATTTGAATTGTGTTAGCCTCAAGGCAATGAAGACAGACTATAATCTAATGCACCCAATCTGGTAGGCAAACACTGGCAGGAAACTGCCAACTCAGAGGTAAGCATGAAAGTCATCACACAATACAGAATTTAAGATTCACAGAACTAGCATCAGTGAAATGGTCCATAGGTTGGTACTAGGCTATCAGTCCTAGGGCCTATACAAGCCTAGCCATAACAATTCCCTGGCTATTTCTTCCCACAATATTTACTTCCCTGGACCTCTGTCTATCAGGGCGACTGACATGATCTCTGGGATAAATTTCCCATCTCCCATCCAGTCGTCAAAGTTCCTTTTGAAGAGAACCAAGGAGGCACTCTGCTTGACATGTATGGGCAGTCTATTCCAGAGTATGGGGAGTCTCTGGGTCAGAAACCTCTCTCTCCAGCATGTTTTGTTCATTGTGATGACAAGGTTTAGATCCCTGGAGCGCGTGGCTCTGATGGATTGGGATGTCCAACAGCTCTGGGTTTGACACAGCCTTGTATGTGAAGCAGAGATTGCCTCTGAGTAGACGATATGCGACAGAGCACAGCTGGAGTTTTTTTTAGTCGGTCAGCACAGGGCATCTGCTTTAGGCCTCTGATTTTTTTAGTGAGGTGTCTGTGCTGCCTTACCAGTTGTTGCAGATGTCTTGTGAGGTACATACCAAACGGGGCATTGTACTCTATGATGGGTCTATTGAGGGATGAGTACAGTGGGACAATGACCTCCTTTTTCCTGGATGAAAAGCTCTTGGTGATGAGGTGTGCCACATAGAAGGATTTCCTGACTGTTGTGGCGATGTGGTTACTGAAGGTGAGACCACTGTCCACTTGTGTTCCTAAGTCTCTTATCACACTTTCGGTGTTTAGTGTACTGCCACCTATGTGGTAATTCATTGGTACATGTTTTTTCCCAAAGGGGATAACTATACACTTTTTGGCATTGAGCTTGAGCCTATGGCTCTAGCACCAAGCATCTGTTTCTGTAAGGCCCTTTTGTAGAATATTCACATCATCTGAGGATTCAATAATGGCTCCCAGTTTGCAGTCATCTGCGAACTTTGTTAGTCAGAGTCCCTTAGTGTTGCCCTGTACTTCAGAGATGTAGATGCCAAACAAGAGCGGTCCCATGACTGAACCCGGAGGTACTCCACTTGTCTGGAACTGGATTTGGAGTCTGCTACTTTTACAGTGTGGGTTCTGTCAGTAAGCCAGTTGGTAGGGATTTATGCCCAGCTTAGTAAGTTTATCTATGATTCCAGAGTGGGGGATGGTGTCGAAGGCCTTGGCAAGGTCCAGATAGGCTGTGTGGCCCACCTTACCCTCATCCACGGCACTCTGGAGACTGATTCGAAGAAGTCAATCAGGTTCAGGAGACATGATCAGCCCTTCACTAACCCAAACTGGGTGGGGTCCAGTGTTTGAAGGTTGCCAATGTCTTTGTTTATAAGTTCCATGATAATACGTTCCATGGCCTTACAGATCAGGCTTCCCAGACTGATGGGATGGTAGGTCCCAGGATCAAAGGTGGATCCCCCCTTGTGGTGTGGGATAACTGTAGCTGTGTGCCACTCAGTGGGAATGAAGCCTGAGGTGAGGCTGTGATTAAACATGACACTTGAACTACAAAATGAACTGGCATGTCACCCATGTAGTACACAGCCCGGGATGACATCTGGTCCCATGGATGCTGTATTCTTAGCTTTGGAGTGCAGTTTTTACCTGTTTAGCCATGATTACCGGAATTTGGCAATCTTCTGGTATTGAGATGGGCCCTTTAGGGGGTGAAGTTGGCACTGAATCGATCTGCCAGGATATTGGCAATGTCCTCAGGAGCAGTATATGGGGGCTAGACTACATACCCCTACCTCCACTACTAAACTATACAAGGGCAGCAGATGTAGTACATGATAGTATAACGACTATGAGTAAAATCCATCTGAAATTTACTGATCCAGCTATGAATGATTACATCAAACTAGGCTCAAAACAACCTAACACAGTTTATTTTGCCCTGTAACAGACTTAGCTCCCCCCACGCCAGGGAAAGTAGCCTCTCAAACAAAAAATATCCTACAGAAGTACTTATATGACGAAGCAATCCAGTCATTTAGTTATTATGGCCCAGTCATAGCCTCCTACAGAAACTATAGAAAATAGACTTTCATTTGAGTTTCACAAAACTAAATGAGCACCCATTCATGCAAAAACTAATCCCATTACAGCACTCAACCTTTTTACAGTCCTCTTAATATTACAGTAAACCACACAACTCCTTGTAAACTAATACTGTCACTGAAGAAAGATGCCCTTGGCTTAAAAATGACAAAACTGCTAACAAAAGCAAACAAAACAGTGCCAGATACTACTGGAAAGCCACAAACAAACAGGATGACTGGGAACTTTTTCATACCTATTGTATTTTACACAAGATTGCTTTTAATACAGTCAAGACAGTTTATCATCAAAGTAGTTCATCATGGTCAGGCAAACTCTTTCTGTAAACCTTTAAGAGAAATTGCATTCCTTAATTCATCTTCATAGCTTCCAAACAAATTATGGCATATATGGCACATACTTCCACAGCAATGTCATACTACACTTCTAGCATACCCTAGACAAACACCAGTCCCTATCCCTCACCCACTAGAACCTCAATCAGTATCACACTCCTTTCCAACTCAAAAATAACTCTTATCCTGCTCTTCCAGAAAAAAAATTGATTAATCTCCAGCACCAGACCTACAATACTTCACCCAATGTTCCTCCATATGGAAGGTCTCAAAACATTTCAAAGCCATTCTCCCACCACTAATCTCTTATTAATGCAAAACAAAATTTCCCCACAATTGTAAGGATTCTGCTCCCTACAGTTATCACCCACTCCTCTCCAAAGACTACAGAACAATGTCCAACATATATTCCTTAACCAAAACTTTAGAATAGAATATTTACAAGAAACCAATTGACTAAATCAACAGGAATGGGATTCTCTCAGACCCATCATGAGTTCTGTTCAGGCTATAATAAAATGGATTACTATCTGTTCAGTCACCAACACCATATACCCAAACGTGACAGAGCTTATAACAGACTTAACCAGAGCTTGCCACCTTCTTATCCAGAATCTCAAGCAAACTGGTCCTGGTACAGAACCTCTTATTTCTTGGGGCAATACCATCAACCTGTTAAACAGAACTTGCAGCAAGCAGGCAGACGGCAGCCTACCACATGTGGGCAAATTTAACTCTCAACACCCCAGGATTGAGTGCTTGGCCTCATTCCATATTCCTTCCATCTCACTCACCTCCTCTGTAACCCATTATGCTGATGACATACCAATCTTTAGAGATGGATTCCCTGGATCTAAAGCAGACCGAATACCAGCTAGCTTACATAATGTTATGGCACTAGACAGAACTGCATAATCAACTTTGCACCTTTTGCAAATTGTTCTTAAAACGAACAGACTAACGCTACTATCAAAATTTATCTTCACAAATACCTCAGCCTATGGTTAAGACCCTTTGCTTTCCTGTGGAATTTAAAAGCCAGCAAGGGAGACACAGTCCTACTACAACTAATGGCATGTTATGTCTTTCCCAATCTACTAACCACTAACTCTAGGAGAACTCTTAACTGTTAATATTTTTATACCAAAACTAATGAGGATATCTATTTCTCCTACCAAAAGGATCCAAAGTTGTCATCCCATCTCAGTACTCTTCCCTTATCAGACCCATCACAGAATACAATACCCCCCACCTTTGGTATGTGCAAATCCAAGCATAACTGCTCAAATGGAAAAGTCAAAATTCCAAATTTTTCCCACTCTTGATTTAAGTCGACCAGCAGCCAAAGCACTTCTTATAAAACTTCTCTGTGTTTCATCCATGCTTACCACCCTCCAGAAAACACAAGTCCATCAACTGTAGACACGTAATAAGTGGAGAGATTCTGCAGACTGCCTCCAACATATCTATATCGCTGTACTGCACCAACCAAACTCGAATGGCTTGAGCTACAAAAACATACTCCTAACACAACTAACATTCAGAAATCATATCTATATCCAGCTTTACAGGGAATTGTCCACAACTAGATTCCAACCATCTCAGACTACAAGACAGACATCTACTCACAGTTTCCAAAGCTCATAACCATGCTGCGAATGCCCTATACTCGGTAATCATAAACCAATAACCTTGGAATAATATTCCCATTGAAAAGAAGAGCAGAATCCAAAACAGAAACATTTATGAAACCTTCTAAAAACATATATAATAATAAGAGTGTCCCTAAATTGAACACTAAAAATCAGTTAGCATTTTAGTAACAGATCTATTCCATTACTTAACCCCTTGCTGTAAACTCACACAAACCACCCTAACCATATTAAATTTCCTCCCCAAACTGACATATACCTAAAAAAGTCTTACTGTAATTGTCTGCAAATGCTTTTAACCCTATTTTCTTCCCATACAATACCTGCTGTTGCAGTACAGTACTCACCTCCTTCCCCAATCAACATCCTCTCTAGAACCCTCTGTTTGCGTAAGTCAGCTGAATACTGCAGCAACACTGAAAGTGCATTTCTATTATAAATCTGTGATTACACTGACATTTCTACTTTTACAATGTATTACTACATTTGAAAATAAGTACTATAACTGACCTTTCTACTATTCTAACAAAATTCAATATGTGCAAACTTACTAAACTTGATTTTTTATTCCCTGGCTTTTTTTTTTCCTTTCTGTTATCTCTGCCTACTGGAGCTTCTCTCTTCTCAAGATTCCACTGAAAAGGGGCCTATTTATTGATTCAGGTCAGCCTACATCAAATAAAACTATTCCAATGGATCAGCAGGACTCTTTTCATATTCGATAATCTATTGACTGCTCAGAGGTGAGCCATGCCTCACTTTTCAAACCATTAAAGGCACAATCATATCTGATTTCTTATTTTTTCACAAAGCAGAATACTGACCAAGACAGAACAAGTGATGTAAGTGTAGAATGCTATTCCCCCTCATTTTGTACAGGTCTGGAGGTTGATAATGTGACTGACATAGATAAATCAATTACATCATACAAAAAATAAACTTGGCAAGTCTCCAGCTTAAAGTTTATGATATGCAGATGCAGGGAGAAGCAGTTTCTTACGATATTCTTTAACTCCATCACAAAATGGATATTCATACAGCAAGATTCCCCATTGGCTACAATCTTATCTTATGCCCTAACCAACATCCATGGTAATTAAAATTGAATTATCAATTCATCAAAACTAACTTTTTATAAGTAAGCCAATTTAACCAGTCAGTTATGTAATCAAAGTCATTTAAGTATACATTCCACATCTTGCCCAATCGCTTAAGAGTTTTTGGTATTTTTTAAGCAGTTTTACCATTGTTATATAAGCAAATTGTGACTATTTGATTCACATCAAAAGAGATTACATTCCACAATGTGGAACACTTACCAAGAACTTCAACTTGGTGGCTCTAGGATGATTACGACGACTTAAATTTAAGTTCATACAAGGTTATTTTAATGAATACATGTACCAATGACAGATGTTTGCTTCATATTATCATGCAAGTCTTGCTCGCATTTCCTCTATCAATGTTTTAGTATTTTGAGTTTGATACAGTGACAAGATGGTTTGTTTGATGAATATTCATTATGGATACATCACCAGCCTTCTCTGCAATGAGTATGTAGGAGATTAGGGTTTACTGCAAAAGAGATATGCATGATTACACCGTGGTTGGTATTTAGGCAGTATTTGCTATGGCACATTAGAGAGGGTAGTGTTCTAAACTACTGATAAACAAGTAATACAGAATGGTGCTACCTGCTATGGCTACAACAGTAGAAACCTAAAGAGGAGAGGTGTGCATAAACAACTGCATACTGCCCATTACGTTAAGGGGTATAGATCAGTTCCAATTCAAAGAAGGCATAATCATTTGTGGGGACTATTATTCCAAGTTCCCAAAACTAATGCTGCTACAAGAACATGACAAAACAGAAATAAATAGGGAGTCCTGTTGGTGCATCATTAGAGTGTTCCAAGGCAAATTCACTTACATTTAATGCAAAAATGTAGCACTCTACTCTTTGGAAATGGAAACAGGAGCTACAGTTAAGTAATATGCAACCAGATATTTACAAAATAGGAGACAGTGAGAGACTGTAATAGTACAGCTTTTGTGAGATGATGTTTTGGTACTGGCAGGGACATACTTCAAACTACCACCAGTAAGAGAAAATACATTTTGCATCCTTATTAAAGGCAGCTTAGAAGACTTTGAGGAATCAAGGAAATGTTATTAAGATCATAGCAGGGATGAGAATCAGCAGTTATCCAAAAAGACTTGAAAGGTCAGTGCTTTTTAAGCAAGGCGTGACCTGATTATGATGTTCAAATGATTCAATAACAAGTACTCAGGACCAACGTTAGATAATGCGCTTACCCAAAACACCATGAAAACAGTTGTCGGGCACAGACACCTAATGCTGTGAGAAAATCAGGTGCAATATTTTTTAACGTAGAGGGAGTTGGCAGTGAAATAAACTTCTAAACAGCAAACAACTGACATCTATGATATTCAAACAACTGGTTGTAGAGTGATCAAGTTTTATGGCTTACGATCCGAGGTTTAACACTACCAGGCTCCTGATTAGCCTTCTATAAGGCTGTTGGTCTGTGTAGACCCAATACATTGAATACTGTCAGACAAATTTTCATGTAATCAATCTATTTGTTTTATACAGGACACCTGATGCTGTCATACCTGAAAATGGTCAGCAATGAATTTAGTAAGTTTATATAAAAGTTGAAATTCAAGCAGATATCCAGTCCATACTGGTAACAATCTAATTGACAGATGGAAAGAAAACCAAGAATATAATCTCACAATTTTTGGAATGTAGGAATACTCCACTATAAAAACTAAGTTTCTCGCTAGCTCAGAATTAGTAAGCACAGAAATAAATGAAAAACAAACCTACATTACAGATATCTGAAAATTAAACAAAATAAGATAACTGTTGGAAAGAAGTCAGCAAAGACAGAAATGAATTTTCATGTTAAAGGCAGAGTAAGAATCCTCAGGATTGCAGTCTGGTGTTGTAATAGCAAAATTGCCAAACTGAGAACCAATACAGCTTATGAGAAAAAAACACTGCATAGTAAATGCATAGAACAGCTGCATCAAAACTGAAGTTTCAGGAAATTAACCATCAACAAGAATTGTCACTAGTCACACTGCAAAAACAGGCAGATTTTGAAAAGCCAAGTTGCAGAGAGGCCATGGAAGCAATGTCTTCAAGAAATGTTATATGGCAGCTACATCTGAAATAAAAACAATATCAAGATATCCAGTATATAAACAGTCTGGTTAAAACTCACCAGGTAAGAAAGGCTGTTGAAGAAACCAAACAGATATATGGGCTATTTTTGAGATGAAAATTATTAGAAGGTCTGATGCAGCACTTTTAAATATGTGCAAAAACTTTCTGATAAAGGTCCCAAGACAAAGTGTTAACAGCAATTTCAGACAAAGTATAATATATTGCATGCTACCTTGTAACATACATGTGTGTGTACATATGCACTCAAACAATCTTCCTTATACGGGAGCACTTAAAATAAGCAAAACTCCTCAAAGTTGACTAAACAGGTGGGTGAGACTGACTATCCCACGGGTTAGGGAATATGCCCCTTCCTGTTAGTTTAGTGGGAACAATTAGGAATTGTGCAATCTCAGAGTCAGTAACAGAATTAGCAGGAGGACTTCTCCCTTTGCAAAAGGCAAGATTTTATTTTGCATGTACAGAGGTTACACCTTGGGTATGCACAATGAAGTGTCAATGTTGTTTTTGTTTATTTTAATGTGTAAACATTGGAAATAAACTCCCACATGCCAACCTTTGTAAATATATATGGGTATGATAGAATGGTGAATGTTAAGGACAAACGTTGATAACATAAAACCCAACATGGCACGATACCAAATGGCCATAGCACTGACAAGCAAAACATTGCATATATGGGTTTTTGCAAGAGGGCAAGACTTGTCTGCTAATTATATACACCATCTTCAGACTGGACTGCACTACAGCTAGGAATGGACAAAACCCCAAACCCAGCTATACTGCGAACTCGCACAATCATACAAGTGTTACGGCACTTTGGTACTGTGCCATTTTGTTGTTCTGGGTTCTCTGTTATAAATGTCAATGTCCTGAACATTCGACGTTCTAACAGGAAGTGCCAAACACGTATTAATTTTACATTTCACCCCGCCCATCTTTAAATCTTCTAAATAACACATTTCATCCTTGGACCTAATAATTTCCTCTTTCTTTCTCTGTACTACACATAACTGATTTGTTGTAAGTTCTCATATTTTCTTTGTTCTTTCTATATGCTCCTTTTCACAAACTTTCACATTAATTTCACGTACAATTTCTTTACTATCGTTGTGTTTCTCTCTTTATTTTTATTTTTCCTTTCAATCCTAACCAGCTGCCCATTTTCATTTCTTAAATGGTTATCGTTCTGGCATGACCTTTCCATAGCAGCTGAGAACTTTTTCTTTCTTTTTTTCTCTCAATACCACAAATTACTTCCTATAACTCTATTCTATTCTAACAATCTATTTTTCTCACGAATACACAGCACACTGCAAAATGGTTTGCAAAACCAAGCCATTTAAGTCTGTACTTAGAAAAAACATCTTTGAATCTTATTTGCAAGTATAAATTCTAGGTTTTCCACTTACTAATTTGCCACATGTGATGCTTCCTTCACATATCTTGCATCTAGATCTGTGTTCTTTGTCTTTCATGCTTCATGCAAATGACAGTCAAACTCATTGGCCAACTTTTCTTTGCATTACAGTGGAAATAAGCTTCCATCTTTTTAAAAAGTATTTTCATTAATTTGAAGTCCATACTGCCTCTACATGGTATTCAATAAAGAATCTTCTATTAAATTTCCACCTGTTTCAATTACTGGAAAACTTATAAACTTAACACTTCCACTCCCTGAAAGCATAATAGCCACATCTGAACATTACTTTACTCGCCATTCACAAAAAGACATTTCTTCACATCTGTATTCAAACCATTTCTTAACACTTTAAAAATCTAATATCATTAAACATACTGCATCATAATCCAACCCTTTCAACCTAATTGTTCCCACTAAACTAACGCATTTCTAACAATACCATGTACATCTCTCAGTCCTACTCTCTTGATGTATTGTAATCTTCATTTCTCCACCCATTTTCCAAGACTGTTTACATTATCTAACAATCTCATTTCTACATTTTTCTTGTTTTTGTTGGTACTACTTTAAAGGGATTACTTTTATTTCACTGTATTTCATTTTCTTTGTTCATACTTCATTAGTTTTACAAAACTGCCTTCTTTGCTCAGTTGCTTAATTTTTCACTCACTCTTTGCCACCACCTATTATTTCCAGCTCTGTTCTTGATATACGGGCTTACACATTATTCTAGTATCATGTAATCCATCCACGATGCCCTTAAATTTCTTCATTTACTGAGCACAGGCTTACAACCCATTTTGTATGTACTCTAAGGTCACATTACTCATATTTGATTTTGGACAACTCATTACAACATGCCAACACTTTTTACAAACAAAAAAAAAAAGAAAGAACAAATAAACTACCCAGAATAGTATCCTGTTGAACTTGGAATTACATTTGTTATTTCTACACTACAGCCATAGCTTCTACATTTATGATCATAAATTATCCCCTATCCTCAAAATACAGACTGATTATTTATTTGCAAGGAGAAGCTCATTCTGTAATTCTGAAATGTATTTATTTTTTTATTTGCATCACTGAATTACAAGGAGAAGCTCATTCTGTAATTCTGAAATGTATTTATTTTTTTATTTAACATTGTTTACTGGGTAAGTCCGACTGGGACAGAGCCCATTTTTAGCGAAGGACTGGGCAGAAACACTCCAGACACCTCTTTGGAAATGTGTGATGTAATGTTATCTGACATTTTCCATTACTGATACTAGTACTAGGTTCTCTAATCAAGTATCTTCCACCTGCAATTTGTTCCAAGCACAAATCAGACAAAACAAAATCAGCCATTGCTTTATAAATCATACAGGGGGCCACTTGTAAGTAATTTAGAATAATCAAAAATACGAGACAAATCCTGAAGGCTTTCTGAAGCGGTGTAGTATTCCAACCACAAGCTATTTCTATTAGGAAATCAATGTAACTATAACTGGCTCGTTCAAGGGCCACAAAACCAAGTAGCACCTTCAACAATGGACTAGATGAGCGAGATATCAAATGTAATAATGATCTCTCCGGACAGACTAAACATGCTATTTACAATTAGGATTACAAAATAAGATTTTTTTTCTTTGGCAGATAAATAACTCAAAATTACTGCCTACCACTGCTATTAGACTGTTAAAGATGACGCCTTTTTTTTTTTTTTTTTCTAATTCCCATGTTACAGCTGAGAAAAATAGTCCAAAAAAGAAGAAAAAAGACCCAGTACAGTGCCCGTGGGAGATCACTGGTAACCATCCTCAGAACAAACAAGTAAAACTTACCATAACATGCTGCTTCCTGTTGTCAACCAGTGTTTTAGCCATCTAATTTAACTGAAATAACATTTACCACTTTTAATGTGTCAGTTCTATCCTTATGGGAACTAGGACTGTATGCTTTAGTAAGGTCATGGTAAGTAGCAATCACTATTAGTCCTTTATCAAGGGCTAGTGTTCTCTCTCCAAAGGCCATAACAATTCAAAACACAGGCTCCCCCCTTAACAAACCCATGTTATTCCACCTCTATCAGAAGATGGTCCCATGTAATTTAGACAAGTTCTAATAAGACTCTCTCCAAAATTTCACATAAAATGTTAGGCAGGCCAACATGTCCAAAACTTCCTGCACTTTGTGAATTGGTACAACTACTGTCTTTTCCCCGAGTCTGCTTCAGTGGACCGAAAGTTCACTTTCCCGACTTTCAGTTAGCCGAGATGAAAAGGCAAACAACAGAACACAAAATTCCCGGAACACCAACTTCCCACTCCAGGTAAGTAACCACTTGGTCATCCTGAAAAAATAGTAAAACTGAAGGAAAGTAAACCCCCCCACACCACCCTAACTAAATACACCAACTCCGATATCGCACTATGGGGGTATGGGGCAAAGTTCAACAGGGTGGCCAAGCAGTTACTTATCTGGAGTGGGATATCGGTGTTCTGTGGTTGTCGGCCTTTTTGTCTCTGCTAACTGAAAGTTGGGTAAGTAAACTTTCAGTCTACTGAAGTAGACCCCTTTTCCCATAAGCCACGTATGTGTCCACATGATGGCATTTATAAGTTTTAGATTCGTTTTCCACAATTCTCTATAGGAAATTGCAAAGTGTGTTGACTTGTCTCACAGTTCTTCAATCTATAATTGTGATTATACAGATATGGTTAACAAACCAAATGCATACAAATAGTCCGTTTTGAGCTTAACAGATCAAGCCAATTTTGTACTCCTATGTAAGTAAGGCTTCACAAGAAAAGCAAGTTGTCTCCATATTTACTGCAGACTTTTTATGATTCAGGTCGATGATGCAAAATAGCATTTTAGGCTTTGTTTTAGATCTTATTTTACCATTCTACAAAGGAGTTTTTCTGTTGAGTTTATCTGTATGTGTGACCTATCATGAATGTGCAAGTTAATATTTCACACTCATTTTAATATGGTTGCACACACAATCACTGTTTACGCATGAATTTAATGTATGGATCAGGATGGGAACTTGTTTGCCTCTCTGCTATGTAACAACCCTGAATGTGTTTATATACCATTTCACATTCCATTCCATATCATGTATGTTTTTTAATTATTTTTACTTGATATTGTCCTGCATTTCTCTAATATTTCTCCACATACTTTACACGTTTTCCTTTATTATATATAGAGATTTCACTTAAGAAATGACATTCTCAGACTGTCGAATGCATACGGAGTTTGCCCTGAATGTGAAATGTATGTAATATCAAAAGAATGGATTTTATAGGCAAGGGCGAGTTAGGTGTGGTGGGGATTAGGTAAGGGCATAATGTATAAGAGTTTATGTTGGGGGGTTAAGTTAGGTGATAGCCATGTTGGGGTGTGCGTTCTGTGACCAAGGTGTTGTACATAATGGCAGTGTTATGAGAAGGGCTTTTTCTATAGTTGGGTGTAGGATTAGGAAGCATTAGAAAGATGAACCAGGGTGCAGGTCAATCTATATAAAATGCACTGTAAGCATTATCAGTATTTGTTGTACTATTTTTTATACTGTATTTATTTATTGCTTCTTCTGTGTGCTTGTCTCTGCTTCTTGGACTGTGTCATGCTGAAAATGGTCCTTAGACTAGACCTCTTACTCTGTTGACAACTGTGCAACAAATAAGAACTAAATTATACTATTTGAAGCACAATTATGTTGGCTGGCTAAATAGTAACATCTTTGCCTCACAGTTTTATTTTATTTTATATTTTACATTTGTTGACCGGGCTAGTCCAACTGGATACATGTCCATTTTCAGCAGAGGCCCGGGGAGATAAGCTCCATGCAGAAAAAAATAGCAAAATAAAACATTTTTACAAACAATGTTGTTACAGGTTAATACATAAATTATCATAGAGGTCTAAGTACCGCCCATTTTAAAATTCGAGTACAATACTAAAATAGGTCTAATATTATACTATAGTCTGGGAGAAATAGGTCTGGGATAAGAGGAAAATAAAATCTTTATATTTACAGAGAGTATTAGAAGTTAGGCTGGAAAAATCAAAGAGGACAAAAATAAATCACAGTGCCAAAGGCTGGTAGTGAACAAAATTACAGATAAGACAGAAATACTTTGCAGTGCAGTAGGCAGGTACAGTTCAGATTGCAGACAGAATACAGAAAGTCAAAATAAAAGAGGCATAAGTGTGTCTTTTATATATATTAAAGAGTTTCCACAGTAAGAGTAAGCTTAGGGGATGAACAGAAGGGTAAGGGATAGCAAAAAGATAAAGTGGCAAGAAGGAAGGTAGAGCTAGTTATAGGGAAATAGTGGGTAGGCAGTACCTGTTATGAGTAGAAAAGGGGGTAGGCAGTACCTGTTATGAGTAGAAAAACTGATCAGCCAGGTTTAGTACAGGGGCATAGCCAGTGTGTTCTTAGGAAAAGTTTCAGTTTGTTTTTGAAAAGAGATGTGGAGGAAACTGAAGAAAGTTCACTGGGGAGAAGGTTCCAGGATTTTCCAATAGTGTTGCTGAAAAGAGAGTCCCCAGCGTTGTTATTAGACAGAGGTGTTTACAGGAAGTTTGTGTGATGAGCACAAGGATTTCAGATTCTTATAGGGACAGATGAGGTTAGTTAATATAGGAGTACTGGAAGGTTGGTAAAGAGTCTTATGGGCAATGGTTAGTTGGTGGTATTTAAGCAGATTCTGAACTTCTAGCCATCCAAGCTGCTTAAGATTATAGCAGTGGTGGGTTTTGAATGGGTTGCCAGTAGCAAACCTGGCAATGTTATTGTAGGAGATATCCAGTTTGGCGAGGTTATTTTTAGATAAATTAGTAAATATGGGTGAGGCATAGAGGAGTGTAGAGATTAGATGGGTGTAAGCAATAGTTTTTCTGACTGTTGGTGAAAGGAATGGTTTGATTCTGTAGAGAGAGCCTAGCTTTTTATTGACGGTTTTTATAGTATTGTTGATATGGGTGTCAAAGTTAAGATTGTTGTCTATGGTAATACCAAGTAGTTTAGTAGTTGGGTCAGGTGATATGGGAGTACCATTTGTGGATATTACTGAGAAATCTATTGGGACGGTCTTACGAGTAGGATTGAAAAGGAGGAGTTTTGTTTTTTGGGGGTTCAACAGAAGGCAATGTTGTGTAAACCATTGTTCTACTGTATTAAATACTTCTTGAGTAAGGGAGTGAAGTTTAGAAGTTGATGTGGCTGTACATATAAGTGTAGAATCATCAGCGTACTGAACACATGTAGCTTGGGGGATTGCTAGATGAAGGTCATTGATAAATACGGAGAAAAGAAGAGGACCTAATATGGACCCTTGAGGGACACCAATGTTAATGGGCAGGTGGGTAGATAGAGTGTTATGCCAAAGTACTGCCTGTTGTCTGTTATCTAAATAGGATTCCATCTCTAGACAGTGTATGTGGGCAGTAGTGCACATTCTCCACATGTCCACATAGATTTTCCCCCCACACTCAGACTTCCTTTCATATTCCCCAAAACATGCTAGTTGACTAAGTATACTAAACTACAAATATATGTATATGTCACATTTACTCTTGCCCCTGTCGTATAAATCACACAGAAAAGGAATCACTTACCAGTAAACAGGCAGATAGGAATGATACCAATCAAATGTGTATTCACATTTATTGCACTCTTTTTATTTCTCTCTCTACTCTAGATTGCATTGTGGTAAAATGTAGCCAATTTACCTCTGTTATGTGATTGTATATGACTGTACCCACAATTATAGATCATACATGGATATATGGTATTTATGAACCAGTTAACAGAGTACACCTGGACCGTTTCTACTCGATGCATTTATGCACGAAACTTAACATCTAACCTCCTTCTTCAACAAAATGGCACATTCATAAACTTCACTAAACGCTACAAAACATGTTTCAACACATTTTAGGTGTGCGTTTCTAAGAAAAAAGAAATCCAAAATATCATACCAACTAATGTTTTAACATAAACAAACTGTAAACCCTCCATATGCATTAAACCAACATTCCTGCTATGTACATTCCAAAAACAAACATTTAGTCTTAGTCCTGAAACCTAGAAAAAAAGGCAATACTAGTCTGCCACAGGATTTCAAACAGTATGTCCGCTATTAAAAAAGAACTATAGTCTGCATCATCCGATATCAATATTAACCATATAATTTACTCACTTAGAGTCCAAAGAAAATAAAACTTTTCTTAAGATTAATTTACTACCACCAATCCGAACCACGCGAATGTTTTCCATCTCCACCATTTTGTATGCACTCTGAA
The DNA here is from genome assembly GCF_019279795.1 of Protopterus annectens. NCBI lineage: Eukaryota > Metazoa > Chordata > Ceratodontiformes > Protopteridae > Protopterus > Protopterus annectens. The sequence continues at coordinate 1,295,207,817 of NC_056735.1, forward strand.
CTTTGACATCACCAACTGGGTCACAGTCGCATAAACATCACGTTAGTCGGTGTTACTTTCGTAGTGAGGAATTTGTGTTGTATTAGCTGGGGGTTCGTTTGATTACTTATTTTGATATGGAATTCTGTCAGCTGTATGGGTATCAACTGGGGGATCTGTGACCAAGCTTAATTAGATACCTCTCAAGGGTACCTCATCACGAAGAACGTAGCTCATTTGCCAAAAAAATCAAAACATTTACAAATTTACATTTCCCCTGGGGAACATGAATTTTTTAAGACCCCAAATGATAGGGTTGCCACCTTTTCAAATGCCCAAAGTGGGACATTTTTTTGTAGAAATGTCAGATT
>NC_056735.1:1295213166-1295370666 GCF_019279795.1 Protopterus annectens
GCACTTGCTCGTTAAAGCAATTATATAAGTCAGCACTAAAAATTAAAAGCACTACACCCTCACTCCCTACTGGCCCTTGTTTTCAATTATTAAGGAATTCCCAATATTATTCTAGCATGTCCAAAGGTCAGTTGTCAATCTCCTCTCCAGTCCAGCTGGTGAATCTGGGAATCTTGAGGCAATGTTATAACTGCCTCATGTACACAGACAACCCTCTCCTCCTCCCAACAAATTCCAACACATGTGAGAGATGCAACCATATAGCCAAACTGGAGGCTAAGCTCTCTCAACTCAGTACTGGCATAACCAGTCAGGAGGAGAAGGAAACCATACTCACTACAATTCCAGTCTCACATAGACCTACCACAACAGCAAACCAAACACATAATCACACAAAAACATACTCGGAGGCTCTAAATAAATATCTGCCTAAGCAGCAGAGACCTCCAAAGCAGACACCCAAGCAACCGCTACCCCAAACCAAAACACGTGCAACACATATCTCACAAAGCCAGTGTGCCGAACAGTCACAGCCCTTAAGACTAAACAACACACCTGATACACTTGTAATAGGTGACTCTATCGTCAGGCACACCGATGTCCCGCTCACCAGGCTGAACAAGGAGAAGGTCATGGTGAGCTGCCTGTCGGGCGCTAGGATCCGCCACATAACACAAGCACTCAGGTCACTCCAAGGCAAGTACAAATATGACTCAGTCATTGTCCATGCTGGTGTGAATGACCTGAGACGTACCTCCCTGGACTACATGAAAAGAGACATAAAGGAGCTCTCTGAGCATGTAGCCCAGGCTGGTATGACCCTGACCTTGACTAGCATCTTACCCTCACCAAGAATTATGCCACAATATGAAGACAAGATGATCAATTTCAACAATTGGCTTAAGTACTGGTGTCATTCAAAGGGGATCCAATGCCTGTCAGCTTGGGATGATATGCTCAACAAGCCACGATGCTTCGCTAGGGACGGCTTGCACCTGTCACCCCTGGGCTTTCGGATATTGGCAAAGGCTCTTGCTACCCCCATAGTGCCTTTTTTAGGCAAGGTTCAAAAGACAAATCCACTTCCATAGGTATCACAAGGGATAAGAAACTAAAAGTAATGCTACTCAATGCCAGAAGTCTAAACCTCAAGATGCACGCACTTGAAACTCTCCTTAGCATGGAGAACATTGATATCTGTGCAGTAACAGAAACCTGGTTCAGGGCTCCCGAGAGCACCCCAGCACTACCAGATTATACCTCATACCATGCTTTTCAGCCCCAAAACTTGGACCGAACCACAAAAGGAGGGGGAGTATCAATATTCATCAAAGATACCTACACCTCCAGGTTGGTGGCAAAGCACGAAGCATCAGAGACTATCCATGTGCAACTAACAGTGGGTAAAACTGCCTTCCAGTTTATAGCCTGCTACAGACCACCCTCCCAAACCCAGGAACCCCACTTGGCCTTTCTGATAACACTGGAAAATATGAAGGTCTCTCCAAACACCAATATATTGGGCGACTTCACTACCCAAACATAGACTGGGAGCATTACTCTAGCTCCAACACCCTAGCCCAAAGGTTCCTAGAATTTATAAACTCAAATGCTATGAACAACTTGTTACCACTCCCACAAGAGGGGAAAACATACTGGACCTGATCATCACCAACATGGGGACTCTATGCTCCAGACCAGAAGTGTATCCCTCACTGGTAAGATCAGACCATAAACTAATCTCACTGGATATTCACATCCCGACCCCACCCCCTGCCCAGAAAACCACAGTGAAAAACTTCTCTAAAGCAAATTTCACAGTCCTCAAAACCGAGGTGGAATCCTTCAAAGCCCCCGGGCCTGTGTAAAATATGGCCCAGACCGCAGAATCCTTTATAAACGCATTCTATGAACACCTTCAGGAATGCATGGATCATGCGATCCCAATTAAAACCAAGACCCAATCCTCCAAAGGCAGACGTCCTGTCTGGTGGACCCCAGCCATAAACAAACTATACAATAGAAGGAGGAAGCTACTAAATGATAGAGCAAAATCCCAAAAAGGGAAGGCATCACTGATCAGTATTAGAAAAAAACTACGGGCACTCATAAAATTGTCTAAGGACAGCTTCGAGAGAAAAATTGCACAGGACACTAAGGATAATCACAAGGCTTTCTTTAGTTATGTTAGGAACCTGGGTGGTAATTCCCAGCTATGCTCAGAATTAGTCCAAAATGACAAAAAATACATTGAACCCACAGACATTGCCAACATCCTAGCTGACAGGTTCAGCGCAAACTTCTCCCCACCAAAAGGGCAAATATCTATCCCAGCAGAGTGCTGCCCCCCTGACATCTCAGATGCTCAGGTAAGAGCTGCCCTCTCCAAAGCAAAAAACACAGCATCAATGGGACCAGACGGTGTCCCAGGCTGCGTCCTACATGAACTCCAAGAAGAGCTAAACACAAACATAAAACTACTGTTCAGTCTCAGCCTTACTACAGGATATGTGCCCAAAGAGTGGCGTACAGCAACAGTGGTCCCTCTCCATAAAGGTGGTGTCTCAACGGATCCTGGAAACTATCGCCTCATAAGCCTGACTAGCTTGGTCTGCAAAGCTATGGAAAGGATCATCATGGACCTCATAAATAAAGATATTGGGGACCTACAGACACTGGATCCTACCCAGTTCGGCTTTGTTAAGAGCAGATCCTGCCTCTTAAACCTGGTTGATTTCTTTGAAACAGTCACCAAGGCCATTGACGAGGGGAAGGTGGTCCACACAGCCTACCTGGACCTCGCAAAAGACTTCGATACAATACCCCACTTGGTCATTATAGATAAGCTCACCAGCTTAAATATAAACCCCTATGTCACTAGATGGATTGCAAACTGGCTCAAGGACAGAACCCACATGGTTAGAATTGCTGGAGCCATGTCAGACTCCAAACCAGTTACAAGTGGTGTCCCACAAGGCTCAGTCCTGGGACCTCTCTTGTTCGGTATATATTTCTCGGAGGTACAGGCCAACACGGAAGGACTGTGGCTGACCAAGTTCGCAGATGACTGCAAACTGGGCACCATAATCGACTCTCCAGCCGACACAAGCATCCTCCAAAAGGGCCTCATAGAAATAGACAACTGGTGCCAGAGCCATGGCCTCAAGCTAAATGCCAAAAAGTGTAAAGTCATCCCCTTTGGCAAAAACAAAGTGCCCACAAATTACCACATAGGTGGTAATCCATTACGTACAGAAGAAGTAATTAGGGACCTGGGGACCCAAGTTGATAGCAATCTCTCATTTGACAACCACGTGGCCAAAGTGGTTAGAAAAACATTTTATATAGCCCACCTAATCATGAAGGGATTCACATCTAGATCAGGGGAGGTCATCGTGCCTCTTTACTCATCCCTCATCAGGCCCATAATTGAGTACAATGCCCCTTTTGGGATGTACCTTACCAGACACCTGCAGCAACTGGAAAGACCCCAAAAGTACCTCACCAAGAGGATCAAAGGGCTGAAACAGATGCCATATGCTGCCCGGTTAAAGAAACTCCAGCTCAACTCAGTGGCATACTGCCTGTTCAGAGGCGATCTGTGCCTGACGTATAAAGCCATGTCCAACCCGGAACTAATGGACATGCTGCACCTCAGAAAATCCAAATCCCATCGAGCTGCGCACTTGAGAGACTTGAACCTCAGCACTGAAATAAATAGGACATGCTGGAGGGACAGATTCATAACCCAGAGGCTCCCTTCACTCTGGAATAAAATCCCAGTCCAGGTTAGGCAGAGTCCCTCATTGACTCTCTTCAAGAGGAATCTTGATGAGTGGATGGGAGATCGTAGGTTTACCCCGGGTATCACTTCTGTGTCACTGTTAGACAGAGGCACAGTATACTAACCTCGAAAAAGGGCATAGCAAAATAAATTTAAAATGGGTGGCGAAAGCCAAACACATTCTGGCTAGGCTTATAAATGCCCTAGGGCAGATAGCCTAGTATGAACCTATGAACCTATGAACCTATGGCTGGCTGAATGGATGGCTGGCTGGCTGGCTGCATGAACGGATGGATGAATGCATGAATGGATGGCTTGATGCATGAATGGATGGCTGGCTGGTTGAATGAATGGATGGCTGGCTGGCTGGAAGAATGGCTGGCTGGCTGCATGAAAGGATGCATGCCTGACTGTCTGGCTGCATGAATGGATGGCTGGCTGGCTGGTTGGAAGTATGACTGGTTGGCTGCATGAATGGATGGCTGGCTGGTTGAATGAATGGATGGCTGGCTGGTTGAATGAATGGATGGATGGCTGGCTGGATGAATAGATGGCTGGCTGGATGGCTGGCTGGCTGGATGGATGGACGGCTGGATGAATGGATGGTTGGCTGCATGAATGGCTGGCTGGATGCATGAATGGATGGCTGGCTGGTTGAATTAATGGATGACTGGCTGGCTGGAAGAATGGCTGGCTGGCTGCATGAAGGGATGCATGGATGACTGGCTGGCTGCATGGTTGAATTAATTGATGGCTGGCTGGCTGGAAGAATGGCTGGCTGACTGGTTGGCTGAATGAATGGGTGGCTGGTTGAATGAATGGATGGCTGGCTGGTTGAATGAATGGATGGATGGCTGGCTGGATGAATAAATGGATGGCTGGCTGGCTGGCTGGTTGGAAGAATGGATGGATGGCTGTATGAATGGATGGATGACTGACTGACTGGCTCATTAGAAAAATAAATCTTGTTTTTTTTTTTTTTTTTTTTTAGCGGCTGTAGAAGCGCTTAAAACAAGGTGCTCCTATAGCCGCGATCTTTGCAGGGCTCTTCCTGCCCCAATCCCCACCCCTTTCATGAATTGCAGCCAATTGCTGCACAAATTACAGCACCGGACCTAACAGGCAGCAGCTTTGCCTGCAGGTCCGGGTTAGTAACTGAATTGCCGTGGAAAAGCTGGAAGTAATTGTGGCTTTTCCACGGCAATCAATGCGATGTGCGGGACTTTTCAAGTCCCACTACTTTCCACAGCAGGCAACGGGATGAGGCAGCTCAACCCGTGAGTGTCCCGCTGACAACGGGACGGGTGGCAACCTTATCTGCATATATCAACTGGACACAAGCTGATATAAGTATACTTTTCTCTGCACTTATTTAAGATTTGAGTCAGTAAATATTGTGTGTCTCTGTCTCTCTGCAGTTAAGTTGCCTGAAGTGTGAAAAATTGTAGCCATCTGGGCTCATTGAAAGTTGTTAGACTGCTTTGAAATTCCTGTGTTAGTGTTAGTGTTAGTGGTAGTTAGCCTGGGGGTTTCTGATAGCATTAAAATCTGTGTTGGTTACATTTCTAGTAATCATTTTAATCGGAGTTGCTGGCTACTGAGACTTGTCTGCATATATCAACTGGACTCAAGCTGATTTAAGTATACTTTTCCCTGCACTTATTTAAGATTTGAGTCAGTAAATATTGTGTGTCTTTGATTCAGTAAATATTGTGTCTCTGTCTCTCTGAAGTTAGTTAATCTTGGTGGCTTTGGAATTGCCTGCCCCTGCTGTAAATCTGTTTTTGCACACTCCTCCTGGACCCATCTCATTTGCTCACTCAACTGAGTACAGTGAGATCATACATTGATTTCAGATACTCCTACCAGTCCCATCTCCTTTGCAGTGTACTGAGCAATCACTTGGGAAGGACATTCCCCTATAGTATCTTAATCTGCTCTGTTTCCTCCCTCTCCAAAAAAAAAAATGCACTTTATCTGCTTTATTGTATTTGTGTTTTTTCTTACTTTATTACCTTATTTTGCTTTTGCCTCTTCTTAAAAGTACTCAATTGAATTTATTCTGCTGCCTTTATTACTGCTTGTTAGTAGCCTGATTAAATTGTAACTGTTATTCTATTCTAAGGCCCTTGGTTTAAGCACTTGGGCTTCAAACCAGTTGTTTTACATTAACAAGGTTTGTGGTCTGCACTGTTGTGGCAGGACAGGTAGCGTACATCATTCTGAGATGGGAACTGCTGATTGAAGGCTCAGTGTCTGTTATTCTAAAAGTGTATTAGTTCTGGGTTAAGCACTTGGGATTCAGGCCAGTTATTTTACATTAAGAAGGTTTGTGGTCTGCACTCTTGTGGGAGGAGAGGCTAGATTCTGCCCTTCTGAGCTGGGAATTTCTGGTTAAAGGCTTATTGCGCATGCTTACTTGAACTGTTTCTTTCTAAAACCAGTACGCCTTGTTTGCTGTAGCATAGACTAGATTCAGGCCAGCTGGATATATCTTTATTTGTATAACTTGTGCACTGATCCAGGCTGTCTTTTTTTGGAAAAGGTTTCTCTGTACCCTAGTGGCAGGACTGTGCAGTTGGAACTTGTCTGATTGAAGACTGCTGGAACAGGGCCCAGTTGTGAGCTTTTTAACTGGTTAATTGGGTAAAGTGTTGTTTTGATTGTATCTGCTCTATTTTCTAATATATATATATATATATATATATATATATATATATATATATATATATATATATATATATATATATATATATATATATATATATATATATATATATATATATATATACTATATACTTGTTCCCCACCTTTCTGAACTAGTATAGTCCAGTTTTCAGGTTATTGCTGAATCCAGGGCTGTGTTACATTTCTGTGTTGTCCATATTTTACTTGGATAGAAGGAAGTTTCTCTGTTCACCTGTGAGAGAGGGGAGCTTTGAGCAGCCTATCTGTCCCTGGAGGAGTGGTTTCAGCCCAGAAGTGAATAGTTTATTGGCCATTTTGGGCACATTTTGATTGTATCTGCTCTATTTTCTAAAAAAAAAATACTTGTTTCCCGCCTTTCTGAACTAGTATAGTCTAGTTTTCAGGTTATTGCTGAATCCAGGGCTGTGTTACAAGTTTCTGTGATGCCCATACCTTACTTGGATAGAAGGAAGTTTCTCTGTTCACCTATGACCATACTAGGTGATTTCAACTACCCTAATATAGACTGGGAACACTATTCAAGCCCAAACACTCTAGCCCAAAGGTTCCTGGAGTTCATAAACTCAAATGCCATGGAACAACTAGTCACCATCCCCACAAGAGGAGAAAACATACTTGATCTCATCATCATGAACATGGGATCACAATGTTCAACACCAGAAGTATACCCCTCACTGGTGAGATCAGATCATAAACTAATCTCGCTAGAGGTCCTCATCCCGCCCCCACCTGAAATAAAAAAGACCACAGTGAAAAACTTCTCAAAAGCCGACTTCACACTTCTAAAAACTAGTGTGGTCTCCTTTAAGGCCCTGAGCCGGTGGTAAACATTACTCAAACCGCTGAATCACTTACAAATGCCTTCTACCAGCACCTACAGGACTGCATGGATCAGGCAATCACAAACAAAACTAAGACTCTTTGTACCAAAGGCAAGCGTCCAGTCTGGTGGACCCCAGCCATAAACAAGCTCTACAACAAAAGGAAGCTACTACAAGATAGAGCAAAATCCTTGAAAGGTAAGACACTTTTGATCATTATAAGTAAAAACTAAGAGCTCTCATAAAATCATCCAAGGCAAATTTTGAGAGAAAAATCAGGACTCAAAAGACAATCATAAGGCCTTCTTTAGCTATGTTAGAAACCTAGGAGGAAACTCCCAGATATGCTCAGAATTAGTTCAAAATGATGTGAAGATTACTGAACCTACACACATTGCTAACATACTGACTAACAGGTTCAGTGCAAACTCCCAAAAGAGATATCTATACCAGAGGATTGTTGCCCCAAACATATCCAATGCCCAGGTGAGAACTGCTCTCTCAAGGGCAAAAACACAGCATCCATGGGACGGATGGTGTCCCGGCTGTGTGCTCCATGAACTCAATGAGGAATTAAACCCGCAGTTAGGACAGCTGTTTAATCTTAGCCTCACCTCAGGATCACAAAAGGAGTGGGCGCCTGGCGACTGTGGTCCCACTTCATAAGGGCGGTGCCTCCACCGACCCTGGAAATTACCGTCCCATTAGTTTGACAAGCCCTATCTGCAAAGCCATGGAGAGGATCATAATGGAACTCATAAATAAAGACATAGGGAACTTGCAGACTTTGGATCCATCCCAGTTTGGCTTTGTCAAAGGCAGATCATGCCTCTTAAACTTGGTTGACTTTTTCGAAACAGTCACCAAGGCCATTGATGAGGGCAAGGCAGTCTATACAGCCTACCTCGACCTGGCAAAGGCCTTCGACACAATATCCCACTCAGGTATCATCATGACTCACTCGCTTAAATGTAAACCCATACATCACAAGATGGGTTGCAAACTGGCTAAGTGACAGAACCCACAGGGTCAGAGTTGCTGGCGCCATGTCAGACTCAAAGCCTGTCACAAGTGGTGTCCCACAGGGCTCAGTCCTGGGACCACTCTTGTTGCATCTACTTTTCTGAAGTACAAGCAAACACAGGAGGGTTATGGCTGACAAAGTTTGCAGATGACTGCAAACATAGTGAAAACACATCTGACACAGATATCCTTCAGAAGGGCCTCACAGAAATGGATAACTGGTGCAGCCGAGGCTTAAAGTTAGTTCGCCAAGAAATGCATAGTCATACCCTTCGGGAAAAACAAGGTTACCCCTAGCTACCATATAGGTGGCAATCCACTGAGCACAGAAGAAGTCATCAGGGATCTGGGGACCCAGGTTGACAGTAACCTTTCGTTTGACACTCATGTTGCCAAAGTAGTTAGGAAAACCTTCTACATTGCCCACCTGATCATGAAGGGATTCACATCTAGATCTAGGGAGGTCACCGTCCCCCTGTACTCAGCACTCATTAGACCTATGATTGAGTACAATGCCCCATTCGGAATGTATCTGACCCGACACCTGCAGCAGCTGGAAAGGCCCCAAAAGTTCCTCACCAAAAGGATAAAGGGTCTCAAAAATATGTCTTATGCTGCCAGACTGAAAGAACTCCAGCTCTATTCAGTCACATACCGCTTGCTCAGAGGTGACCTGTGCCTGATATATAAGGCCATGTCAAACTCAGATTTGATGAATATGCTTCACCTCAAAAAATCTAGATCCCTCAGAACCACAAGGGCGGGAGACTACCTTTTTGACACGTGTTTTATTAATAGAACGTGCTGGAGGGACAGATTCATCACCCAGAGACTCCGTATGCTGTGGAACAAAATCCCGGTACATGTGAGGCAGAGCACCTCGCTGGCCTTGTTCAAGAGGAATCTTGACCAATGGATGGGAGATCGCAGATATACCCCAAGGATTACTTCAGTGTCACTGCTTGACAGAGGCACAGCAAAATAATAGGCATAGTTTTCTTCAAACTAAAAAGGTGGCGAAAGCCACATAACTAGTAGTTTATTGGCCATTTTGGGCTAATTTTGATTGTATCTGCTCTATTTTCTGAAAAAAAAAAAAAACTTATTTCCCGCCTTTCTGAACTAGTATAGTCCAATTTTCAGGTTATTGCTGAATCTAGGGCTGTGTTACAAGTTTCTGTGATGCCCATACCTTACTTGGATAGAAGGAAGTTTCTGTGTTCACCTGTGAGAGAGAGGAGCTTTGAGCAGCCTATCTGTCCCTGGAGGAGAAGTTTCAGCCCAGAAGTTAGTAGTTTTTTTGGCATTTTGGGCTAATTTCTATCTCTTTCACTTCCCTGCTATAAAAACTGCATTTGCGCAGTTCTTGCTCTTCTATTCCGCTCAGCAAGTACTTTCCGGGTGTTCTGCAGAGTCTACAGCAGCAGAGAGACAAAAGAGTGACTTTGGAGTGATTAAGTATCATTTTTCTGCTTTTCTTGCTGTCTTAACTAATTCCGCCTAAAACGCCAGTTTTTCTAGTGAATCTGTGATTTAAAAAGTTTGTTATTGCTACATATTGTACTTATTTGCTGCCTGCACTTGAATTAAGTCATTTTTGTGTTTAAATAATCTGTTTAACTGTTGTAGGCCACACACTAAAGTGAGATAGCCTTTTCTGTGCATTTAAAGTGTTGTTTTGATTGTATCTAATCTATTTTCTGGAGGAAAAAAAAATATATATATATATATATATATATATATATATATATATATATATACATGTTATCCGCCTTTCTGAACTAGTATAGTCCAGTTTTCAGGTTATTGCTGAATCCAGGGCTGAGTTACAATTTTCTTTGTTGCCCATACCTTACTTGGATAGAAGGAAGTTTCTCTGTTCTCCTGTGAGAGAGGGGAGCTTTGAGCAGCCTATCTGTCCCTGGAGGAGTGGTTTCAGCCCAGAAGTTAGTAGTTTATTGGCCATTTTGGGCTAATTTTGATTGTATCTCCTCTATTTTCTGAAAAAAAAAAACAAAAAAAAATACTTTTTCACGCCTTTCTGAACAAGTATAGTCCAGTTTTCAGGTTATTGCTGAATCCAGGGCTGTGTTACAAGTTTCTGTGTTGCCCATACCTTACTTGGATAGAAGGAAGTTTCTCTGTTCACCTGTGAGAGAGGGGAGCTTTGAGCAGCCTATCTGTCCCTGGAGGAGTGGTTTCAGCCCAGAAGTTAGTAGTTTATCGGCCATTTGGGGCTAATTTCTATCTCTTTCACTTCCCTGCTATAAAAACGCATTTGTGCGGTTATGTGCACCGGGCAGCGCCGTTTAGCTAGAGTTAAACTATTCTCGGCTCCACTAAGTCTACTCTTCAATTTTTCCCTTGGAACTAGACAAACCCTCAACTTTAGCACTCAAACCATTCATTTCACAGTCAAGCACTTGCTTAAAACTCATAGCAAGCACTAATCAACCCTAGCACTAGACCCCCCCTATACTGTCCAGAAGGACAAGGCTCTCTATGTGTCCCCACCAGCCAATCAGTAAAACAGCTTACTCTACCTATTCAGGCATGTCCAAAGGGCAGTTTCCGGTGTACTCTCCAGTCCAACTGGTGAATCTGGGCATTTTGAGGCAATGTTACAACTGCCTCATGTACACAGACAACCCTCTCCACCTACCACCAAACACTAATATATGTGAGAAATGCAATTATACAGCCAAACTGGAGGCAAAGCTCTCTCATCCCAAGACTGGAACTGACAGTCAAGAGGAGAAGGGTAATACTTGCAAAACACCACCAGTCTCACATAGACCTAATAAACCAACACCGGCAAATAACACACATGAATACATGAAAACATACTCGGAGGCTCTAAATAAAAATCTGCAAAAGCAACAGAGACCTCCATAGCAGACATCCAAGCAACCTCCACACCCCATCACCAACCATGAAACACATACTACACATAATCAGTGTGCCACTCAGTCACAGCCCTTCACGCAAAATAACATACCCAACACACTAGTAATAGGCGACTCTATAGTCAGGCACACTGATGTCCCACTAACTAGGCTGGACAAGGAGAAGGTTACAGTTAGCTGCCTGTCAGGTGCCAGGATCCACCACATAACACAAGCACTCAGGTCACTCCAGAACAAGTACAAATACAACTCTGTTATTATCCATGTTGGTGTGAATGACCTGAGACGTACCTCCCTGGACTACATGAAAAGAGATATGGAAGAGCTCTCTGATCATGTAGTCCAGGCCGGTATGACCCTGACCCTGAGTAGGATCCTGCCCTCACCAAGAATGATGCCACAGTATAAAGAAAAAATGATCAATTTCAACAATTGGCTAAGTTTCTGGTGTCATTCAAAGGGGATCCAGTATCTGTCCATCTGGGTTGACATGCTCGACAAGCCATGTTGCTTCACAAGAGATGGCTTGCAACTGTCACCCTTAGGCTTTCGAATACTGGCCAAGGCTCTTGCCGCCCCCATAGTGCCTTTTTTAGACAAGGCTCAAAAGACAAACCCACCACCATAAATAGCATAAGTAACCAAAAATTGTGGGTAATGCTACTTAACGCCAGAAGTCTAAACCTCAAAATGCACACACTCAAGACACTCCTCAGTATGGAAAACATTGACATCTGTGCAGTAACAGAAACCTGGTTTAAGGCTCCTCAGAGCACCCCAGCACTACTAGGCTATAACTCATACCATACCTTTCGGCCACAGCACCAGGACCGAAAAACAAAAGGCGGGGTGTATCCATATTCATCAAGGATATCCACACCTGCATGTTAGTGGCGCAGCACAATGCATCAGAGATCATCCATGTGCAACTAACAACGGGCAAAACTGCAATCCAAATTGTAGCTTGCTGCAGATCACCCACTATGGCCCAGGACCCCCATTCCCCATTTCTGGAGACACTGGGAAATATGAAGGTCCTACCAAACACCCTAATACTTGGTGATTTCAGTTACCCAAACATAAACTGGGAGAACTACTCAAGTACTAACTCCCTTGCCCAATGCTTCCTAGAATTTATAAACTCGAATGCCCTGGATCAACTGGTCAACACCTGCACCAGAGGGAACAAAATATTGGACCTGGTCATCACCAACATGGGCGACCGGTGTTCCACACCGGAGGTCAGCCCCTCGCTGGTTAGATCAGACCATAGACTAATCACTCTGGATATCCACATTCAGCCTCCACCCCCAATCAAGGAAACCACAGTGAAAAACTTTTCAAAAGCAAACTTCATGTTACTTAAGACCGAGGTGGAAAGGTTCACAACCCCCATGTTAAAGGACAATGCTGTCCAAGCTGCTGAAACCTTTACAAAGCCACTCTATGAGCATCTGCAGGAATGCATGGATTGTGCTATCCCAAGTAAAACCAAGACTCACTCCTCCAAGAAAAGGAAACCAGTTTGGTGGCCCCCTGCCATAAACAAGCTATGCAACAGAAGGAGGAAACTAGTACAGAAAAGATTAAAATCCCAAGAAGGAAAGACATCCCAGATCAGTATCAGCAAGAAACTACGATCCCTCATTAAATCATCCAAGGCTAGTTTTGAAATAAAAATTGCCAATGACTCCAAAGATAACCACAAAGCATTCTTTAGCTATGTCAAGAACCTAAGTGGAAACTCTCAGATCAGCTCTGAGTTAGTGCAGAATGGCACAAAATACACTGAACCGACTGATATTGCCAACATTCTGGCAGACAGGTTTAGTGCAAACTGCACCATCCTCTCACCCCCTAAAGGGCCCATAACCATACCAGAAGAATGTAGGGCCCCATCAATCACTGACACACAGGTTAAAACATCCCTATCCAAAGCTAAAAACACAGCTTCAATGGGACTGGATGGTGTCCCAGGCTGTGTCTTACAAGAGCTCCAAAATGAACTAACCCCTCACCTAAACACACTGTTCAAACTCAGCCTTTCTACAGGCTACATACCCACAGAGTGGCGTACAGCAACAGTTATCCCGCTCCACAAAGGTGGAGCCACAAAAGACCACGGGAACTATTGCCCTATAAGCCTGACTAGCCTGGTCTGCAAGGCTATGGAACGCATCAGCATGGAACTCATTAACAGAGACATTGGGAACCTCCAAACCTTGGACCCTACCCAGTTTGGCTTTGTTAAGGGCAGATCATGCCTCCTAAACCTGGTGGACTTCTTTGAGATGGTTACCAAGGCATTCGATGAGGGAAAGGAGGACCACACAGCCTACCTAGACCTTGCATAGGCTTTCAACACCATTCCCCATTCTAGTATTATAGACAAGCTCACCAGCTTGAACATAAACCCCTACATCACGAGATGGGTTGCCAACTGGCTCGTGGATAGAACCCACATGGTGAGAGTTACAAACTCTATGTCTGATTCTAAACCGGTTACAGGTGGCATCCCCCAGGGCTCAGTCCTAGGACCCCTCCTGTTCGGTATATACTTCTCAGAGGTACAGACAAGCACAGGAGGACTATGGATGACCAGGTTCACAGACAACTGCAAACTAGGGGCCATAATTAATTTTCCGGCTGATACAGACACCCTCCAGATGGGTCTCACTGAGACAGATACCTGGTGTCAAAATCATGGCCTCAAGCTAAATGCCAAAGAGTGCATAGTCATCCCCTTTGGAAAAAATAAAGTACCCGCAAACTACCACATAGGTGGTAGACCCCTAAATACAGAAAATGTAATAAGGTATCTCGGGACCCAAGTAGATAATAATCTCTCCTTTGATAATCTTATTGCCAAGGTGGTTAGAAAATCCTTCTCTGTGGCCCACCTAATCACAAAAGGGTTCACATCTAGAACAAAAGAGGTTATTGTGCCTGTCTACTCATCAATCATTAGACTCATCATAGAATACAACTCCCCATTTGGGATGTAACTTACAAGACACTTGCAACAGCTGGAAAGACCACAAAAGTACATCACCAAGAGGATTACTGGCCTCAAACAAATGCCCTATGCAGCCCAACTCAAGAAACTCCAGCTGTACTCAGTTGCATACTGCTTACTCAGAGGTGATCTCTGCCTGACATACAAGGCAATGTCCAACCCAGAATTGATGGACATGCTCCACCTAAAAGAAAAAAAAAATCCCAGAGAGCCACATGCTCTAGAGATATAAACTTCACCACAACAATAAATAGGACATGCTGAAGGAATAGATTCCTATCCCAGAGACTCCCCATGCTTTGGAACAGGATTCCAATATACATCAGGCAGAGCCCCTCACTAACACTGTTCAAGAGAAACCTTGACGGGTGGATGGGAAACAGAAAATTTACCCCGGGGATCACTGCAGTGGCTCTGCTGGACAGTGGCACAGGGAACTATTGGATCTGCTGGACAGAGGCACACGGAACTTCCCTAAGGGGGTGGCGAAAGCCAATAAATTCTGGCTAGACTTATAAATGCCCTTGGGCAGATAGCCTAGTACTTACCTATAAACCTATGAACCTTTTATGTTCTGTCCCTGTGGTATACTAAGCACAATGTTTTCCCAATAATCAATCAAACCCTCACCAACCCATTACAATTAAACGCAGCCTTGAACCCCATATTTCATCCAGTCTGCCAAGCCAAATCTGAAATTATATTGCATGCTGGCACAGAGGACTAAGGCTGTGAGCTGAGCTGCTACTTAAAGTGAACTAACCCATGTTAATGCATCATTTTATGAGCTTCCCAATTCCAAAAATGAATAGAATACCTATTCAGAGCAAAGTTAGATGCGTTACTAAATCCCTACTTAACCTAAGAATATTTACACTATCCCTTCTATTCCACACTTGAACACAATGATGTGTCACAACAGTTTGCAAGACAACTTTATAAGAGCAGAATCCACATAATTATCTGAAGATAGCACAAGTACAGAAACCTATATATATATCTATATATACATCTATATATATATATATATATATATATATATATATATATATATATATATATATATATATATATATATATATATGTATCTATGTATATATATATATGTATATATATATATATATATATATATATATATATGTATATATATGTGTGTGTGTGTGTGTGTGTGTGTGTGTGTGTTGTGTGTGTATATGTGTATATATATATATATATATATATATATATATATATATATATATATATATATATATATATATATATATATACATATATATATATATATATATATATATATATATATATATATATATATATATATATATATATATATATATATATATATATGTGTGTGTGTATATATATGTGCACACACACATATATATATATATATATATATATATATATATATATATATATATATGGGTCTAGGACATTTCACTGAATGCACATTTCACTGAAACACAAATGACAACATAAATCACTGAAAGCACAATTCACTGAAAACTTAATTCACTGAAATACATAGGTTCATAGGTTCATACTAGGCTATCTGCCCTAGGGCATTTATAAGCCTAGCCAGAATGTGTTTGGCTTTTGCCACCCATTTTAAATTTATTTTGCTATGCCCTTTTTCGAGGTTAGTATACTGTGCCTCTGTCTAACAGTGACACAGAAGTGATACCCGGGGTAAACCTACGATCTCCCATCCACTCATCAAGATTCCTCTTGAAGAGAGTCAATGAGGGACTCTGCCTAACCTGGACTGGGATTTTATTCCAGAGTGAAGGGAGCCTCTGGGTTATGAATCTATCCCTCCAGCATGTCCTATTTATTTCAGTGCTGAGGTTCAAGTCTCTCGAGCACGTGGCTCGATGGGATTTGGATTTTCTGAGGTGCAGCATGTCCATTAATTCCGGGTTGGACATGGCTTTATACGTCAGGCACAGATCACTTCTGAACAGGCGGTATGCCACTGAGTAGAGCTGGAGTTTCTTTAACCGGGCAGCATATGGCATCTGTTTGAGCCCTTTGATCCTCTTGGTGAGGTACTTTTGGGGTCTTTCCAGTTGCTGCAGGTGTCTGGTAAGGTACATCCCAAAAGGGGCATTGTACTCAATTATGGGCCTGATGAGGGATGAGTAAAGAGGCACGATGACCTCCCTGATCTAGATGTGAATCCCTTCATGATTAGGTGGGCTATATAAAATGTTTTCTAACCACTTTGGCCACGTGGTTGTCAAATGAGAGATTGCTATCAACTTGGGTCCCCAGGTCCCTAATTACTTCTTCTGTATGTAATGGATTACCACCTATGTGGTAATTTGTGGGCACTTTGTTTTGCCAAAGGGATGACTATACACTTTTGGCATTTAGCTTGAGGCCGTGGCTCTGGCACCAGTTGTCTGTTTCTATGAGGCCCTTTTGGAGGATGCTTGTGTCGGCTGGAGAGTCGATTATGGCGCCCAGTTTGCAGTCATCTGCAAACTTGGTCAGCCACAGTCCTTCCGTGTTGGCCTGTACCTCTGAGAAATATATACCGAACAAGAGAGGTCCCAGGACTGAGCCTTGTGGGACACCACTTGTAACTGGTTTGGAGTCTGACATGGCTCCAGCAATTCTAACCATGTAGGTTCTGTCCTTGAGCCAGTTTGCAATCCATTTAGTGACATAGGGGTTTATATTTAAGCTGGTGAGCTTATCTATAATGCTTGAGTGGGGTATTGTATTGAAGGCTTTTGCGAGGTCCAGGTAGGCTGTGTGGACCACCTTCCCCTCGTCAATGGCCTTGGTGACTGTTTCAAAGAAATCAACCAGGTTTAAGAGGCAGGATCTGCCCTTAACAAAGCCGAACTGGGTAGGATCCAGTGTCTGTAGGTCCCCAATATCTTTATTTATGAGGTCCATGATGATCCTTTCCATAGCTTTGCAGACCAAGCTAGTCAGGCTTATGGGGCGATAGTTTCCAGGATCCGTTGAGGCACCACCTTTATGAAGAGGGACCACTGCTGCTGTATGCCACTCTTTGGGCACATATCCTGTAGTAAGGCTGAGATTTAACAGTAGTTTTATGTTTGGGTTTAGCTCTTCTTGGAGTTCATGTAGGGCGCAGCCAGGACACCGTCTGGTCCCATTGATGCTGTGTTTTGCTTTGGAGAGGGCGGCTCTTACCTGAGCATCTGAGATGTCAGGGTGGCAGCACTCTGCTGGGATAGATATTTGCCCTTTTGGTGGGAGGGGGGTGGGAGTTTGTGCTGAACCTGTCAGCTAGGATGTTGGCAATGTCTGTGGGTTCAGTGTATTTTTTGTCATTTTGGACTAATTCTGAGCATATCTGGGAATTACCACCCAGGTTCCTAACATAACTAAATAAAGCCTTGTGATTATCCTTAGTGTCCTGTGCAATTTTTCTCTCGAAGCTGGCCTTAGACAATTTTATGAGTGCCCATAGTTTTTTGCTAATACTGATCAGTGATGCCTTCCCTTTTTGGGATTTTGCTCTATCATTTAGTAGCCTCCTCCTTCTATTGTATAGTTTGTTTATGGCTGGGGCCCACCAGACAGGACGTCTGCCTTTGGAGGATTGGGTCTTGGTTTTATTTGGGATCGCATGATCCATGCATTCCTGAAGGTGTTCATAGAATGCATTTATAAAGGATTCTGCGGTCTGCACCGTATTTTCCACAGGCCCGGGGGCTTTGAAGGATTCCACCTCGGTCTCGAGCAGCGTGAAAGTTGCTTTAGAAGTTTTTCACTGTGGTTTTCTGGGCAGGGGTGGGGTCAGGATGTGAATATCCAGTGAGATTAGTTTATGGTCTGATCTTACCAGTGAGGATACACTTCTGGTCTGGAGCATAGAGTCCCCATGTTGGTGATGATCAGGTCCAGTATGTTTTCCCCTCTTGTGGGAGTGGTAACAAGTTGTTCCATAGCATTTGAGTTTATAAATTCTACGAACCTTTGGGCTAGGGTGTTGGAGCTAGAGTAATGCTCCCAGTCTATGTTTGGGTAGTTGAAGTCGCCCAAAATAATGGTGTTTGGAGAGACCTTCATATTTTCAGTGTTCTCAGAAAAGCCGAGTGGGGTTCCTGGGTTTGGGAGGGTGGTCTGTAGCAGGCTATAAACTGGAAGGCAGTTTTACCCACTGTTAATTGCACATGGATAGTCTCTGATGCTTCGTGCTTTGCCACCAACCTGAAGGTGTGGGTATCTTTGATGAATATCGATACTCCCCCTCCTTTTGTGGTTCGGTCCAAGTTTTGGGGCCGAAAAGCATGGTATGAGGTATACCCTGGTAGTGCTGGGGTGCTCTCGGGAGCCCTGAACCAGGTTTCTGTTACTGCACAGATATCGATGTTCTCCGTGCTAAGGAGAGTTTCGCGCGCGTGCATCTTGAGGTTTAGATTTCTGGCGTTGAGTAGCATTACTCTTAGTTTCTTATCCCTTGTGATACCTATGGAAGTGGATTTGTCTTTTGAGCCTTGCCTAAAAAAGGCACTATGGGGGTAGCAAGAGCCTTTGCCAATATCCGAAAGCCCAGGGGTGACAGGTGCAAGCCATCCCTAGCGAAGCATCGTGGCTTGTCGAGCATATCATCCCAAGCTGACAGGCAATGGATCCCCTTTGAATGGCACCAGTACTTAAGCCAGTTGTTGAAATTGATCATCTTGTCTTCTTATTGTGGCATCATTCTTGGTGAGGGTAAGATGCTACTCAAGGTCAGGGTCATACCGGCCTGGGCTACATGCTCAGAGAGCTCCTTTATGTCTCTTTTCATGTAGTCCAGGGAGGTACATCTCAGGTCATTCACACCAGCATGGACAATGACTGAGTCATATTTGTACTTGCCTTGGAGTGACCTGAGTGCTTGTGTTATGTGGCGGATCCTAGCGCCCGACAGGCTGCTCACCGTGACCCTCTCCTTGTTCAGCCTGGTGAGCGGGACGTCAGTGTGCCTGGCGATAGAGTCACCTATTACAAGTGTATCAGGTGTGTTGTTTAATCTTAAGGGCTGTGACTGTTCGGCACACTGGCTTTGTGAGATATGTGTTGCACGTGTTTTGTTTTGGGGTAGCGGTTGCTTGGGTGTCTGCTTTGGAGGTCTCTGCTGCTTAGGCAGATCTTTATTTAGAGCCTCTGAGTATGTTTTGTGTGATTATGTGTTTGGTTTGCTGTCGTGGTAGGTCTATGTGAGACTGGAATTGTAGTGAGTGTGGTTTCCTTCTCCTCCTGACTGGTTATGCCAGTACTGAGTTGAGAGAGCTTAGCCTCCAGTTTGGCTATATGGTTGCATCTCTCACATGTGTTGGAATTTGTTGGGAGGAGGAGAGGGTTGTCTGTGTACATGAGGCAGTTGTAACATTGCCTCAAGATTCCCAGATTCACCAGCTGGACCAGAGGAGATTGACAACTGACCTTTGGACATGCTAGAATAATATTGGGAATTCCTTAATAATTGAAAACAAGGGCCAGTGGGGAGTGAGGGTGTAGTGCTTTTAATTTTTAGTGCTGACTTATATAATTGCTTTAGCGCGCAAGTGCCAGGTAACTTAAGTGCAATGTGTTACAGGTAACTTAAATGCAAAAAACGACAAACAGTAACTTTCTTTCAAGTGAAACAAGGAAATAAGTACAGTAAGCAATGCAGATATCACTAGTGATCCACAGAAGCGCTGAGAAGCCACGTATTAGGTGGAATTAGCTTTCCAAGGAAATAACAAACAAACAAACAACAAGCATATAAACAAAGCTAGATTCAGCAGGCCTGGATCTAGTCTATGCTACAACAAACAAGGTGTACCAATTTCAGTAAGATACAGTTCAAATATTCAGGCACTATAAACCTTTAACCAGAAATTCCAAGCTCAGAAGGGCAGAGTCCAGCCTCTTCTCCCACAAGAGTGCAGACCATGAACCTTCTTAATGTAAAATAACTGGCCTGAAGCCCAAGTGCCTAAACCAGAACTAATACACTTTAAGAATAACAGACACTGGGCTCTCAATCAGCAGTTCCCAACTTAGAAGGTTGAAAGCTACCTGTCCTGCCACCACAGTGCATGCCACAAACCTTCCTAATGTAAAACAACTGGTCTGAAGCCCAAGTGCTTTATCCAAAAGACTTAGAATGATAGCTACACTTTAATCAAGTTACTACCAAGCAGTAATAAATACAATTGTATTTAACTGAATGTTATATATGGCCTTTTTCCCACTATAGTCCGACCCTGGAGTTAGTATATATAGTAAGGGAGGGTGTGGGGGGCACTGCCTCCCACATGGGGGTGTGTGGGGGCGTAGCTCCCCACATATTTTGAGTATATATTATGTTTGGAAAAGAGTAATATATTGGAATTGCAAGTATCCATGTATATAGCTCAAAATATTTAAAATATGTAGGGGGTGGTGCCCCCCACACCTCCCCTTACTATATATACTAACTCCAGGGTCACACTACAGTGGGGGAAAAGGCCATATATAACTTTCAGTGAAATGTGTTTCAGTGAATTGAGTTTTCAGTGAGTTGAGCTTTCAATGAAAAGTGCACACTAATTTGACTTTCAGTGAAATGTCCTAGACCCATATATATATATATATATATATATATATATATGTATATATATATATATATATATATATATATATATATATATATATATGTATATATATATATATATATATATATATATATGGGTTCATAGGTAGGTACTAGGCTATTCGCCCTAGGGCCTATACAAGCCTAGCCAAAAAGGTACCCTGGCTTTCGCCACCCAGGAAAAGTTTTTTCCTGTGCCCTTGTCAAACAGAACCAAAGAAGTGATCCCCGGGGTGAATTTCCTATTACCCATCCAATCATCAAGATTTTTCTTGAAGAGTGCTAATGAGGAGCTCTGTTTCTTTCACATAGTACTCTGTTTCACTTGGTATGAAGTCTCTGGGACAGGAATCTGTCCCTCCAGCATGTTCTGTTTATTGTGGTGAAGAGGTTTAGGTCCGTAGAGTGTGTAGCTTGGAGCGATTGGGATTTCTTTAAGTGGAGCATGTCCAACAGCTCTGGGTTTGACATAGCTTTGTATGTTAGGCAGAGATCGCCTCTGAGTAGGCGATATGAGACGGAGTAAAGCTGAAGTTTTTTGAGTCAGTCTGCGTAAGGCATCTGTTTGAGGCCAGTAATCCTCTTTGTGAGGTATTTTTGTGGCCTTTCTAGTTGTTGTAGATGTCTTGTGAGGTACATACCTAAAGGGGCGTTGTACTCTGTAGTGGGTCCAATGAGTGATGAGTAGAGGGGAACAATGACCTCTTTTTTCTGGATGAGAAACCTTTTGTGATGAGGTGTGCCACATAGAAGGACTTCCTGACCACTGTGGCAATGTGATTATCAAAGGAGAGACTACTGTCCACCTGTGTCCCAAGGTCTCTTATCACACTTTCGGTGTTAAGTAGACTACCACCTATGTGGTAGTTTATGGGTACATTGTTTTTACCAAAGGGGATGACAGTGCACCTTTTGGCATTGAGCTTGAGACCATGGCTTTGACAGTGGCATCCGTCTCAGTGATGCCCTTTTGTAGGATGTCCACATTGTTAAGTGTTTCGATTATGGCTCCTAGTTTGCAGTCATCTGCGAATTTAGTTAGCCAATGACCTTCTGTGTTAGTCTGTACTTCAGAGAAGTAGATACCAAACTGGAGAGGACCCAGGACTGAACCCTGTGGTACTCCACTTGTCACTGGTCTGAAGTCTGATTTGGAGTCTGCTACTTTCACAGTGTGGGTTCTGTCAGTAAGCCAGTTGGCAACCCATCTTGTGACATAGGGATTTATACCTAGTTTAGTGAGTTTATCTGTAATTCCAGAGTGGGGGATGGTGTCAAATGCCTTGGCGAGACCTAGATAGGCTGTGTGAACCACCTTACCCTCATCTATGGCTTTGGTGATTGCTTCAAAGAAGTTTATCAGGTTTAGGAGACATGATCTGCCTTTTACGAACCCGAACTGTGTGGGGTCCAGAGTTTGGAGATCTCCAGGGTCTTTGTTTATGAGTTCCATGATGATACGTTCCATGGTCTTGCAGACCAGGCTCGTCAGGCTAATGGGGCGGTAGTTCCTGGGCCTGTTGTGGCCCCCCCCCTTTATGGAGTGGGATAACTATCGTGGTGCGCCATTCAATGGGCACAAAGCCTGAGGTGAGGCTATGATTGAACATGATACTTAGGTGGGGTGCCAGTTCATTCTGTAGTTCGTGTAGAAGGCAGCCTGGGATGTTGTCAGGTCCCATGGATGCTGTGCTCTTGGCTTTGGAGAGTGAGGTTTTTACCTGTGCAGCTGTGATTACAGGAACTTTGTATTCTTCCAGTATAGAGCTGGGCCTTTTAAGGGGTGAGAGGGGGGTAAAGTTAGCACTGAACCTGTCTGCCAGGATGTTGGCAATATCAGTTGGTTCTGTATATTTAGTGTCATTGTGCTGTAACTCAGAGCAGATCTGAGTGTTGTTATTGAGATTCTTGACATAGCTATAGAATGCTTTGTGGTTGTCTTTAGAATCAGTGGCAATTTTGTTTTCATAACTAGCTTTGGAGGATTTTATGAGGGATCTCAGCTTCTTACTGAGGCTGACCAGGGAGTTCTTCCAATCGTGGGACTTTACTTTTTTTTGCAACAGTTTCTTTCTTCTGTTGTAGAGTTTATTTATGGCAGAAGACCACCAGATTGGCTTCCTTTTTTTGGAGGATAGCATCTTGGTTCTCTTAGGGATAGCATGATCCATGCACTCGTGTAAGTGCTTATAAAGTGCATTTGTGTAGGATTCAGCAGTCGTACCTCTATTGTCCATCTGCATGGGTGTCGTGAAGTTTGCCACTTCTGTCTTAAGAAGCGTGAAGTTGGCTTTGGAGAAATTCTTTACAGTTGTTTTCCTAATGGGGGGTGGGAGCGGGATGTGGATGTCTAGGGTGATTAGCTTGTGGTCGGATCTGACCAACAAGGAGCTGACCTCTGGTGTGGAACACCGGTCACCCATGTTAGTGATGACCAGGTCTAGGATATTGCTGCCCCTGGTGGGGATGTGGATAAGTTGATCCAAGGCATTGGAATTGATGATTTCCAGAAAACGTTGAGCAAAAGAGTTGGTACATGAGTAGTTTTCCCAGTTAATGGTGGGGTAGTTGAAATAACCCATTATAAGGGTGTTGGGTTGTACCTTAATATTTTCCAGTGTATCAAGAAAAGAGGAGTGGGAATCCTGGGGCATGGTGTAACAAGCTATAATCTGGATTGCAGTTTTGCCCAGAGTTAGTTGAACTTGGATAATCTCACATGAATTATGCTGAGCAACTAGCTTGGAGGTGTGGATATCCTTAATGAATATGGGCACATCTCTACCTTTAGTGTTTCGGTCTGGGTTTGGTGGCCGGAAAATGTGGTATGAATTATAGCCTGGTAATGCAGGGGAGCTCTCTGGAGCTTTGAACCAGGTCTCTGTCACTGCACAGATGTCGATGTTCTCCATTTTAAGGAGTGCCTCGAGTGAGTGCATTTTGAGGTTTAGACTTCTAGCATTGAGTACCATTACCCTCAGATTTTGCTTGCTTGTACCTGTTAAGGTGGTGAATTTGTCATTTGAACCTTGCCTAAAAAAGGCACTATAGAGCTGGCAAGAGCCTTTGCCAGTATCCGGAATCCAAAGGGCGACATGTGCAAGCCATCTCTGGCAAAGCAGCATGGTCTGTCGATCATGTCATCCCAGGCAGACAGATACTGGATTCCCTTATATGTGTGTGTGTATATATATATATATATATATATATCTATATACACAATATATATATATATATATATATATATATATATATATATATATATACACACACACACACATATATATATATATATATATATGTATATATATATATATATATATATATATATATATAGATATATATATATATATATATATATATATATATATATATATATATATATATATATATATATATATATATATATATGTTTATGCATGTATGTGTGTATATAGCAAAAATATAGAAATAGCAAAGAGCGCATACAGATACAAGGCAACTATGACTGCAACCCCACTCAGGTGGTTTACTTAAGGAGATGCACACATTGCACCTGCTTCTGTGTAGGCATCACTACCCGTAAACTCAGTGACAGAGTAAAGGAACACTACCAAGTCACTTGGAGATCAGATAACAACAATGCCCTGGCCAAACACGCCTTACATTGCAGAATGCCACCCAAATTCACTTTCCTAGTACTAGAGAAAGTTTCCAGCTTTAGTGATGAATCAAGTATACCCCTGTAAGTCAGGGAACTCAAGTGGCAAATCAAATTAATTGCTGACAACCACCCTGGCTTAAATGGCAGCCTCAGTATTAAATGTGTTTTGAAATGGATTAGGTAACAGCACCTGGTTAACTCCCACAGTATTAAGTCACACATGACATCACTGTAAAGAATTTATACCCTTGTTGGAATGCACTTATCATGATTTCTGATGAAGTTAGAAGTTTTGTAGAAAAAGTGCGAATGAAAGCGCTCAGATCTAGCTTTGGCATTCGTGTGGTTTGTACTCCATCTTACAGATCCCCCAGAGGGTTCTTTTTAACTACAAGAGTTTTTTTGCAGTTAAAGCACTACTCGTTTCCAGATATACATATATATAGATATAATATATATATATATATATATATATATATATATATATATATATATATATATATATATATATATATATATATATATGATAGTAATTTACATTCCCCCAGATAACAACTCTCCTATTCCAGAAGAAATTTTAGCCTGGACAAGCTGTAACATACAAAATTAAACTATCATACTGGGTGACGTCATTATCAGCTGGCTAGACATCTCCAATAATAATTCCCCTACAAACATCAACCTCCATAGTTCCTCTCAACGTATAGTTGATATCACCAGACCAGACAAAAACAGAAACATAGGGTCAACCTTGGAATGGATCCTGGTTTCTGATCCTGAAAAAATCTTTTCCTCAGGCACTCTCCCAGACAGTATCGACCACTCTCCAGCATTTATTATACGTAAGCCCACCTCTATACCTAGTCCTCACCAATATAGATATACTGGGGATCTGTCTCATTTTTCCCAAAATACCCTCAATGACATACTAGAGAATACAAACTGGAGCCCACTAAAATCTCTCCCACTCAATGAAGTTGTGGAATTCTTTAAATCCACACATCTCAGAACCCTAAACAGTCTTGCCCCCCTCAGACTAAAATCAAAACACACCTGTTGGCTTGCAAAAAGCCGCAAAACAAGTCATGTCCTCTAGGGACAAAGCCTGGAAAACCTGGCATAAAAATAGAACATCCTTTAACCTAAATCAATACAAACAACTTCGAAATCAGGCTAAATGTTTAGTTTCCAAAAACAAAAAATAATACATCCAAGCTATTCAAGACCAGCATAAACAAAAACCCAAGAAATTCTGGGGAGCTATGAATTCCCTACTCCACCCAGGCACTAACAATTCCCCATGCCCAAACCCAGAAAAAAAACCCTCTGAGCTTGCCACACTCTTCAATACATACTTCATTGACTCCATCTCCAAACTTACAACCACCTTCCCACCCATTAACCCAGACACATTAGGACCACCATCATCACATAGTCCCTCAAATCTCTTACCCAACTTCTCTCTGTCACCAATTCCCACATCCCCTATCCAAAAACTTCTCCTTAAACTAAAACCTTGTACAAATCCCCCTGATAATCTGCCCATTGAATACCTTCAGCTAGCAGCCCCTTCCATTGCTTATCCTATCAGCATCCTCCTCAATAGGTCAATTCAAGAATCCTGTATTCCAGATATCTGGAAGAAAGCATTTGTCATACCTCTTCATAAAGGCAGCAACAACTCCGACATTTCAAACTTCCATCCTATAGCCATTCTTCCCCCAATCTCTGAAATACTAGAGAAGTGTATCAAAACACAGCTCCTAAATCATTTAGTGAAATACAATCTGCTTTCCCCCACTCAACATGGCTTTACACCAGGACATAGCACAAACACTGCCTTTATTTCCTTTTTAGATACAGTAAATAGGGCTTGTGATGCAGGTTCCATAGTTTCTGCACTCTTTCTCGATCTATCAAAAGCATTCGACACCATTTGACACTCACTACTGCTTACCAAACTCTCTAACCTTAGATTATCCCCCCCACCCTACAATGGTTTACCAGCTACCACAGTAACAGGCAGCAATCCACCAAATGGCATCACTCCTCCTCCCCTTTCACTCCATTTAATACAGGTGTTCCCCAGGGGTCAATACTGGATCCCCTCCTCTTCAACATATTTGTCAATAACTTTCATCAAACTCTAGCCCATATTTCTGTCATCCAATATGCAGATGACACAACACTAATCTGCACCTCAAAATCTCTCACCGAATTCAGCATATCACCCAAGAAGCATTCAACTCTACTGAGCATTGGATGTCCCTGAATCACCTTGCCCTAAACCCCCAAAAAACTAAACTTCTATTATTTACCCCCACAAAATCTAGCCCTATCAACAAATCTCTATTTACTGTCACTTCCCAAAACAATACCATCTTAGAAGTTGTCTCTAGTACAAAACTACTAGGCGTCATCATCGATGATAACTTAACCTTCGTATCCATAGCAACATCAAAAAGACACATCAAAAGCTTGGTGCCTTATACAGACACTATTACTACCACAGTCTCTCCTCAAAAAAGTCCCTAGCCTCATCATTTCTACTTCCTACTCTGCTATATGGTGTTCCCATCCTCTCCAACCTACAATCCTCCCTAAAAAGCAAACTCGACTCCTGCTACAATAAAATCACCAGATTTGCTACAAACGCAAAATACTTTACCCACCACTGCTCCTCACTGTATCAACTCAATTGTCTTGAAACTCCCCACCATCTTACTTACACACAATTAGCTACAGCCCATAAGATAATCTTCCAACCAGAAAGTTGCCCTTCCCTCTCACCCATACTAACCACGTACCACCCCAATCACCATCTCAGGTCAGAAAACAAAATGTTGTTGTCTATAGAGAAACTCAAACTTTCAGCTGGCAAAATACTGTATTCCTATCCTGTCAAGAAATTATGGAACAATTTGCCTCCATCTCTCAGAGCTATCAGTAATCCTGCATCCTTTAAAAAAATCCCTAAAAGTGCATCTTCTCTCTCATTGGCTATGCTCCTGTACCCCACCAAAAAAAAAAAAAAAAAAAAAACTAACATCCCACTCTAATTATTTATAAAACTCTACACCTTTCTTCTCTTCCACCCCCTGTCTCTTTCTGCCACCTGCTTTATATCTCTAATTCATTTTTTTCACTTGCTTTGCACCCTGATATCTATGCTTCTCAACTTCTAACTCTACACTTGAATATACCTATACTAATGGTCTCAGCTCATAAACTTCTGTATCGTTCCTTCCTGTTCACTGTCAATTTTTTATACACTTTGCCATTTCTACTATCACGGTTATACACTCTTCTTCTATCACTCTCTTCCAACTGATAATAACCTCCCACATTATTTCATCCTATGTATTAACCTTTTTCTCTCTAACAGACTAAGACATTTGTTTGTAATTAATGTATGATATCACTGTTATATTTGTGTATTTTTACATTTCAACTTTGTATTCAATTTTTCAGTGGATCTACTTTGTTTTTAATTGTTTTGTATGCAATGTTGTGGAGCTTTTCTCCCCGAGCCTCCAGTGAAAATGGGCTCTTCCTAGGCCCAGTTTACTTTCCCGGTCAACAAATGCAATAAATAAATATGCATACATATATATATATATATATATATATATATATATATATATATATATATATACACATGCATATATTTTGATTACTAAAGAAATGAGAGTGCCTACATGATACATACCTGTTATTTAGCTTAATTTGTGCATAGATTTGTCATGTTAGGAGTGATTTATCTAATTTGTATAAAATGTTTTTATTTTTATGACATTTATTTCTTTACTTGGTGGAATGTTTTGTACTATTCTTTTATGTACGTTTATTGTGGACTGCTATCACAGATTATTGTGTACAGGGTGATTCATTTATATGTTATTTGGCAAAAAGAGACTCTGATCTTGCAATACGTACCACCCTTTATTGATTATACATGTCAAGCAGAGCGCCTCTTTGGCCCTCTTCAAAAGAAACCTTGATGATTGGATGGGAGATAGGAAATTCACCCCAGGGATCACGTCAGTCGCCCAGGGAAGTAAATACTGTGGGAAGAAATAACCAGGGAATTGTTTTGGCTAGGCTTGTATAGGCCCTAGGGCTGATAGCCTAGTACCAACCTATGAACCTATGAACATTGGGCAGTGCAGTGCCCTTTCTTTTGCAGGCTTACTATTTTAAATGATCCTTCAACACATTACCTAAGGCAGGTATCACTTGGTCAAAATCATAACTTATACAGCACTTCAGTATTATGCAACTTTACCTACAAAATACTGATATATACAGCTTATATATGAAGGACACTGTCACTGTTGCTTAAAAATATTAGTCGAACAGGTCAAGCTGAAACTTTGGGACACTCTGACCCTTCCACAAATCACTGAACTATAGACTTCAAGCATCTCTAATCAAATACTGAAACAGCAACAAAGTGAAAGCAAACTCTGGCTGAAATAGTCAACTGAGCAGGTGATACAATGACAAACCTAAGTTACTGTACAAAGGACATAGGGTAGAATTTGGACTGTGGTGAATGGCATTCTCATTGTATTTGTTAATAAAAACTTAAATGGTAAACAGTAATGGCTGCAGTCCATTAAAGACATTTGTCTGAGTTTACGGCTGCAGTCCATTACTGACAGTGCTTTGACATGCCCTTCAGAAACTTAATGCTCATGCAAAATCTGTTATTCCATCAATTTTCATGTACAAGTATGGATAGTTTGCAGCTGTGATATCTTTTCCATCTTCAGCACGCTATGAATATTCATTTGGCCAAGCAACCAGAATCAGTACTTATGTGGGAGGTTTACAGATGAGACCGTGACGCTATGTGTCAGGCATGGTTGGGCTGGGCTTGCTACTGCGCATCTGGTGGATTTTCAAAAGTAAATATAACCGAGAGTTTGATTCCTTTTACCTCCATTTGCCTACTGTGCATCTTTGAACAAGTTACTTATTCAGATAGGGCGTACAGATCACCCTTGAGTTTCTGTCCTTTGGGCTAACCCAGTCAATATAATTATTTTACAAAATCTTAAAGCTATGCATACTCATCTATTCTCATATGTCTTTCCATTGGCTATAATCCCAAATACCATAAATCAGTGTTTTAGGGTCCAGATCTGTTGGGCTACAGGTTATTTCTCAACGGTTAACAAATGCTGGCCACACCATCTAGCAGTGTTATTCAGGTCCCCCATTTGGCCACCCAGGTTTTATGTTCTTTGTCCATTTCTGTGATAGTTTATACCTGGGATTCAGTAACACCTACACTAAGTGTACACCGTTGTGAGTAAACAGACAACACAGACATAACTCGCACCTTTTTCCTCCTAATTTTAGCTTTCCTACTGATATTCTTCTAGCTTTGAACATTGACAGGAATTCATAAAGGTTACCACAATGTGTAGCTACATGTACACTTAGTGTAATCTTTCTTAGTGACTAAAAAGCACAACAAATGTGATAAGAATGTTCTTGAATATGTACCGTGTATGCTTAGTGTACACCTAGTGCAGGCTTTATTGAATCTGGCCCTATTTCTCTGTCTGTACAGATATATTTTCTTCACATCATTTTCTTAGGCATGTTGCCAAGAAACTGTATTTTTACCAACTCATTTTTTGTGCCTCCTTTTCATTGTGTGGTATAAAATTGCAAAGAATCTGTCTTTTTCACTATTTTTGCTTGTGTATTCTTTTCACCAGGGCTATAAAATACAGAATTAAAAATTATAGTCAGATTATTGACTAATATATTTATTAACCACAGTTTATTAATAAACTATTAAAATTTTGCAGCACAGAAAATTAAGGCCATGTACTGTTAACAAGGTACTTCCTGTAGTCCTAGGAACAAGAGCTGATTCCTTCCATCCCCATTTCCCTAATAAGTGTGTGTTTTGGGATCACCTTTGTAAAGGAACAAATGTGCAATGGGCTTACCTGATTCTCACATGAATAAAATAAATACATATACAATAGAATGAACATGTATCAGCCAAAGAAAAAATACAAATAACCAATTCAGATATTTTCAATGAAGACGATTTAAACATAAAAATATAATATGATACATAAACTAATTTGATCAAGTAAATAGTAGTAAAATATCTTCCCATTGCAGTTTCAAGATACTAAAAAAGATTTTTGCATTTTTTACTTAGCTTCAGAGTAAGTAATTTTTCTTAATGACATTTATAAAATGCTGTATAGAGATGCTTTACACTGATACTAGCAAGTAGGAATATTATATTTCAATGAACCTAGGAAAAAAAAAGAACAAAAATGCTTTATTCTTGGCTAATGGACTTGCCAAGTTTACTTAAAAAATTATTTCAGGACATACAGGCTGGAATTCGGCCATCTGCTTCAGTGCAGAAAAATAAAGCCCTGACTGTGCCACTCCACCAGAGTTCGACTGGTGGCTTGGACATCTGTTGGAGCTGGTGTAGGAAGAATGAGAATGACAAGTCTTAGCCTATTTGCCTTCCTTTTGGGGAAGGGAAGGGGCAGATGCTTGTGGTACATTCCATGTGGCAGACTCCCTAGTGGGGACTGAGAATTACAGGGAGTGCCTATCTGCAAGGGGGGTTGGGCCAGTAGATCACAGCACACAGAGACATGACTACATCACAAAGGTATATTGTGTGGGGAGGTAGGCCCTTAAAGAGAAAACTCTGATCATCCTTGGAAATAACTCTACTGCTCTTGGTCTCTTCGACGTCCACCTTAGGGAATGAATGCTTTGTAGAACATTTGGGCAGGTGGGGAATGAATGAGTCAGTTGACCAGCTAGGGAAGGTAAGAATGATGGTCAGGACTGGAGCCAAAAAGAAGTATAGACTTGAATTCATAGACATTCACTGCACAGTGAAAGAAACTCTTTAGATGTATATGTAATGTGCTAACTTTGATTAGAAATCATCCTTGCTCAGCTCAGATCTACTGAGCAGTGCTGTGATAGAATAACTGCAACTGATTGTGTAAGTCGCATGGTGTAATGAGAACACGCAGAGTATATGTACATATGGGTAGTATGCAAGGAACTGAGCTGTCACAATGAAAAAGTGTATGAACTAGGGGAAATATGATGTAAATGGATTACTGAAGTGCAGGCACTGATATAGATTCATAAATGTTTACTAAGCCTACAGCCAAGGAGACAATTGAGAAGCTCAGCCAAATCACCTACTACTGATGGGATACTTGCGTAAATCCACAAATAAGTAAATTATCATCACATATCTGAGGTGGAAATTTATGATTACCTACTGGAATGGTTTTAAATATTGCAAGGGAAGTTAACAAAACACAACTTTCATACGTAGTGCAGATCAGTAACATATCCATTTATGAATTGTTACAGGAGTAGGCAGAGTCAGAAACTGTCGAAGTATAAATTTACAAAAAGACATTCCAGTTGTTGCGGTGAGTATATCTTCCAGCCTTGCAATAAGTCCATATGCTTCATTTATGAATTTATTGTATGAAAGGCCTACACGTTAGCCAGTTCATTTGCAACAATGTATTGGCATACTTAATAGCCAGTCAATTTTTCTTCCCAGTCAATACAGAGAGAGAGAGAGAGAGAGAGAGAGAGTGAAAGAAATACATTCTCCAGATCTTTTATGTGGATTTCCTGCTTTCCCTTCCACATAGTTGCTACCAACAACAGATATTCATTCTTAAGCTTGTGATTCATTCTGACACCATGTTATCTGCTGTAATAAGTATATTAATAATTAGTAGGGCAATAGCAAAAGTTAACAAACTCAAGTGTATACATTAACCATAACCCTAAAAAGTAAAAAAGTAATCACATATTGGACTTCCAAGATGCCTTGATTACAGTTCTCCTAGTTTGAAAACAAAAATTGAGAAACAAAAGCCAGTAAAATCTTTCCATTTAGATGAAATTATAAACTGGCTAGTAATTACACTGCCTGGATGCCAGCCAAGAAGAAATGTGGAGAAAGAAAGAATCATTGATAAAAGGAGAAGAAAAAAACTATGTCTGGGAAGGGTCTATATTAGAACATCGAAGTTTCAAAATTTTGAGTGTTCTAATATCGAAGAAACAGAAAACTGAATTTTTTCCTAGGGAAAGAATTTGGTTGTCCATTTCTATTGCTTCGGTATTTTCAGCGCTGTGGTGGAAAGTCACGGGTTGGGTTAAGGTAAGTGTGCGATTGTGTGGATGTGAGGGTTAGGGAGGGTTAGGTGAGTTAGGGTTAGGGCATGGGTCAGGTAAGTGTGCGATTGTGTGGACATGAGGGTTAGGGCGGGGTAGGTGAGTTAGGGTTAGGGCACGGGTGAGGTGACTGTGCGATAGTGACGGACCTTAGGGTTAGGGTTTGGGTTAAGGTAAGTGGATAGTTAGTGGTGTATTTATAGTTTAGTGTAGGGTTAGGTGTAAGAGTTTAGGTGTATGTGTGTGGATTGCTGTTTCTTTGGTGTACTTGTGTTGTGTGTATGTGATTTGGAACAGCAAATATTTTCCCTAGGAAAAAATTCATTGTTCTGTATGTTTGATGTTTTAAGTTTTCGATGACTAAGGTTCGATATTAGAAGACTCGAAGTTTTGAAACTTCGATGTTCTAATATAGACCCTTTGGGAAGAATCTTGTAGCTGTTCACCAAAAAGTAGTTCAAATTTTAGTTTTGGCATGGGAGATGGCTTTCAATAATTTAGAAGAAAAAGTAAACCAATGCACTTAATGATATGATGCTCAAAATAAGTGAAACACTGAAGCAATATATAAAATCAAATAACAAAAAGCTGAAAAACCCCCCAGAAACTTTAACTAGCTATTCAGATGAACTGATGAAACTACAAAAATCAGAGGGTGACGTGAAGAAAATGCTGGATGAATATTAAACTTTTCAAAAACAGCTATTAAAAATAGTAGAGTTTGAAGGCACATTATGCAGAGAAACCCTGAAATTTTCTGCTATACCAAAGAAACCATAAGGAAAAGACTGCATTAATTTTGTGAAAGTACAAATAATCAAGAGGACTGGTGTTCCACAGCAGGATTTCTTAACTGATTTGAGCACATTGTGTGCATGCTCTAAATCTAGCCATAAGAAAGCAGCCAAGACCAATATTATTAATATGCAAACATACCAGCAAAAGGGTTGCTCCTGACAAACTTGTGTCAGAAGGGGAAAGTATTAAAATTATGGACAGCAGGGAGTTTTTGGAAAATGATTATTCACTGTATACTAGGTAAAAGAAAAGCAGGTTTTTCCCCCACTAATCAGGGAATATTGAAAGACAGGTGTGAGATTCAAGCTACTGTATCCAACTTTTTTCAGAATATTTTTCCTGAAGGATCAAAGACATTTTCTGATGCAAAACCAACGGGGGCATTTATCGAACAAAGTGAACCAGCAAGGAGATGAGAGTCTTCTTCTCAGTCTTTTGACAATGACAAAGCCTATATAGAGCATTGCTAAAATATCTTTTTTTTTTTTTTGTCTTTGTTTTTGCTATTTCAGAGGAAAAATGCTTGAAAGAAAAAAAAGTACTGGAGTTGACTAGAGCATTCCATAGCACCTTCAACTTGAACCAGCGACTGTGTTTGGGAGATATTGATGATCAGAAAGACCAGCAACATTGTGAAACTAGTGAATAAATGGGAGACAGTAAAGCACCTTTCCCACTGGATATAGTAATAGACATGTGAATTGTAGCTTTACAAGAAGAAGAAAGATTAAAGTTTACTTGACTATGTTAAACTGGTATGTGAACTGTAAAGTATACCCCCAACATTATGTCATTTATGTTTCGGAAGACCCTGAAGGGGCTGAAGAAGTAACTGTAAGTAACTTGATTTTGCTCTCATTATTTGTATAAAGGAGGAAATTCAACAGACACCACTAACTTTAGACCTTTACCAATCTTATCCCCCCTTCCCAAAATACTTGAAAAAGGTATTCCATAACAATTACTAAACTGTTTCCTGCAGGAAGAACTCCTATCCGCCACACAACATGGCTTCCTTCCATCCCCTAGTAGCAGCACTGCACTTCAATAAAGATAGAGATAACTGTAAGCTAGTCTCCTCCTTCAAAAAACTACGTGTCCAACAGGTATTGGTCAGTAAAATGGCACTTCTTCGTCTCTCCATACCTACCTGTCACCACTAGTGTACCACAAAGCTCTATCCTTGGCCCCCTCCTCTTTAGCATTCTCATCAACAGTCTCCACACATTGACGCAACAGGCCTCCCTTATACATTAAATATGGCTTCATAACTCACAAAACTTGCTGTTCAACCCCCCCCCCCAAAAAAAAAGCTATTTATTTTTTTTTCCAAACCCTTCTCTCATGGAACAAAAACTTAAAATCCTGTGTATTAATAGTATAACCATTAAAGTTACTTTTCATAGCAAATTATTAGGGATGCTAATCTTAAAGCTGACCTACATATACAAAATTGCATAGAATAACTCACCAAGAACTAGGGATGCTTTATAGAGCCAAAAACTTGCTCACCAGTTCATCTAAAACTACACTTGCTACTACTTACCTCCTCCCCTCATTACTTTATTGGGCTTTCATCGTATTAACCTGCAGGTATCACAAAAAGCAAAACTTGAATACTGCCACAATAAACTGGCTACATTTGCAGCAAATATCTCTTTCAGAACCTACCACTGTATAGCACTAAAAAGCCTAAATTGATTAGAACAACACCCATCAACCAAAATAAATACAGCTTCTCACCACCTTTTTTTAAAATTAATTTCCCCTTTAAGGGCCCCCCCCCCTCCTTTTTTTTTGCTTGTTCCAGCCCCCCCCTAAATTTTAAAAACCCTTCTAAACCCAAAAAAACCCCTTTTTTCCAAAAAAACCCTTTTTTTTGGTTTTTTTTTTTTTTTAAAAAAAATTAACCCAAAAACCAAAAAACTTTTTCATAAAGTATAATATGATACATAAACTAATTTGATCAAGTTAATAGTAGTAAAATGTCTTCCCATTGCAGTTTCAAGATACTAAAAAAGATTTTTGCATTTTTTACTTAGCTTCAGAGTAAGTAATTTTTCTTAATGACATTTATAAAATGCTGTATTGAGATGCTTTACACTGATACTAGCAAGTAGGAATATTATATTTCAATGAACCTAGGGAAAAAAAAGAACAAAAATGCTTTATTCTTGGCTAATGGGCTTGCCAAGTTTACTTAAAAAATAATTTCAGGACATACAGGCTGGAATTTGGCCATCTGCTTCAGTGCAGAAAAATAAAGCCCTGACTGCGCCACTCCACCAGAGTTCGACTGGTGGCTTGGGCGTCTGTTGGAGCTGGTGTAGGAAGAATGAGAATGACAAGTCTTAGCCTATTTGCCTTCCTTTTGGGGAAGGGAAGGGGCAGATGCTTGTGGTACATTCCATGTGGCAGACTCCCTAGTGGGGACTGGGAATTACAGGGAGTGCCTATCTGCAATGGGGGTTGGGCCAGTAGATCACAGCACACAGACGCATGACTACATCACAAAGGTATATTGTGTGGGGAGGTAGGCCCTTAAAGAGAAAACTCTGATCATCCTTGGAAATAACTCTACTGCTCTTGGTCTCTTTGACGTCCACCTTAGGGAATGAATGCTTTGTAGAACATTTGGGCAGGTGGGGAATGAATGAGTCAGTTGACCAGCTAGGGAAGGTAAGAATGATGGTCAGGACTGGAGCCAAAAAGAAGTATAGGCTTGAATTCATAGACATTCACTGCACAGTGAAAGAAACTCTTTAGATGTATATGTAATGCGCTAACTTTGATGTGAAATCATCCTTGCTCAGCTCAGATCTACTGAGCAGTGCTGCGATAGAATAACTGCAACCGATTGTGTAAGTCGCATGGTGTAATGAGAACACGCAGAGTATATGTACATATGGGTAGTATGTGAGGAACTGAGCTGTCACAATGAAAAAGTGTATGAACTAGAGGAAATATGATGTAAATGGATTACTGAAGTGCAGGCACTGATATAGATTCATAAATGTTTACTAAGCCTACAGCCAAGGAGACAATTGAGAAGCTCAGCCAAATCACCTACTACTGATGGGATACTCATGGTAAATCAACAAATAAGTAAATTATCATCACATATCTGAGGTGGAAATTTATGATTACCTACTGGAATGGTTTTAAATATTGCAAGGGAAGTTAACAAAACACAACTTTCATATGTAGTGCAGATCAGTAACATATCCATTTATGAATTGTTACAGGAGTAGGCAGAGTCAGAAACTGTCAAAGTATAAATTTACAAAAAGACATTCCAGTTGTTGCAGTGAGTATATCTTCCAGCCTTGCAATAAGTCCATATGCTTCATTTATGAATTTATTGTATGAAAGGCCTACACGTTAGCCAGTTCATTTGCAACAATGTATTGGCATACTTAATAGCCAGTCAGTTTTTCTTCCCAGTCAATACAGAGAGAGAGAGAGAGAGAGAGAGAGAGAGTGAAAGAAATATATTCTCCAGATCTTTTATGTGGATTTCCTGCTTTCCCTTCCACATAGTTGCTACCAACAACAGATATTCATTCTTAAGCTTGTGATTCATTCTGACACCATGTTATCTGCTGTAATAAGTATATTAATAATTAGTAGGGCAATAGCAAAAGTTAACGAACTCAAGTGTATACATTAACCATAACCCTAAAAAGTAAAAAAGTAATCACATATTGGACTTCCAAGATGCCTTGATTACAGTTCTCCTAGTTTGAAAACAAAAATTGAGAAAAAAAAGCCAGTAAAATCTTTCCATTTAGATGAAATTATAAACTGGCTAGTAATTACACTGCCTGGATGCCAGCCAAGAAGAAATGTGGAGAAAGAAAGAATCATTAATAAAAGGAGAAGAAAAAACTATGTCTGGGAAGGGTCTATATTAGAACATCGAAGTTTCAAAATTTTGAGTGTTCTAATATCGAAGAAACAGAAAACTGAATTTTTTCCTAGGGAAAGAATTTGGTTGTCCATTTCTGTTGCTTCGGTATTT
This sequence comes from Protopterus annectens, assembly GCF_019279795.1. NCBI lineage: Eukaryota > Metazoa > Chordata > Ceratodontiformes > Protopteridae > Protopterus > Protopterus annectens. Next base: position 1,295,250,697 of record NC_056735.1, read on the forward strand.
TCAGCGCTGTGGTGGAAAGTCACGGGTCGGGTTAAGGTAAGTGTGCGATTGTGTGGATGTGAGGGTTAGGGCAGGTTAGGTGAGTTAGGGTTAGGGCATGGGTCAGTAAGTGTGCGAGTGTGTGGACATGAGGGTTAGGGGGGGTAGGTGAGTTAGGGTTAGGGCACCGGTGAGGTGACTGTGCGATAGTGACGGACCTTAGGGTTAGGGTTTGGGTTAAGGTAAGTGGATAGTTAGTGGTGTATTTATAGTTTAGTGTAGGGTTAGGTGTAAGAGTTTAGGTGTATGTGTGTGGATTGCTGTTTGTTTGGTGTACTTGTGTTGTGTGTATGTGATTTGGAACAGCAAATATTTTCCCTAGGAAAAATTCATTGTTCTGTATGTTTGATGTTTTAAATTTTCGATGACTAGGGTTTGATATTAGAAGACTCGAAGTTTTGAAACTTTGATGTTCTAATATAAACCCTTTGGGAAGAATCTTGTAGCTGTTCACCAAAAAGTAGTTCAAATTTTAGTTTTGGCATGGGAGATGGCTTTCAATAATTTAGAAGAAAATGTAAACCAATGCACTTAATGATATGATGCTCAAAATAAGTGAAACACTGAAGCAATATATAAAATCAAATAACAAAAAGCTGAACCCCCCCCCCAGAAACTTTAACTAGCTATTCAGATGAACTGATGAAACTACAAAAATCAGAGGGTGACGTGAAGAAAACGCTGGATGAATATTAAACTTTTCAAAAAGAGCTATTTCAAAAATAGTAGAGTTTGAAGGCACGCCATGCAGAGAAACCCTGAAATTTTCTGCTATACCAAAGAAACCATAAGGAAAAGACTGCACTAATTTTGTTGAAGTACAAATAATCAAGAGGACTGGTGTTCCACAGCAGGATTTCTTAACTGATTTGGGCACATTGTGTGCATGCTCTAAATCTAGCCCTAAGAAAGCAGCCAAGACCAATATTATTAATATGCAAACATACCAGCAAAAGAATAAACAATAAATACTGGAACCAGTCGACAACATAACCAAACACACAGTCTGTTTCCGCAAGCACAGACCCGAACCACTGACACTCAAAGCCAAATATTAGGGTGTGCCTGTAAGTTAAAGGTGAAGATATACATTCAAAAAAGTTGTCACGTATAATATATGAGTAATAGCTTTCTATCATAATGGCCATAATGAGAATTCTGTCCATATTATCATGGAATATAAATGGCCTCACATGTAGAGACAAAAAGCAAGGAGTTTTGAATTGAGTTATATTAAGAAGTGTGGGGTACAAATAGCAATGTTGCAGGATATGCATTTGGATAGCATTTACCATGGGAATTTAACAAATAATGATTTTCAGGGTGAACATTCATCATAATATAAGGGTCAAACAAAGAGGGTAGCAATATTATTGATTGCTAGGGGGGTTAGTAATAAGCTAAGAACCAAGACTGAAACCCAAAACAAACCACCAATTCAATGCCTTTAACCAGAAAACTGTGAACACCTCCAGAGGTAAAAATCAAAATGTAAAGTCCTTGCAGATTATTGCAGGCTTCAGTTTTATTACAGACAGTCATAAAAACAAAACAAAGTGCTTTTGTCCCTACACTAGTAAGGTATATCATCAGAGTTCATTACAATATGTTCCATTTTCACCTAAAAATACATTTCTCTGCCCCTTAATTGAATGATTTAAACCCATACTTGTCCAATCAATAGTCTTTTAAAGAAACATGCCTTTTTTACTAAAAAATACTCGACATATAAAACCATTTGAAAAACTAAGCCTGAATTAGCATATCCAGTTAAAAAGTTTTAATTAATTTTTTTTAATTAAATGCTTAACTAGATGCCCGCCTTAAAAAAGTCTTTTTTATTTTTTTTTTCTCTTATCTATTTTGATTTCATACATTATTTAATGCCTTCATGTTTTAAAATACATACCACAGCAACTGAGTCATTTAACCCATGAAATCCCATGGCATGCATTTTTAACTATTTGGTTGCTAGTTGGGTTATTTTGCAGACATCTTAATGGTTATGGACATCAGCTGGGTTTAAAGACCCTGTGTTTCTAGAGTATAGCCAAAACGTCCATTTATGCCTTGCTGATGAGGTCGTAAGAAGACCAATAATTGCTGTCAGATGTCAATGTCATGTTAGAAATATAGCTGTATTTTATATTATATCATGATTGTTTCTTTTGCTTGTGCTGTTTGTTTTATTGATTATAACTACACTTAATATGCTTTGTGGAGAGCTTTACTATATTATGTCAGCAGGTAAATTTTCAAGTGTATTATTCTAAAGAAGTATTATTATTATGTTGCTCTGTTGCACACCCTTTAAAGACTTTCTGAATACTGCCTGTCTGGAATGAGTAAATTCCCAGTATCTGTACATATGTTCTTAGCAGTTACATAAGTTCTCTATATCTATGTAGAAATCATCAGGTCCACAGGCCAATGCAGACAGGCTAAAGAATTTTGACAATGCTGAAAACAGCATCCTACAGCAGCCTTAAGGTAGCATGGCCTGAGATTAACAGGTAGAGGGAGTGCAGATAAACTGATGAGAGATCAGGTGTGGCAGTGCGTACTGTGGGACATCAGCATGGTGGGTGGGCACAAAAAGACATTGAGCTATTGTCTCCATTACATGATCAGCTGCTCCAAGCAGAAAGCGTAGAGAACCATGACTGAGGAATCCACCCAAGGGTTGACCTTCCAGGGTGCATGAGACTGAAAGCCATGTAGGGGGTTCTTGTGTTCCTGGGAGAAGTAGAATCAACATGTTTGCTCTGTGATGGTGGTGTGGATGTTGGTGCTCGGCTGATCCATCCCACATGTGTCAGTGAGTGATACAGCAGGTTAATAGGATGTAGTAGGGATTTGCATATATAGTTATTGAACATACTAGCTGTAACCTAATAAAGGTGAAATGATGTACATTTTTTTCCATAGGTCTGTCAGAAGTGCTGCTTCCACCACAGAAATTATGGTTGAGAAACAAGGAATTTATTGTATTATAAAGGCTAAGCCTGGAAGAGTTGTTGTTGTCCACAGCTCTAGAGATTCTGGTGACAATGCTAAGATACATAGGTATGTATGTGGTGGTACTACTGTCTTCCTTCTTGGCAGAAACATAGCTGGTTCAACCAGCACCCTGGGCCGGTACTATGAACCAGCACTCAGCTGTTTAAGTGAAGACCAAAAAAACACTTCACTGTAATAAGCTAATCATTACATTGTAAATAATCTGCTTATTATTACAGTTAGATCTACAACCCCCAACTCTTCCATTGAAGAGCAGTAAAAAAAAAAAAAAAAAGCATGGTCCTTCTACTGCCACACCAACCAGGTGGCCAGATGTATGACACACACACCCCTGCTCCAGCCATTCAGTTCCCATTTCTGTGCCGCCCCCAGCCCTCCATCAACATATTTCATTTAAAAAAAAATCTTATTTTAAACTGCAGCAAACTAATTGCTACAAATGTAGCAAACAGTTGTTATAGTTTATGCCCTGCCTGTATGGAGGGCTACAGCACTCAGGTTTTAGTTTAAAAAAAATAATTTTGTTTTTTAAACTGTAGCAAACTGCTGGCTACAATGTAGCCAGTAATTGCTGTAGTTTGACAACACATGGAGCAGCGGGAGCACTACAGCACTCAGGTTTCACCGCAAATACAATACTAGCTTTTAAAAGATGGTATTGTATTAAAGAGAGATCAGGATTGGCTGATTGCCCACCCAACACTTTATGTCTGGGAAAGTTGCACCTGTCACCCCACCCTAGCTATATTACTGCTTCTGGGATAGGGAGCCACACTTCACAGTGAATATATGTGCAGCTGAACATACTGAGCACCTTGTTCTAGTGGTTGAACACACACCATCCCATGTGGGTAAGGGACTTCTTGAGGTTGTGAGACTCATAAGTGCTCCCAATATATCTGAAGCAGCAGCTTTAGAGGTGCACACAGATTTTTCTGTGGGCATATTCAACAAACATCAGCAGAGGACTTTAAGACTTCACACCATGTGTCCACTGACTTTGGGGAGTAATCAGCAGAAATGTAGGAATGTCATGCAAGCACTATCTACTATCTCAAACTCCCCAGCCTAAACCCCACCTTACATTTCATTACTACTGGTAACATCTCCATTACTTCCCATTTTTTCCTATACACTAACATTTTTTGCTTACATTTCCCTTTTTCAAGGTGAAACCAAAACATTTGTTAACAAATTCTTGGTGAAAATATTATCAATATCTGTTATTATACTATTTCAGAATATTTCTTCTCATAGCTGATTTCACAAGTCTAAAAGTGAAGTCTGCATACACATATGTGTAATGTGATGAGAATGCAATCCTGTCTATTGCAACACGAATGCATCCCTGCATATTGTACATAAAACTTAATTATATTGTAGCCCTTTCATAAATCTAAAAGTGAAGTTTGCAGATATCCATCACTGTTTATGGTATAATGTAATGAGAATGTAGCTCGCTATACTATATATAGCTTCATTCTTAATTTCTCCAAATCTTTTGAGTTTCTAATAACATGGCGGGAATGGAGCCCATTCCTAATTCAAAGTATAATTAAAGTTCATGAGATTAGTATAGTTTCAGTCTTGGATGGTAGCTCTTTGTAGCACCTGCAATGTGCCCAGAATTGAATCCTTCTGCAGTTCATATGAAGTTACATGTATTTGGTAGCATATCTAAATAAGAATGTAATTTCTTTTGATGAGACCTATTGTTCCTACTACTATTGGAACTGCCTGAGTATCCTTCTTTCACATTGCTCTTGTTTCTGCCTGAAAATCCTGGTTTCTTATGACTTTGTATCTCTCTGTATGTGAGGCACTGTAATCACTGGGTGTAGCGATTTCATTGATCAATGCTGCTTTTGTTTTCTTTTCATACACTACTATATCTGTTTTTCTTGCATCTCTGTTTTGAACTGCTGGTAATGGATGATCCCATTTGATATCAATGTCATCATTCTCTATAATGCTTTGTGGCGCATGTTTCAAATGCTTCTTAGCTACTTTAGTGCTGCAACGTTTGCATAATTCCCAATGCAACAGTTTTGCCACATTATTATGCCTTTCAGTATACACGCCCTCTACCAATAGTTTATCATACCCAGCAACAAAATGTTTTACAAAACCTGCATTTGTCTATTTCTTCTACATATTCAGTGAAGTTTGTAGAACATCTACCTAATCCCCAGTCTTGGGCCTCCAATATTAACCTTTCATCTTTTGGTTTAAATTCACCTCCCCTTAGCCATTCTTGCATCACATACTGATCAACATGAGGTTGTTCCAGGAGTTTTCTGTACTTGCAACCATATTTATGCCATTTCCACATTTCTTGCCTTCTCATCTGACCCTTCACCTTATATTCTTTCTTTTGTTTTTTGGCGCATTCAGTTGCTGTCTGATTTTTGTCTACTTCTGGTTTGATTTCCATTCCCGCATGACACTGATATGCTCCTGATAAACTAAGCAAGAAGGTCATCTTGGACTTGTTTTCCTCATGTATTAAAACTTTCACTATGTTTGGATCTTGTGATATCAGCAGATATGTATGCAGTCCTATGATTGCAGATCTATACCTCCTACAGAATGAGGAATATATCATTTTGGTATACACTAATTTTTATAACTCATTTAATAAGCTTGAAGCATTTTTTTTTTATTTCCTGTCCATCTGATCCAATACCTTTTGGAGCCTGTCAGTCACCTCAAAACTGTAAGTTAGAACAGGAAGAGCAAATTGGTTTATAGCTTGGGCTTTGTTCCTAGATATCAGGGCTTCTTTCAGTATAAATTTTAGTCTTCTAACAATATTCCTTACTAAATTTTGTTCATATTTTTTCATGTTTTACTGTCAATCCTTCATCAGTTTTCAAATATTTATACACTTCCTCCTGCTAAAGTTCCTTTATATCACATTCCTGTCCCAGACTATTTTCTTGGTGCTGCAAAATTTCCTGCTTTAAATATTGCTCTTGAACATTTATCAAGACCAAATGACATTTATATATCAATTGAGAAAGTTTTGACCACTCTCAGTTGTGTTTTCAGTTTCTCATCTAATGAGCTGTACAGTTTTAAATCATCCACAAAAAGAAGATGAGAAGTCTTTACATTTAGTTTTTTTTTTCTGGGAGCCAAGTTATAACCATGACCTAATCCATTAAGTAGACAGCTCAATAGGTTAAAGGCAAGATAAAAGAGTAACAGTGAAAAAGGGCTACCCTAGAATATCCCTCTTTGAATTTTTATTCCTGCAATAATAATTTGTCCTTTATCATGACTGCAGAGTGGTTTGCCATTGTTTCCTGATCATTGTAATTTAATTGATCAGTACAGGGTGCATCTTATACATCTGTAAACATTCCTTTATCCATGAATGTGGGATGCTGTCAAATACTTTTTGTAATCAATAGCTTCTTCCCCTTTTTACAATTCTCCATTATGACTTTAACAACAAATGATCCTTTTTTCCATATGTTCCATATGACTTTCTTTTATTACCCTTGTGTTATATTCCCATGGTTGAGTTTCTTCTAAATGACTTTAAACTCTGTCGTTATCAATCCCAGTATATAGTTTATGCATCGTCAAAAGATAAGTTACTGGTCTATAGGTTTTAGGATAGCTTGCATGTTCACTCTTAAGGAGGAGCATCATTTTTCCTGTTGTTAACCGGGTTGATGTCTTCTGGATGCGCATTTAAATAGTTCTTACTAAGGGCTAAATCTTTGTGTAAAGATGTTAATGTTTTTAGCCAGAAGTTAGGTACTGCATCTTGGCCTGGGTTCCATTTAGGAGCTTTTTTTAATTTTGATTAAATTTTGTTGACTGTTACTTCACTGCATTTCATATCTTGTACATTTGAATTTCTTACTGTTTCTTTTACTTCTTCTGTCTGTTCAGCATCTTTATGTTCTACAGGGTCTTCATAGAACTTTCTCCAAAAATTGTCTATTTCTTTTTTTGATGGAATTTCTATTCCTTTTGCCTTGTTTCCAAATTCTCTGCAAATTCTCTATAAAGCTTTTTTTAGATAATCAGTGAAATGCTTATTTTTTGCTTTTCTTTTTATTTATCTGCATATCTTCTAAGTCTTTCTGCCTGTGCTGCTATCATTAGTTTATTTGCAATAATGTATGATAGAGCCTAATCTTTTCTGATACTCTACATTCCTTTTATCACATCTATCTTTCTAAGTATTTGTGTTGATCTGTTCCCTCTTCTGTACTCCTCTAACAGTGGTACTTCTTGTCTTAATTGCATTTCTTTATTTAATACTTCCATGATGGCATTTGATTTCTTTGCTTCCTTTCCCTTAATGTCCTGTGTTTTTGTGGTGTGACTTTATCTGTTATTACTTTACCCACAAAGTAGTATATCCTGTTTACGTCTGTTATATCACATGGATTGCTGTTAATAGTCTTAATTACTGTGTTCATTTGTTTTATCAGACTTCTAACATTTTGGGTCTTATTGACTTTCTGTAATCTTATTTCTTTCATCATCTTAATATGTCTATCCATCTCTGTTAAGTCAAGCAACTCTTCATTTAGATATTTTTCTTCTAAACTAAGGGCACATTCTTTATTCTCCATTTCCTGCAGGCATTCTACAGAAAGTTTCAGAACATCTTTCTGTGACATATTCTCTTCAGTGGCATCCTCCGTTATCCATTGCTCTTTCATATGGGAAATCATTGTTCTATCACTCCACAACATTGACTGCATCAGAGTTGCCACCATTTCCTGCTCCTTCCTCACCGTGCAACTCCAACTGAACTTTTGTACTGGTTTCCTCCTGAAGGCTCCAGAGGATGTTCACATGGCAACTGATCAAATGCTTCCTGTTCCACCTCTTTCTTTTTAATTTGGGGACTCCTTGTTCTGTCACGCTGTGATGTTACCAACATTGGATTTTCTACACTAAATTTATTTATTTATTTAGGTACAAACAGATTATAACATAAAAATGATAAGAACAAAGTTTGATTGGATGAACAAGTATAATGCAACAAATAGGATTAAATCCTCGTTTAGTAATACATATATATAACAATTTAGGTCATATAAGAAAGAAAAACATGATAAATAAGAAAAGAAAATAGGAAATACCAAATTAATTTTTTTTTTTTTTTTTTTTTTTATTCTAACATCAATATTTGTAGATTATAAGAAACAACATAAGATGTGATGGAAGTGAGTTCAGTAGGAAGCTGATTCCAAGACTTACCAATGGTGTTGGAGTAAAGAGATTAGAGAGGATAGATGTATTGTTAGGTTGGTAGAATGCTGTAGGTTCAGACAGTGGTGAGTTCTAAGTGTAAATAGGTGAAGCATAGAGGAGAGTAGAAATAAGATGAGATTAACAGTTTTAATGGTATTGTTAATATGAGTATCAAAAAGAACCATGCCTCAACTGTGGCTTTAGATAGGTCTATAAAGAGTGCTGAAGATAGGTTGTTATTATTATTGATAAAATCAGTGAATGAAAGGAGGGCAGTGGTAGTACTGTGAAAAGGCCTAAAACCATTTTGGCAGTTGGACAGAATATTATGTTTAGTTAGGTGACCCATTAGTAGTTCTGTTTATCAGGATGGATTGAGATCAGGGATGGATGAGTTATCAAAGGAAAGATGAGAGGCAAGAGAGTTAATGGTTTCAGTAAAGAAGGAGTTAAAGGTGTTGGCAGTTTCTAGGGTTGAATGTTTAGTAGTCTGACCAGGGTGAAGAAGTTTATTTAAGGTTGCCCAAAATCTTTGTGGTTTATTAGTATTCCTTCACTTCTCAGTAAATCTTTCACTTCTCATGTAATTCAGAGTTTCTGTTTCTATTTCTTTAACTTTTCCAGTACTAATCCTCTTTTCCACTTTCCTCCTTTATTTTATTATTTTTTGTATTGTAAAATTGTCCATACCCAGATGCCTTAACCTGTACTTCTTTTCAAATCTCTTTGGCTCTGCTTTTTTGTATTGATTAGTTTTGCTTTTTCCTTTGCAGTATTGCACAATATTAAACATCTTTTTATTTTCCATATCCATATTTCTTCTTCAGATGTCTCCTGCTCCACCTGTTTCTCCTTACTTTGGGGACTCATTGTTCCATCATGCTGGGACATAACCTTTGTTGGATTTTCTACATTAAATCTTTCACTTCATATGTGTTAACTTCAGTTTCTATTTGTTTCATTTCTACTTTACTAATCTTCTGTTCTATACCTCCCCTATGTGATCTTTGTTTTCTACATCTGGATGTCTTCATTTATCTTCAAATATATTTGAAGCTACTTTTTTGTGCTGATTAGTTTGGCTTTCTCCTTTGCATAAATATTGCACCATACCAGATCTCTTTCTTTCCCATGTCCATGTTTCTTTTTTATACTTTTCAAAATTCTCTAGATTTTATTCTTTATATTTTTGCACTTCCTCAGTCTCTTCATTTTCCAAACATCCCAAGGTTTCTTGATCTTTATAATGTTTTTCATGAATCTGTTGTATTAATGAACATAAGCTTTTGATAAGTTTTTTGTGCAAATATTTTTCTTTCCTCTAATTTTTTTCTTAATCTTTTGGAATTTCTGCTGTCTGGAAATTCTGGGTTTCTTGCATAATAGTAACAATACATCATTTCTGTCTTTCTTACTCTCAGTAGTCCACTCTGTCATTTTTATGGCTCTTTTTGGCCTTTCAGTTTTTGTGGTCTTTGTGGACTTGTACTTCCTTCTACAACACTGGGGGGGGGGGGCATCTTCCCCCTGAGTCTGACCTAATCTCATTGTAGGAGTGTTTCTATGTCTTGAGGATGCTGCACTGACATTTTTTTCCATTCCTGGCACCTGAATTTGGCACTTGTTTTTTTATCCTGGGACTTGTGCAGCCAACATTTATTTAAACCTATTTCTGTCAAATATATATGCTATATGAAATGCAGTCTATATATCAGTGCCATTTTGGTGAGATTTTGTAGAAACAGGGTCTATTTTATAAAGGTACCAACAATAGTTGTTGACCATACACTGCTGCTTTACCAGTGCTGCCATGTATTGCAGCCATCACTGGCTATGTTGGGCACTCACTTCTCATACATCTTTTGGTTCCTCATAAGTATAAGTGTCTTCAGCTGCTGATGCAAGGTCTGGAACCTATTGTAATGCAGACACATAGCTAGGATGTTGATTCGCACACTCTCCTGCTGCTTGTCAAGATACCACAATTATTAACAGATGCAGGTTAATATATGTCTATGTCTATATATTTATATTTATAGCTATGATATATATATATATATATATATATATATATATATATATATGTGTGTGTGTGTGTGTGTGTGTGTGTGTGTGTGTGTTTAAATGTATGTATGTTTGGTAATATGATAATAAGCATTTTTGTACAGCTGTATGTATGTGGATGCTATTAAGGTGAAAAATAATTAGAGAATGTGGTGATAGAATGAAAAGACTGGTATCAGCATGATTAAAGAGGTGAGAGGACTGACCCGTGTGAAAAAATAGGGGATTAGGAATCTTTTCATTGAATTAAAGGAGAGATAATTGGCACTCTGGTATACCACTACCTCATATTTCTATTGATTCATCATACATACAACAACTTTGCAGTGCTTCACATAGATTGTGAGCTGAATATATTGTATGTAATATTGTGAAATATTGTACTCGTTGTTACTGTATGACTGTAATAGTCTTGTAATGTTTCCTAAACTTTAAACTCATAAGTAATTTTACCCCATTGGATCATTTCTGTTTGTCTCTGCCATGCGCAAAAAGGTGGTCAATGTGACCACCCTACTTGCCGATTAATGAATGCTAAATAAAACTAAGTATTTAACAAGGTCAGAATGAGGGAGAAAGCACTAAACAGCAATCACTTATATACTTACTATTCTCTGGACCATAAGCAGTTACATATTTATTTAAAATTGAGAGAAAAAGGGAAATACTGTTAGTAACAATCACATGATTGCATAGATGGTGGATTGCTGGTGATGCTGTTCACAGCAACTATGTCTGGATTACAGTGGAAGGCACAGTGGAAGATTATAAGGAGGACAATTCTGGCAGCTGCCTGGGGTCCCATTTAGAAAATATTTATTTATCATATAACAATATTTTCGATCTTGTGGTACCAGAAGCAAATTGTGTCTTCCATATATTAACATATGGTAACCGAGAGAAGTCGTGTCTAGTTACTCCCTCTCTACTCCTTAGCTGACCACCCAGCATTGCTATATCATGCACACACTGGGAATCATGACAAGTAGCATTAGGGTGGGACAGTTGGGAAAAGCAGAAAAATAGCCAACTGCTACTTTTACAGTGAGATAGGAGCTAGATGAAATCTAAATAGATAACTTTCATGCATAACACTGGCATCTCAAAGGCAGATGGCTAAGAGGAAATATCTAAACTGGGTAAAGGGCTGTCATTTCTTCTCACTGTTAGGCATACCTCTCAGCTGTTTCTGATTTTGCAGAATGTCCCTGATTTTTTTACCCATATTTTTGTCCTGTCCTACATAAAATATTTGATTTTGAGATAAATTGCCAAAGATTATAGTCAGTCAGTAATTCGAGATATTAGAGTTTTCTCCTTTTTGTTTGGAAAATGCACATTGTTGCAAAATCTGTTGCAATACCTGTTGGTCTAAAAACATTTGAAGTTAATTAGTGTAACATTTAAGAACTGTCCTGATTTTTGGCTTTGTCCATGATTCTAGAGAAGTTGAAAGCTTTGCTGTGAGAGTCAGTACTTTTAATGTTCTTTATGAGTTACCTTCATACAGGCAGGCTAAATATGAATTAAATGTTAGACCTTTCACTGTACCTCATTATAAGGAATGTACTTAATTTTGAGACTTATTCCTCACACTGAAAGGGTCTAACCATTTATCTTGTATAGTTAAGAATGTTTTAAACTAATATGCAAGGTAAATAATACTGAAAGAATAATATTAATCAGCAGAACTTTTATAAGTAAAAAGTAGCACATTTAACCATGCTGTAAGCTTACTACTTGAAATTGTTAATTAGGAGGTGTTCTGCATATTATCCATTTCTCCACAATATGAAAGGCAGTGTTCCAAATTTTGGAGAAGGAAAGGCTGAGAGCTACGTTTAATATTTTGTAATAGTGGTAAAAGTAATAAGTTGTTTTGACGCATAAACAGTTTTGTGCCTGTGTCATCCAGTTTCTGCCTTTGAATCAGTACATGAGCTTCTTTTACATTCTAACTGTAAAATGCTTGACTGTTCTAAAGGGGAAAGGTGGTGGTTCAGCAGTTAGCCTTTGATAACAAATTTGTGTGCCTGTGTCTGTGTACTCCAGAAGATATGGGTAGCATTCCATTTAGTTAATGACTTACAAGAAGATGTTACTGTCATTAGAAATCATCGTTTGCTGTACTAGGCCATAACTGGAGATTAGGTTGCTTGCTAATACATTGTATTTACTCAATACAAGAAGCAGTTTGAATTCATTAGAGAAACACTTGTGAACCTTCACTGTAATCAAAGTAACAATTGTTTGGGCTACAGTGACTCAACATGGGGAAGTCTGGTTTTGAAGATCTGCTTCATATTATTTTGTAGAACAGATACAACTTGGTTTAATAGACAAAGTAGAAAAAAAGCTATGGAAAGCTGAGAGTCTGATCTGTTGCTTTGACTTATGTCTTGCTTTGCATTAAACAGAATATTATATTTGTCACTTCTGTAATGAGTAGTGCATATTGTTATCTTGTTTTCATCATACTTGTAGATCAGTGTGTGTGTATATACCTTTAAGAAGCTATCCAAGTGCTTGCACAAGTGTATAAATACTGAGCATGTGCAAGCCAGACTGCCATTTTGTAGTAAGCTGTTGAGATGTAAGCATATATGCATGTAAGGTCTGTATGTATGTAAGGTCTGTCTGTTAACTAGTTCGTTTGTATTTTATGATAGATGCTGCTATCCATCCTTATGTGCTTCTAAAGCATCTAAACAAAATATCCTGCCTGCTTGTTATCTATGTTAGAGAGGGACGAGCAACATGGTGTCAGAAGTGACATGTCTAAAGGGCATGAAGTTAGAGGCGGCATGGCTAAAACAACTTAAGGCACTTGCTTGGAATTGGTGAAATATAGAGGAGTGAATCATCCCTAAAATGTGCATACTTTCCAAAACTGGTCGGAAACAAATTTCAGGTATTAAAACTTGCTCAGCACTATTTCTTATTCACAAAATATGAAACGAGGCATACAGAACATTCTAAATGATATTTGCATAAATTGATATGTACGATATTGATAAAATATTTGAATTACAATGGAAAATGTTAGAAATAAAGTCCAAATTGCATGAAACAAATAATATAAGGGGAAACAACCGCATTTTCACAAAGCACGTATTTTTCATATTGAGCAAAGATATTTGAGTTATCAGAAGTGTATAAAGGGTTTGCATGATTGTGCAGTATTTCAGTAAAGCTATTTCACAAAAGTACAGCCATTACAGAGCATATTTCGCAGAATACAACCATTACAGAGCATATTTCGCAAGTATAATATTTCAAAGATTTTATTCTGCAGTTGAATGTTATTACAAGGTCACAGAACAGTTTGTTTGTACATAATTATAAGGGCCACATTTTTAGTGTGTGTGTATACTTTGTGGGCATGGCAGATGGATTTCAGAAACCCAGTGCACTTTTGTTTGACAGTAATATTGTTGAGAACTGGAGAGTGTTTGCGCAAGAGTATGACATTTTCATATCAGAAGCCATAGAAAGGGAACATTTATTTGTGTATGCACCTGCTGTCTATACTGGAGGAGGGAAAAGGGGAAACTGTCATATTTAGGGTTGCCAGCTTTCGTTGTGGCTAAAACTGGACTAAGGTCACTCCCCTTGCATCACCCATGACTCCACCCATTCCCACCCCCGCGCCCATCATTGCCCCACCCATTGTGTGACATCATTGTGACATCAGCTGATGGGAACACCCTCTTTCTGTTCCAGATGCCTGCTTTCAGCTGATTTCTCCCCAGTTGCCATAAACACTGTTTAAAACTCTCACTGTGCATACTGTCTTCTGCTTTACTTCTACAGTGATTACAGATATTTGGCTTTAATTTAAAACATTTATTTCATATTTTATAGCACAAACCCCACTGATACACATTTGCTAAAGAAAGCAATACGGTCTCACAATGAAAACAGACTTAGCATTAAAACGACTCTTCTACGATGATTATTTGGATTTTATTTTTTACATTTTAAAGCACAACGATGCACAAACACTGACAGACATCTGGTAAACAAAGCAATACTGTCTCACAATGAAAAAAACTTGGCAATGGCATTAAAACTACTCTACCCTTGAAACTCACATTCATTGAAACAGCATTGAAACCCACACCACATCCAAAGAAAATGCATGGCCACGGGTGGATAAAGATTACCTTTGGTTTGTTTGCAAATCATAGGCCCCTTGCACACAAAACAAGAAACATACATGTGCTCTTTTCTTTGATACACCTTCCTGAATTTATTGTTTGAACATTTTTCCAGTAGACTGTACTGTAGGCAATGAAACAAAATGCATGAACCAATAATGACAAAACTGCACAATTCAGAACATTTCCATCATAAAAGTCTACTTCCACACCCACTCTATAAATAGAAAAAAAATAACCAATGTTGCAGGATTTGCTTGTTAGTTTAGGGGAGTATGGATGTATGACAGCCCCCAATACACACACACACACACACACACACACACACACACACACACACACACACACACACACACACACACACTCACACACTCAAGCCTACCCTACCCCCTAATTAACCCACAACTCCAACATTCCAGACACAAACACACACGCGTGCGCACCCTCTAACTAACCCCACTCCCCACTGCAACCTTTCAGGCAGATGCACATTCACACATAAACTTACACCTTCAGCCTCACTCATACACACAAGTAGAAGCATCTCAAACACTACCTGTCTGCTAAACCTCCCAGCATTTACCTCTACCACTAAGGTTAACACAAGTCGTTGGCTGTGTTCATTAACATCAGCAGTCATGTTACTTTACAGAGCAAATCATTCTCTAAATCACTTTAAATGCTTTACCAAAAGCACTTCAAGGGACAGCACATGAATAATTAGCATAGACCATTTCCCTGGAATGCTACATTAGCATTTAGCATGACTGTCAGCTCACCATAGTGCTATGAAACAATTTTGTGAGTTATAAAAGTTGCAGTTTTAATTTGAATAATATTTTGAGCTATTATTAGCAACTCAGAACAAGACAAGTATCTAGTAGTGTACATCGTGATACACACTCATATACACACACATGCTTGCTTGCAAATGCACTTGCACACTCATGGATACACATAGGCATGCATGCATACAAATGCACTTATGTGCCTGTATACATGCACACACGCACAAGCACATGCGCATACAAATACACAATTCTGGTTCTCTTTTCATAGTATTCACATTACAGGCAGAAGAACAGCTAAAACTTTTACTTTTAAAAGTCTGAAAAATGAACTGTCTTGCACAGGAAGTTATCTGCCTCCTTTACAATTCCTAATGGGCCAAAACTGTAGCAGAACTTACAGGCTGTTAAACTTCAAAATACACTATCTGAGATATGACCCGTCTTATCAAGTATAAATTTGATGGGTTATTTCTTTATGAGCACTTTCAACATAAAAAGACTTTATCAGATAATAAAAATCCCTGCTGGAAGTGCTAATGTGTGAGTTCAGGTTGTCTGAGGATATGTGGAATATCTCAGGAGCTATTGAAAACTGCTAATGCCAAATTACCCACATCAGCGGAGTCTGACCAAAGTGCTTGAGGAATTTTATAGCAGGAAAAAAATGCATTCAGTATGCAGAAAACCACATTATGTAATTTGAGCCCTAAAGTATTTTCAATTAAGAATCTCTGGAAACGCCTTCAGAATGTACATATATTTATCGCACATTGAATGTACCCATACTGGCAGTCATACCATCAGGACTGAGATGTTAATGCGGTTTCTAATATTATTCCCAATCACACACACCCTACCTTTGTGCTGGCTTCTGAAATTGCTGCCTTCCCGTAAGTCAAGCTGATGAATTCCCCAAAGTGAAATAATATCCATAATAATCCAAAGTTGGCTAATGCTGGGCTTCTGCTTAAGTTCCCACTTGCACTACATGCTGGGCTTCTGCTTCCCGCTCGCACTACCGGAAGTGAGCTCATTGAGCTCAATTCCGACAGGCTGGTAGCCACGCATGTGATGACATCAGTGCCGCAAAATTTAAAACCAAAAGTCCGGTTTTGATTGAAATTTCTAACTGGACAATTTGTCAGATAACCGGACAGTCCGGTCAAAAACCGGACACCTGGCAACCCTAGTCATATTGTTGTACAGGCTGAGTCAAGGGAGAACCCTGAGTGCTTAAAACATAAATTGAGAGAAATGTGTAACCCCCAGACAAATGTATCAATGGAAGGGCACTTATTTTATACAAGGGATCAAAAGCCTGGTGAAACTTTTGCAGCATATATAACTGAACTGAGAAACAAAGCTAAAATGTGCAGATTTGGTGATTTAAGGGATGAAGTGATAAAAGACATATTTGTGTGTGGTATTAAAGATGATGCTGTAAGAAAGATTTTGCTTCATGACAGTGATTTAAATTTGAATAAGGCCATTGAGATTTGTCAGATATATGAGCTCACAGAAAAGCACACAAATATGCTTGCAAATGAGAACAGCTCTAGAAGGCACATTGGTAAAGCTCATGTTGATAGTATGCTGCACATTATTAAAAGAAACGGGCCCAAGCACATGGCAGCAACTGTTGCCTCTGCAGCACTCACTGGTAAACCCCAGAACTTTCCAGCATATTCCAGAGTTTGCTCAGTCTAAGTGAAATATAAGAGTGAGTCAGCAAACTCAAAGCATGGTCCCCAACCTAGCTTCATTGCCAACTGTAGTAATTGTGGTGGAAGTCATGAATCTAAAAGGGAAAAATGTTTAACTTTTGGTCAACAATGCCACAAATGCAATAAGTGGAAGCATTTCAAAAGGTTTAGTAAATCAAAAGCCCCACATTCTTTTATTAAAAGGAAACATTTTAAGAAATTAATTGATCAGTTAAAGAGCTGCAACCCTACTTTTTATGTGGCCGATGTGTCAGTGCTTCATGAAACAGTCAATGCAGTAGATTTAAGGGCAAAGAATGAAGTATTTTGAAATGTTTGGATAAATGGAAAACCCAGAAAGCTCAAACTTGTTACAGGTTCCAAGTGCAATGTTATGTCAGCAGAAACATCTGCAAGAGTATGTGATGGTGAAAGGCTTGATTTGGCAAGGTGTGCAAAGCTTGTTGCTTATGGAGGAGAAGAAATTCAAACCAAAGGCTCAGTAGTGCTTTCATGTTACTGTGCTGGAAGAAGCTACAGCTTGTTATTTTATGTGGTCAAGAGGCATGTTCAGTCATTATTAGGACTCAGACACAGTTTGAAAATGAGACTGCTTTCATTTAATAAGGAATTCCATCATGTTAGCTTAAAAGGCCACTACTCTAATTTCACCCAGTACATTTTTTCCACCTATGCTGATCTTTTTGAAGACAAACTAGGCAAATGTCCAGTTGTGTACTCCATGACGTTAGACCCAGATGTTATTCCAGTTATCAGGCCAGTATGTAAAGTCCCAGTAGCCATGCAGGACAGAGTTAAAGCTGAGTTAGATAAAATGGTGTGACAAGGTGTAATTTGTATAGCTGAAACTCCAACGAAATGGGTATCTTCTGTGCTGGTAGCTCACAAGAAAAGGACAGATGACATCAGAATATGTATTGATCCACGAGATTAGAACAAAGCGCTAAAAAGACCTCATCATCCAATCCACAGAAATGCAAATTCAGGCTACAAGAAATTACTTATATTGGTCATTTTTTTATGAGTACAGGCTTATGACCAGACCCTTCTAAGCAAACAACCATTCTGAAGATGCCAGCTCCAGACAATGTTCAAGCCCTGCAACATTTTCTTGACATGATTACCTAGGCAAGTTCATACCAGACTTGAGCCAACTATCAGCGCCACTCCGAGAGCTGACATGTAAAGATGTATCCTGGTCTTGGTTAGAGCAACACCAAAGGGCATTTGATGTCCTGAAACACAGAATTGCTAGTCCTCCAACTCTCAGATACTATGATGTTCACAAGTCAGTTTTACTTTCATGTGATGCTTCAAAATTTGGTCTTGGTTCAGTCATTTTACAAGAAAATCAACCTTTTGCCTTTGCATCGAGAACTCTTACCCAAACTGAAATGCCGTATGCCCAGATCAAGAAAGAGCTATTGGCGATTGTGTTTGCATGTTTGAAGTTCCATGATTATATTTATGGTAGACCTATCCAGACTGAAACAGACCATCAACTGTTAGTCACTATCTTGAGAAAACCTATGCATTTAGCTCCAGCCTGACTTCAATATATGATGCTGAGATTGCAAAAGTATAATTTCTATCTTGTCTACAAGAAAGGCAAACTTCTTTATCTTGCTGTTGCATTATTCAGATTACCCAGAAATACCACAGAATGGCATGAGAATGAGAGCCTTGATTTTGAAGTCATGGAAGTGTGACATTTTTCTTCCACACATCTTGATGAGTGGAGAGATCACACAGCCACAGAACCAGTTTTGCAGAGGCACAACCAGTTTATCAATCAAAGATGGCTGTCAAACCAATCTAGTTTATCTCAAGAAGTGCAACCTTATTTTCCATACAGAGATGAGATTTTGTCCGACAATGGTATCATAATGAAAGTTCCAAAAGTAATTGTTCCAAAGTTCTTCAACCAGAGCACATTACTATCTTGCATTGTGGTCACCCAGGAGTCAATTCTACCAAAAGAAGGGTGAGAGGGCTAGTATTTTGGCCTTCTATGTCACAAGACATTGACAGAACACTTTCATCTTGTTCAGTGTGTAATAGTACTAAGCCACATCAATGGAAGGAACCACTTCAGCTAAACCAGATTCCAGAACTACCTTGGTCGAGAGTAGCCATGGACATTTTAGAGTGGAATGGTCATCATTATTTGGTGTTAGTAGACTCTTAGTCCAATTGGTTCAAGATTGACCTACTTCCTAACCTAGCATCCAGTACTGTCATTACAAAGATGAAGCGTCATTTTGCAGTGTATGGTAGTCCGCACAAAGTTATTTCTGACAATGGCACCCAGTTTACAAGCCAACAGGTCAAAGGATTTGCTGAAGAATGGGACTTTACTCATGTCACAAGTAGTCTTGAGTACCTGCAGTCAAGCGGTTTGCAGAAAGTGCAGTTCAAAGTGCAAAACAGTTACTACAGAAATCAAAATGAGACAATAGCGATGTTTTCCTGAATCTCTTGAATCTCAGAAATGTTCCTTATGATAAACATCTCTGTTCACCTGCTCAGAGACTTCTGTCGAGACAAACTAGAACCACATTACTATTCAGTAGTTAATTGTTGCTTCCATGTGTCAAGAACGACAGGTCAGTGAAAACCAGTCTGTTGAAGAAGCGTTTAACCCAGAAGTCCTACTACAATAAAACCAGTAATCCACTCAATCCATTACGAGAAGGAGAAGTGGTAAGGATGCACATTTCCAAAGGTTATGATCAGATTGGTGTTGTGAAGAATATTTGCCCAAAGCTGAGATCATACATTGTGGAATCACAAGGATTAGTCTTAGGGCTTAATCAGAAGTATTTGAGACCAGTGTCTGATCCTATACCACAGTACATAGCTTGTGAGAAAGACTCTTTATCTCAGAGTGAGTTGTCCAGTTTTCCAATTCCTAAGGAAGTTCCAGAGGACATTCCCATTCATGTGACAACTCCAGAAGTTCCTAATGAGCTGTTCACTGAAGACTATTCCTGTTGCTAAATTTGGTCCAGACTGTTATGTTACAAGATATGGTCACATCTCTAAAGTCTGTAACAGATATGAAACAGCTTGGACATGAGCATTGTGTTTTGTTTCTCATGTCTGTATTACTGAATGTCTAACTCTAATATTGTTTTTACAAAGGGCAATCTTTTTAAGAGGGAGGCTATAGATCAATGTGTGTGTGTATAGCTTTAAGAAGCTATCCAAGGGCTTGCACAAGTGTATAAATACTGAACACATGCAAGCCAGGCTGCCATTTTGTAGTAAGCTGCTGAGATGTAGGCATTTATGTGTTTAAGGTCTGTCTCTTAACTAGATTATTTGTATTTTATCATGCTGCTATCCATCCTGATGTGTTTCTATGTATTAAAGCATCTAAATAAAATAACCTGCCAGCTTGTCATCTATGTTAGAGAGGGACAAGCAGCAAAACTGATTTTCACATCAGCTTCTCCAGGATTACAGGCAAATTATTTCATCAGCTTGCTTAACATGGAAAAGCAGCTGTGCTGTTATAGAAGGTGAGTGTGTGGCTTACAGCTTACTGACTAAGCGCTTTCCTTAGCAGAGTCTACTCAGCACATCAATCTTTTTTCCATCTGCCATACATCTGCTTTGCCTGCCTTTTGTCACAACAATTTATTTGTACTTTGTTAGTTTAAAATTATGTATTTGACATAGCATAAGTATTCAGAGAGAGGAAATAGGTGTAGAAAATCAGAAATAAAATATGTTACAATCTGCCTTGTCTATGTTTTAAATCTCTATCTATATCTATAAAATGATACTGTAGTTATAATTTACTGCAACAAGGCAAACATCAAAACAAACCATTTTGTTTTTCAAGTTTCAAACAGACCAAACACCAGGAAGGCCTCATAACCTCAAAAAGAAACCTTCTTTAGATTTAACTAAAGGACACCATGACTTAGTGTAATCACACTCAGACACAAGACCTCACACAAAGCAACTTTTTTTTTTCTGACACTGCATTGAAAGCTATTTTTTACTCCATTTCTTCTGTTACTTGGGGAGGGATGCAAAGACATACTGCATACTGAGCAGAGCTAGTCCATGCAGGTATGTAATTTTACAGTATAATTAAAGGCATATCAGTTCTAGCTCCGGATGCCCACTATATTACTGTCAAACATAGAATGTTGTTGTTAGAGATACTAAAGAGTAAGGCAAAGTGCCCCGGACAATGCACAACTCATGGCAGCACTACTGTAATAACAATGACAACTACTCATCCTGCGTGCTGAGCATTCCCAAGTCATACGGAGGGCCACACAAAAACTCAAATAAGTTATTATGAACCACAACACAGCAAGTAGTGTAAAGTCTGACTTTTAAATAATCACATATTTAGCAAATTAGTAGAGAAATAAAGGCTATATGTAAGCATGCATGTATAAATTACCATATACTTGTATAAGCATACCTCAGAAACACTATTTGAGCCATATCAGGTAAGCAGGATGGCATTACCTGTAGTGACCCCTGAAGCTGGACAGTACTTCTAACACTGCTTGTTTTGTGATTGTGCCTGACAATTTAGCTAGGTAGTATGCAGACATAGATGATGAGGCCTTTAAATCAGTCTCTTTTACTGAATTACCAGAATAAAGTGTAAGTAGCTATTCTACAGACCTAACAGGAATAATAAAGTGTCATGTATTGTACAGTAAAAGACAAGAAATGTGCAGTGCAGGTGTCATAGTATTGTACTATGAGGAACTGTGCCATTCATAGAAACCCAAACACCTCTCCACCAGAACCACACTGATACTATGCACTGCTGAACATATTAACCAGTTTTTTCCATATTGTTATACCCATAGGACTACCAACAGAGCATACTGTGGAAATGATTGCCACAGGAAATGGATGAAACAAACTGAAAGGATAACACTAGGCAAGCATAAGGTACTGACTAGACAAAGTAATGACTTATAAAATGGAAAGGTGAAAGAAAGAGGGGGTGTTACAAGTGGTGAAGACTCCTGCTCCCCAAGCTGACTTGTGCAGAGAAAATAGAGCTTAAGAGTTCTGGAGAACAATATCACCCATGCAAATAAGAGATGAGGGAAGATGTTCTGTACAAAATAGAAGTCTGATACCGTTTGGGCAAGCAGTGAAAAATGGTCCAGCAAACTGATGCTATACTGTTACTGTGGGTTTATGTGAGCCTAAGAACATGCCTGAAAAGTATGTATGGCTTGTAGGACCACTGCATATGCAGACACCCAGTATACCTGCAGTACACCATCTAACGATGTATTGTGCACTTTATGTATACTACAAATGTACAGTGGTCATATAGTGATGTGCTTACACACTTCTCTTTTCTGTTGCATATTGTGGTTTGTTTGCCTGCATATGTGCATTGCTCATCAGTTTTTCCTTGTGCTGGGTGCCTTCTGCTTCAAAAGTCAGCATATGGTGCAGACAAATAGTGTCACATGACACAGAAGGGGGCATAAATCATATTGGATATGCATTCACTATGAAATGATAGCCTGCCCAGGCAGATATGTCTACCTCACCAATGTGACTATCCGTGCAGACGTTCAGTACACCATAGTTAACCATATATTGTTACACTAACAAAATTAGTATCTACATTTCACTTCAGACTATCTGACTACTCGATCAATAAACAATACATGAAAACCTTTTTAACTTTGGGAAGACTGTTGAAATAATTTGCAAACCACTGTATTGTTTTAAAGAGATGAAATTCTAAAAGTTATTTCAGAAATTTTATTTTTACCAATTGAACTTCATCATTATGCACAGTTCATTTAGTGGCACACTAGATAATATTGCATAAACTCTATCAGGATACATACACTTTGCCACTCCTTAGTTATAGATTCTCCAGGTGCACCTGCAAATCTATTTCTTGTATATCATTTTCACAGCTCAAGGCTATGTATAAGCAGCACTAACCTTTTTGACTTATTCACACATGCTCACTCATAACACGTGCACACTCACAAGAAATTTTATTCAGAAACAAAGCTCTTTAGCACTTCAGACAATGCTAAGCATAGCAGTTTAGTAAAACAATTTAAAAGCAATTAATCAGTAGGCAGAGTATCATTTTCTCTTTGCTACTTGACCTTGTCTTGCCTCTTCTCTAAGAGCCCAGTCAAAACTTAACTAGATGCTCTCTCTCTCTCTCTCATCTCCAGTAGGACTTTTCCAGATATTTACGTACTAAACAGTTTTCCACCATCTACTCATATTAACAATTCATCCTAGATTGAGCACGTATTTTTAATCTTGATGTTTATATAAGTATAGCACACTACTTCTGATTTAAATACCTCCATAACTAGATGTCTTGCCCTTCTTCACTTAGTCATATTGTACCTGTTTCACAAGTCCCTATTTCCTGTTCCCTTGTATAGTCAGGTCTCAATAGTTAACTATAATATCTCCTGTCACAGCTGCAGTGTTTTACCACCATTTCCAAAATTCCACACTTTCCAGAAGTGTTAACCCTTCCCTGAACACACCCTCTGAAAAGGGTGCCCCACTGGTAGATTTTGGGTTCCGTATTGCATTTACGACACACACAGAAGATCCTAGGTTCAATCCCCACTGAAACTATTATTTCTATGTGACAGTTAACACACAAGATTAAGGCTATAAGTAGCTAATAAGTTGCTTCTTGTAGCCCAGGTTTTGAGTCCCTCTGTTTCCATTGTCCTACTTTGTATCTATTTTCAGTCTTTTCTTGTACCTGATAGATCATCAATTATAACACTGCCCAAGCCTTTAATTACTTGAGCAATATATCACTAGAATACACTCAGTGGTTAAAATACCAAATGGAAGTCTAAGGAATTAGTAATTTCTTTATAAAGTATTACATATACAAAATGTGAAGCTTGCTTCATCTAGTCTTAACTGTAAGAAGCTCTGTCTCACAACTAGTTCTGAAAAAAAAAAACACACAAAGGCATTCTTCAGGCCATATTTTCAAATGTAAGCAATGAGTAGTGCTCATTTAATCACTTTTCAAATTTTAGGGATTAAAAAAAAATGAAAATAGTGTATTTCTTCACAGCAGTGATCATAGTTTACATTGATTCTGTTAGATCTAATTGTTTCTTAATGACATTTTAGATCACCGCTGTCTTCAATCCCTGTTTTACTTCTGGGCGTTGACACATTTTTGGCAGCATGTACCACTCGCACAGAATCTGATTTTATTTGCATTTTAAAAGTCTCCTGGCAAACTAAAGTTGCCTGTAAAAAATTTGACATAGCCTTCCAGGATGTGATTTTGTGGATGGTTCTATACACATACAGTCTGTGCTTTGATACCATTAATTTATTTCACCATTTCTAGTTTCTCACAAGCCACAGTACAATATATTAGGATAATTAAATTCTTTAATGCAGCTGTTTGAACAAGAACACTGAACTTTACTTATGTCAGCATTTTCTGACCTAACAGTGCTACCTGGTGACCAGAATAAGTTAAGAATGTCCACACAGCTTTTTCTTAAGAACAATCTAACTGATAGTGTTTCAATGTATCTTCTGAAAAGATAACACACTTTTTGTACTCATTTAAATTCCATTTCATCAATTATTAACATGTATTTCAAACATGCATTGCATTCTGTGCCAATATCACTAATGCATTCTGAAATGTAACAGTATAAAGTATTTTTATGTCAATATACCCACGTATGGTTCATTTTGTTTTTCACAATTCTGTTTTTGTGTTTGCATATTTAATGAAGTTTCAATTTTTAGCACAGCTTTTGCAAGATTTATTAAAATATGGACACTATATGCTCTCATACTTACAGGCACACCTACTGCAAGCTTAAATTAAAAGTGAGCTATCAGTCTGTCTCATTACTGCATGGACTTATTTTGCATCCATTGCTTTTACAATACATCCTGCATTAATCATTTAAATCTTATTTAATTCACATTTGGTATTATGCACCTCCTTTTCAATAATTAATTCTATTAACAATGCATTTATTATTATGCTTGCTTTGTACACATCCATAGCATCTTATAAGGTTTGCAAAGGCAGCTCATTGTTTCATATTCCTTTTATCTCTGTCTCTTACTAAAGACTTACTATATAATACCATAATTCACACAGTCCTTTGCTGTGATCTTCAGCTCAGTAACACAAGCAACTAAACAAATATCTAATACATGGCAAATTCTTTCTGGGCTGGTAAGATGAATAAATGTAATTCCAAGTACTGTTATTTTATCATTCTCTTCTTTGAGAATAGTAAAAGACTAGAGTGTAGATTTATTTATGGAAATGCAACTTGCTTAATCTATTTAGACTTCCAAACGAAATAAAATTTTTACATCCAAGCTTCACTTCCAGTTTTCTGCTAAATTTTCTTCTAATGAAAGAGTTCCGGAAGTCACAGCCTCACCTTATTTCCATCTGGGATTATGTATCAGTAGTTACAAACATAAAGACTACTGAAGACAACTACATTTTGTCTCATCTGCAGGTGTATTTCTTCACTTCTGGAATATATTCTCCACTCTAAGATATGTCCTGTCAGGAGGATTAATAAGTAGCCCACAGACAGGTGATCTGGACCTATCTCCAACAGGCTTATATTCCAACTGAATTATCTGAAACATGTATGCTTGACATGACATGCAAATTGCTAGAACTAGTTAAAGCAAAATATCCATATATAACATGGTGCACACAATCATTCTACTAGATATAAATCCTTCATAAAGGGCAAAACTACCATTCTTAAAGGGTCAACACTCCTCATTTACTACTTTTTCTTCCTATATAATGGTGTGCTACAAAACAGGCTCCTCATCATTGATTTATTCATTCCCCAGGATTTAATAAAATCTGTGTAGGCACCTTGTAGAGCCTACATGGACTGTTACCATGTACATGGTTCCCCCTCGGTGGGAATACAGCAGAAACTATTGGTGTTCTTTCTCTGACATTTACTATAGCTGGTGTTGGTGAAGGTGCACACTTTTGAGTGCACCATTGGGGCATTCTGGAATCCAGGGTCATGGTTGGACTCCTAGTTAAAAACCATGATGACTAGCTGCTGCCAGTGAGGTTTCCAGGGCTTGGAGTGTAAGGCTGAGGCCTGGGACCAGCTGGCCAGAGAACTCACCAGTGTTACTGGTATTCCTTGCACAGATGAGCAGTGTTGTCACCACCACGATGACCTGAAAGAATGGAAGAGGGGACTCTTGGACACCTGGGTCCAAGAAGCTCGGGCAGGGAATGCCCCACAAGTATGTAAGTAATTTTACCTCTGTTTTAATAATCTGTAATTTGAATGTCTGCAAAGCTAGTATGCATAATGGTGTGCTTCTCTCCCAACAGTTGCAGCTGAGAGGGCTCACAATGTCACGTCACATGCTGGGCACTTGGCCAGGTTGCGCCATGAGTGTGGTGAGTAAGGATGTATTATGCTAACTGTAGTGAAATAAGCAAGAAAGAGTAAAGTATTAAATGCATTAAAATATATACAATAAAGTCTGGAGTGCCATAAATGTGGAATTACAGCTGTACTGCAAGAAATGAATAATGAATGAGACAAAACTTCGGACTCACCACCAAAAATATTTTAAAATTGATAGACTTTAATTGAGAATTAGGCCACAGACGGTAGCTGCATTTAAAAATACGCTTCTTCAGACCATGACTTCAACATAAAACTGTGTGCTTATATATAGTCAGATTCCTGCATCATTACATCAATTAAATAATCAATTAATTAATCAATTAACGATTTACAAGCCCTAACATTCAGTACTTTCTTCTTACAACGGGGTAAAGTATCCAACTGGTAAATAACAAATAAATACATTCATCTAAAACAATTTTTGGGGTACTTAAAAATTCATGAAATATTCTAACTATCTGTCATTTAATCAATACTGTATATATTATAAATTAATAAAATATATATTACATAATTTATATATATTTTATATAAAAAGTATATTCAAAGAAATAAATAAATAAAATAAATACCATATCTAAACTCTACTGTAATGAACTCTATTAAAATATCCTAACTGAATGTTTGCGTTCTTGGCTTAGTTAACTAAATACAAATTCACAATATACATTTATGCAGGCATCTATTCATTGTATAATAAATTCAACTGTACAGAATAACCATATAAGAATGTATATAAAAATGTATATAAAATCAATTGGAAACTCATGGACAGAACTTTAATTAAATAAAAATGTATATATATATAAACTCCATTATTAAATTAAAGTTATCTACGAGAACCGAGGTACGACCTCAGAGAAACAAACGTATTCAAACCTGGGGGATAGTGTCCCCTCAGTTTAAATATCCACTGCAATTCTTTTGATTCTAAAAGGCTCATGTAGTCCCCACCTCTTATACTTTGTCCAACAACCTGTAACACCCTGAACACAAAAGAGTGATCAGGATGAAGCATAATGTGCCTTGCCAGAGCATTCAATTAATTTTTGTTTTTGATGTCATACTGGTGATTATAAATTCTATTTTTTAATTTTCTCTTAGTAAGGCCTATATAAAACACAGAACAATATTTACATGTAGCTAAATATATCAGATCAGATGTTTCACAAGTAGCCTCAAATCTAGGATCGAATGAGAGGCTAACCACGGGATGTATAAAAATTTTTTTTGAAATGAATAATGCCAACTGTTGTGCAGTAAGCATGAAACAATATCAAAAACACCAAGGAAAATGGTATACATGAGGATTGTCTTGTAATCATTGCAGTAGAGCTGTATACAGCCAGGCTGTAAGGTGCTAAAGTCAAGTATAACACTGTCATAACTGTAGAATGCAAATCCAATATATGCAAATTGTATTGGTTAACTCATATAGTACTGTTCAAGGCTGTCTCTAGGCCAATATTGTTCACATAATGCTCTGTCATCCACAGGCAGCAGGTAATAAAGGTATATGGGTGAGAAAGCCCACTCCATGAGCTGATATTGCTTGTTGACTTCACAGATATTTCAAACCACTAACAATAAAGTGTGAACACCAGCATTGTTTATACTGATATATAGCTTACCTACTATCTGTGGTATGCTTGTGTTTCATGCATGTGTGTTCTACTGTCACTGTAGTCTCGTATAACACTAGAGTTGCCACCTTTCTTCATGGCTAAAACCGGAGTAAAGACACACCCCTCGCGTCACCAGTAACCCTGCCCATCCCACCATCTCCCGCCCAACACCCCACCCATTTTATGATGTCACGATAACTTTACTCAGTGGGGAATACCCTCTTTTACCATTCCTGCTGCCTGCTTTCAGCTGATTTACTATGTTTTTCTGTAAAAAAGCATAGTAAGTCAGCCAATTTACAAACTCCGATAGTCTGTTTCCTTTTTGAAACAGAATACCGAAGTTTGTAAAGTGTTTTCTGGACTACTGGAGAATCAGTTTAATTTCCGGATAGTTCAGAAAAAAAAATACGAAGGGGTGGCAACCCTATACAACACTGTAGTAGTACTACCAGGTCATATTTTTGTTGCAGGTGAGCTCTAGGCAAATATCAGTCAGTCAGTAATTAGGAGTGACTCAGTAGCTCAGTTTGTTAAATGTTCTGTATATAGTACATTTTGCCACACACAGACCAGGGTTCAAATCCAGTGCTGTGTAGCACTAAATATTACAGTAGCAGTCACGTAATGCTTACAAATTCTCTCTCCACAGAGATGACAGGTAAATGGTGTTATGGGTAGATAATTGTGTGTTTAGATTCACAGACTGTTAAAATCATTAGCAAGAATATATTCATCAGCAATGTTCAGGCAGAAATAAAATGTGTAATCCTGGTATGGCTGTATGCCTGGAGTGTCTGTTTAAAGTTGCTGCAGTCAATTAATATATCCTATGCACATGTCCCCTGCAGTCACGGGTTCTATTCCCATGCCTGCCAACCAAAGCATGGTAGCCATTTAGTGTCTGTACT
This sequence comes from Protopterus annectens, assembly GCF_019279795.1. Classification (NCBI taxonomy): domain Eukaryota; kingdom Metazoa; phylum Chordata; order Ceratodontiformes; family Protopteridae; genus Protopterus; species Protopterus annectens. Next base: position 1,295,279,719 of record NC_056735.1, read on the forward strand.
GTACACATACATGTCTCTCAAGTGTCACAATTTCACATTATGTAATTAATAGTGCGTAATCTGTCTGTCACAGGATTACCATGGAAATGATTACCTAGACTTCAAAGTATCACCGAATCAGCCCACAGAGCACCTTGGTAGTTATATACGTCCAACTGACGTGCAAGTGTTCTGTGCAGTTGTGTATCTGCAGTTGTTACTGCTTGGCCCATAGTGTCCCATGCAAATAGCTTGAGAGGTATGTATGTGCTTCATCAGCTATAGGAGACTTGTAGTCACTGTACACATAAACAAGATACAGACCTGTAGTGTTGTCAAAGAACTAACCGGAAATGTTACTAATGGACTGTTTTTCTCTCTCTCCCCACCCCTAATTTTCATTTATTTCTTATTGTTATTCATTGCTTATAGTTTATGATTAACATATGTTGTTACAATAACTCTATTTTGGGACATGTGTTTTATTATTGTTTTGTTTTATAATGGTTGCATATTAACATATCTTGTTACATTACCTATGTTGTTGGGGTCATGCTGTAACTGTTACTGGCATGCTGTTAATATACTGACTGTTCTGTTATTTATTGTTGTGTTTCACATAATATGCATTGATATGTAATTGGGTTATTTCCAATGTTCTGCCATGCTGTTATTACTAACAATGATTTGTTCACAACTAACCTATACTTATTGCTATACCTGCATTACTACAGCACATCAGGGTAGGCCGGTTCTGAATGATCTGCCTACATTGCTTCAATTGGCTGTGGCACCGGATCCTAGCACGTCTGGGACCCAGACCAATGGTGCCCCCTCCACTGCCCCTGCACCACCTGCAGCATCTGGTGGGACCACCTCAAAGGACGGGGCCTGGCCTCCCCCTGGGAGCAGTGGTGGTGGGGGTGTTGTCACCCAGGCTGAACTGCCAGTCATGGTGCACAGGATTGTTCATCGGAGGTATGAGTGCTGCCTGAGCTGGATTGAGGGTATGCTAGTCAACCTGGTGGGCAGCCTCACCCTGGCACCCAGCCTCCAGCACAGCCACCCTTGGGGCAGTGAACCAGCAATGTAGACTGTCCCATGGGTGGGGACGTGAGTCGTGCTGCTGCCATCTGGAGGCACATGCAACTCATATTCCACAGCACCCTCCCCGTCCAAGGTATTCACCCACCTCATGTGTCACATACCTCCCCTGTCTGCTGTCTTGTCTGTCTGCAAATGCATCATCTCCTACCCAACTTACCTTCCCACATGTACCTAAGTCCCTTCCCCAACAATCCACTCTCATCTTAATTAAAAAAAAGGGCACCTGTCCCAAAAAAAAATATTGCCCCATACATACCTCTTCATTTCGCACATATGTCCACTGGACACAAGTAATTTGGTCTAATTGGCTTGACAGCGCAGTTACGTATGTTGTCCTCACCCCTGTCTCTGGGGTTTGAGAGTTCAAATTCATCTACAAAATTTGTCAAAGTGCACCACTGTTGCTATACAAGAAATGGATAGCTATGGTTCTTTCCTACACCCTTCCTGCACATCCCTACATGCCTTTCACTATATTTTTCCCCTTTCTTCCCCCCGTTTCACCAGTTTCCTATCTCCCCTTTTTCTTTTCTTTATATTTTTTTTAGTGTGGAGCTGTGTGGTGCTTCGCATCTCACAGTTTCGCTTAGCTCAGCTTAACAGAGCTGTAATAGATATATGTGTTATAGCATTGTAAGTCACATATACAAAATAAACACCTCTGCCATGTTTTGAACCCCAAGCCCATCACACCTGCAGTACATTGCATTAGCCAACCACGCCATGTAGATATTAATTAAAACAGGTGTATTCATCAAAACATATTGATTGTCACTTACAGTCATTAGGCGTGTCTCAGTGGACCTGGATGGCACGCCAACTAAAATTTAAAATTAATGGTAAAATGGGAGTGTACCTTGGACTCTGGTGCAATAATACACCACTAGACAGCCAAAGATATACAAATGGATGTAAGTGAGGCCTATGATAGCAGATAAATGTGCCCTTGTATTAGCAACATGTAGAAAGACACTTGCTAAGGCATTCATGGCAAAATACATATTCACCTGAGACTCTGGTGCCGAAATACATCCATATAAAGCCATGCACATACTGATGGATGTAGAAAATGTTTGTCAGATCATGTATGTGTGCACATATATCTTGTAAATACACCTGCTATAGCAGCGAATCAGTAGCTCAGTCTGTTAAATGCCTTGCATACAGTACAGTCCTGGGTTCAAATCCAGTCTTGTGTTGCAGTTCAATTACATTATTGTGAAGACAGCAAGTAATGACTGAGTCATGAAATCTTTATCCACACAGGTTACTGCTAATTAATGAATTACTATCCAGTTTTTCAAGTCAAAGGCCTGCAGGTAGGGACATACTGCACATATCCGTATAACATAAGTATATATTGCGTACTACTCTGTTATTTGCACTGTTTCATAATAGATGTACCTTAATCACATGCCTCGATTAGACTGTAAAGGGCACCCTTACCCTGGCTCTGCCATAATGACAGGGCTGCCACAGCTGCCACAGATACATGTACGGCTTGTTGTCCACCAAAGTGTTCATCCTCCCCCCTAGGTGTTCTAGGCTGCAGCTGTAGCACACACATGTATGTAAAGGTAACTACTACAGACCTACCATACCTCCCAACCTCTAGCACAAGGAATTTGGACACAGCCATACTTAATGGGAAGGGGGGGACAAAGGTCCAGAGATTGGGACGTGTTTTACAGGTTGCCCCTACATTGATAGTAGGTTGTTACAATAACATCTATTACATTAGCATGTATATTCAGAGGGGTATGACGTCTGACACTCAAATGTGTGTCTTCCATTAATGACCTTAACCCACAATGTTTGACAGTGAATTGCCAGATGATGACAATGTCATGGGACACTGACCACACATATGAGGTGAAGCTGTGGACATACTGCATAAATCTCTATAGTTGACAGTTATGGTATCTACCTTCTGCGATGCTGTAGTCTCCACACCTCTGTAATGTCTATCTTAACAGCTATGAAAGGGGCCAGGTCTACATGAAGGCCTTATATATTGCACTGGGGTGGCATGTCATTGGCTAATGATAGTGCAGTTCAGCTGTTTTGGCTGAAATTACCATAGCAGAGCCACAGATTGGTGCAGATCCAATTACCTGCTAATGAGCAGTACCTTAAAGGTACAAGCAGCTGGTTATGGGGAAAAAGTCTGTATGAGACTTACCTCACACAGACAGCATATTTTAAAAAGATTACCAGAAGCAAAGTTCAACAAAGAAGTACTGCACTCAACCAGGTATGTAATTGTTTTCTCCATATAAAAGGATGCAGATGGGAGGATGTATGTATGGGGAGCAGGGATTACAGCAGTAATCCTGTCTTAGATCTATGGTGATGACATGTCATTGATACTCTGCTGTCCTACACTTACAGGCATGCCTGTCAACTGTCCATGATTTCCACTCACATCTTCTTTCTGTCCCTCTTATTCCCACCTACAATGGTTGGCTGTTCTAAGGGAGCTAGTGAATGACACATAAAACATGGTGAAAAGAGGAAAGGAGGTATACTCCTGTAATGTCAGATAATGTACACTAATTCACCACCTCTCAGTCTGTCAATGTCTTACATAAATATGTCTAACATTTTAAGTGTCCCTGATGTACTCTGGCTAAGTCCATGATCCTGTTTGCATTGTTCTCTGTCTGGTTGAGAGTTATGCCTAATGCCTGACATAACTGTCAACTTATTACAGCAAGATATCTGAACAAAGTCATAATAAATGGAGGGACAAAGGCCCAAAATTAGGGACACTGTAACTATTGCTCGTACAAAGTAAGAATGTAACTAGAATAACAGATATTACAGTAGCATAACTGTGTTCTGAAGGGTATGATGTCTTAAACCCAGATGTCTGTCTTTATTTTCTGACATCAACCATCAATGACTGGCCATCCTTTTGTCAGAAATCCACAATGTTGTGTGGAAATGACCAAACCTATGAGGCAAACATCTTGACATTCTGCAAACATCTGTACAGTTGAGAGGTATGATGCCTACAGGGAACATACACTACAGCAGGTTTGCATTTTTTCTGTCATTGTGGCACACTGGTGTTGCTGGACTGTCCCCCTATAGTGGTTATAATAACACACTGCTATTTGTCTGTCACTGGCTGTATGACATAGCAGTGGGAGTTTGCTCATAGGGGACACACCACAGTAATCTGCAGTGCTGGGCATAGGAACATACAGCAGATTCTGTCATGGCACACAGTGACATACCCCAGTATTGCCACTGTCTTGGTGGTATTCACACATGTAGTGTGTTGCCAGACTGTGGGGTATAACGTGTGAGGGAGCAGTGGATAGTGCAGGCCATTATGGGTGGGCTTGATCTGTACATAGTGGACATTCAGATATCTGGTCCTGCAATGTGTTCCCCTTTTGTTGGCTTTCAGGAACCATGTACCACAGAAGACATGCCCCCTTCTCAGGTGCAGAGAATGACATAATAGTGGATGGACTGAGACAGCACTATCAGATCTTGTTGTCTGGGGGAAGCATAATCAGGAACAGCGGGCAGCATTGTGGACAGACCTTGTGAAGGATGTCAATCAGATTGGTCAACAGGACAGGACCTATGAGCAGGTCTGACACTGGGCCACAGACATGCTGAATGCTGCATGAAGAAGGGCAGCCACCACTAGTGGAGGGCCTGTAACACAACAACCACTCTCGGCCACAAAGGAATTCCTGGTGAACCTAGGAACACATGACAGCTCCTAGGCATCCATCACACCATACATTGTGGAGGTGGGTACCACAGTGTCCACAGCAGAGGAGCATACAGGTAAGCCTACTGTGTTCACCAGTATAATACTGTATCAAGCATTGTGGCAGGCTGTACATACCTGTACAAGGGTGTCAGGTCTATCTGCATTGGAGGTCAGTTGGGGTTTACACTCAGTTGTGCACACATACTCAGAATGTCAGAAATACAGCCAGTATCACAATAGCTACTGTACATGTGGATATATACACATATTGCCTTGTAGTGTTACAACATTTGGTGGTGCTGACAATAACTCTCCCAAACCTTTTCATAGGTCCATCAGGTGTGGCCCAAGTCCATGGCCCTGTACCTGGTAAGTGTGATACTGTTTTTTATGGATCATATATACCCTATGAAAGTTAAGGACTGCCATATTGCCCTATGTACAAATGTGGTGTTTACCCAGAGTAGAATATTTGTATGTTCCATTCTAGAACAGTTAACTATGGGTCATAGACTAGGTAATCACAGGTGTGGATTTGAATGACCATCGACACATTTGCACTTACAGTTATGAATGGCTACACAGCCTGATATACATGAGGCAATTACTCCCAGATGCCTGTTAAAACACAAAAGGGAGATGGTACATACCTGAGGCAGTGATACTAGTACTGGCATATCATTCTCAAGATAGGTGTACTAGGTTTTATGTGTAGTTCTATCACATATAGTGTCATATTCCATAATTTACAGGTAGATTGTATTGGCAACTTTAACTGGATGTGGCTGAAGTGCATGTTATAAAGGGCTTGACTTGTCTGTGTATGTTGGAGTGAGGTTGTCTGTTGTGCATGGGAGCAGAGATGAGAAGATGTGAGACTGGCAATGCAGTTGTGGATCCTCATTTGTATGAGTCTGTGTGGTGTATCATATATAAAAGTGCAGGTAATAAAGTACTGATTTTGTCTTGGTTTTCACAGGTAACCGGGAGGTGGGTTTGTGTCTGTCCCCCTCACAACCTAATGTCAGTGTCTCATCAGACTCTGATGATGATGGTGGCCATAGTGAGGCACAGATGGGGTTGCTGGGGACTGAATCTGACCCAGATGCTGACATCCCTCTTCTGCCCCCAACGTCACCACACACAGTCAGTAGCACACATACCCAGTCCCCAGAGGCTACAGATATTGGACAGTCAGAGGGTGGTGACATTGAATAGGGCAGTGTGGCAACTATGGTGTCACTCAGTGTAGACACTGTCCATAGCCAGGGATCTGGTGAGGTTCCACACAGGTGGATTGACAGGGGTGCTCGTAGGAGGACTGTTGTCCATCCACAACCTGTTGCAGGTGTCACATCATGGGTCACTCAGCACATGTTTCGGGACATCATGAAGGCACAGGCATGTTCTGAACACAACACCAGATGGATGTTTAGGGTTATGGAATGCAGCACAGTCTGACTTCCGTGACTGCCTTCACCACATTGGGGGCACCCTGGATTGCTTCAATGATGCAGTGGAGAGACAGTGGGCTCACTCAGTGTCTATCCTGGACCACACATTGTCTGTGCTGGAACACCTGGTTGGAGTTGGGTGTCGGACATGTGGACGTAGGTCAGCAACACCATCTGCTGAGTCTCCACGTGGTCATGCACAGTCATGCTCCCATACTGGCAGTACCTCCAGTGCTACAGAGAGAGGTGTGCTGTCCACACTATGACATGACAGGCCATGGGCATGTGGTCCTGTGTGGTCCTGTGGGTGACACAGCCTCAGCAGACAGCTGTCACCATCAGGTACTAGCTCCACATCTGACCTTGAGCATGGTGGTGCCAGTACTACTCCTGGCAGAGCCAGTTCCCATGTTCATGGCTGCAGATGGTGAACTGTCCACTCTACCATGTATGGTCCACAGCTGTCCAACATACAAACATGTAGGGCTAGCACTGGTCTTGACTGTATACACACACTCACACACACACACACACACACACACACACACACACACACACACACGCTCGCACACACGCGCACCTTGAAACAACACTGTCACATGCAGGTCACCAACAGACACACATGGCACCTTTCCATGGCCGATCTAAGTCACACCCCTTCCTGACTCACACACATGCTGTCAACTGTTTGGCACAGCCTAGGACTCTGGTGCCCCCACACCACACCCTGTGCATGTGATGATACCTGTGCCACATCCCTGCCATCTGTGCTATTGATGCAGGGAAATGCTACTATGTTTCTGATGCAAAGGATGTGTATATTACTTGATATGTACTTGTGTTGTGCAGTATTGTTTTGCCATGCCACTTGTGGGCCACAACAGGTACTGTATGCTGGCATGTGTCATGACTACACATCACACTTTGTGTATCTCTGTTGCATGATGTTGGACTTTTGATAGTGTTACACAATGACAGGTGTGTCACAGACCTGTGTATGTTTCTGTTCCAGGAGTCTGAGGGGATAAACTATGGACACATGGTGACAGTACAGCAGCACAGGATGACATGGCAGCACAACAGACATATGACATCAGCAAGGTACAGCAGTGTACGTGCATGGCTCCCAAGGTGCATATGTGTTGAACAGTCTATCAGGGACAATGGGAACAGTCAGCGTAATAATGCATTCATACTTTGTGATAAGGTCTGCTACCCTTGCTATGTGTCACCTGGGCTTTCTGAACTTACAAATCTAGAAGGTGTGCCAATGGAATTATCACGTCTACAAATATCCTATCTCCAGGTCAGACAGGTAGCGGACATCAGTTATGATTATGTAGAGGAGGGCAATGTAGAGGCCAGCAGCTTAGTCACAGGGCCATAAAATGCCTAACCATTGCACAGAGATGGTCCATATGGGCATGTATGTAGTACTGCAGGGGGCTATATTTACACACACACATGCACACACATACGCACACACACTCTTGGCTGATTTGAGATTAGAACCCCTACCTGTCTCCTATTCCACATGATAGTTTGCAACAGTTATCACATGCACCACAGAGTTTATCTGATATTAGACTATCTGCCAGTGCTCTTAAGATGGATAACATCAGCAGGCCTTGTAGAAGAGGGCAATGTAGAGGCCAGCAGCTAGTCACAGGGCCGTAAAATGCATATTCATTGTACGGAGATGACCCATACAGGCATGTCCGTAGTGCTGCAAGGGTATATATTTACACACACTGACACAGAATTGGTTAATGTGAGATTAGAACCACTACCTATCTACTATTACACACTATAGCATGTAGTACTTATTGCATGCACCACAGGTTACGTCTGTTGTATATGGGATTGCAGGCACAGTACTTGTGGCGTATGCAAAGTAGCCTTGTGTTAGGAAGCATGTGTGGCCTGCAGAGTGATATTGCTTGGTACTGTCATTGTATCTATTGTCCTAGGAGTGGGATATCTATTAATATCCCTGCTATGTGTGTACAGTTACCAGTATGGCCATACATGGCTGATTGCAGTTATTTAGCCAACCATGTGACCAGGGACAATATGATCTGTCCAAGGCATGCGTTGATACCATTGTATATTACAATACCTGCTCACCTGTGTCTTTCTACAAGGTGACATTCCACAGGCACAGGGGTCTGTGGCTGAGTGATTTATGTACTGTTATGGCCTTGGTCTGGTTCTTTTGGACAACTGTTGTGATGTGTAAGTGCAGACAACCTCAGCATTCCGAGGGTACATGGGGACATTCTTACATCCCTACAGATATATATATATATATATATATATATATATATATATATATATATATGTAAATGTCTGTAACAGGGATGTCTCTGTAAATGTTGCTGTACATGTGTTAGGTAGATATATGTGGAGAGTCTATGTATCTTTGTAATTTATATAGCTGATACATACTGACAGACACACTGATCATGTATGAGTGGGATGGGGGACAGACAGATATGTATATGTAGCTGTCTGTATGTACAGCTGTATTTCCACATATCACATACAACACTAATCATGTATGAGTGGGATGGGGCAACAGACTTGCACTAAGTTAGCTCTGTATTTCCACATATCAGGTTTTTGTGAGGAAGAGGCAACAGACTTGCACTAAGTTAGCTAAGTGTAGGAGCATGCCCAGTGGGACTGTCAGTACTTACAAGGTGACTCCAGGCCAGAGCTACCTGTACTCTGGTCTGGGATTTTGTGTGCTGCAGACATTGTCTCATTGGCTGCTGCACCTGTTTCTGCAGTACAGCACTGCCCAGAAATTGTCCAAGGCATCCCCCAGATGTATGCTGTACTTAACATGTGACTGAGGTACATAATGTAACACCACACACATGGTGACAGTCTGCATACATCTCATTGTACATGTTTTTGCAGAATGTCCAGCATTTCGCCCCATATGTCTGGTCTGTTCCTCATGCATTTGTGGTGTTCCGGTATAATATTGTATAATGCAGTCACTGAACTGTGCTAACTACTGAAACATTTAAGTGACGGCCTTTACATCCTGCAGCTATTCTGTTCTGTTGCAGCCTACTGTTATACTAGTCACCTTCTAGGTTCATCAGAGCATGTGTAATGTCTGTCTGTAATTTTGTCCCTTTGTCCCCCCATTCTCTCTGACTTGTCCAGCTTTCTTGCAGTAACAGATTGAGGAGTATGACAGTCTGTGGGAATACCACCATATGAGTACCTCACATGGAAAAGATGTGAATGCTGTGAGATTCAAACCATCAGCACCATCATCCATGCTAGCTTCCCTAGCCCAGTGTGCCACACCAGCCGCCAGACATAGAGGTGTCATTCCTCACACAATCAACAGCATACAGACATACATTGTTATTCCTGCATTACATGAGACATACAACTTGTGGCCAGGTTATATGTCACAGCCCTGGGACTGACTGGTCTGCTGATATATCATTGCAGATGTACTGTTACAGTAGTTGTATCGGAATACTGATGTGTTGGGTATTGGGGAAGAACAGCACATGATCTGCTGGCATAGACATTAGTGCAAATATCATGTAATCCCACTGTTTAACATCTCCCTTGACTGCTGTAGTGAATATTCCAACCATGAGGCCTAGTGAATATTACAGGACACATACTACTGGACTGGCTATCTGTAGTCCCATGTGGATGTTACATCTCTCTAAATAGACCACTATATTCCCTTGCATACATGCAGCGGGTCCATACATACAATAGCATATTATAGTACACCTTACAAGTTGTGTATAGGTGAGTATCTTACCTTGCCAATATAGCATTTGACAGAACTGTAGTTCAGGGCTGACTCTGTCTGACACATACAGTACATAGCCAATATATGGTCAGGTACAGGTTGTGTGGGTTACCTGGCATCATTTTTGCTATATGTATGCAAGTCTGAGTAAGGTATCACTCCCTAGGGCCCTAGGTTGTCGGTGCATGTGCTATATGTTGTCTCTTGTCCAAGGCCAGGGCATACTGGGTACTCCTATGTCTGCCTACAGGGACATCCTCAGGGGTTTCCTCCTCTGTGTCCCCCCTGTGGGTGTGGCTGTGGGGACATAGGCACTGGTGGGTGGCCTGTGTGTCCCTTCCCTTTGCTGATCCTGCTGCAGCTGTTTCAACAGAATCATATTGTGTAGCATAACACATACTGTGAACATCTGTGCACATGTGGATCAAGAGTACTGCAGGGCTCCACCAGACATATCAAGGCACCACAACAGTGACTTCAGCAGCCCAAACACACACACACTCTATGATGTTCCTAGTTTGTGTGCCTCATTATGGCATTCTTCCATGGGTGTATGTGCATTTCTGATGGGTGTCATCATCCATGGTTCCATTGCATAGACATTATCCCCTAGTAAATGGCCATGCGGGATGTACCCCTTGCAAACATCTGGTACAGCTGTGATGCATGCAAGTTATGGGAGTCATGATAACTGCTAGGCTGCCAGCACACACATTCATGATAATGCCCTGGACATTGCACATGATCTGGCAGCTGATGAAGTGATACACCTTGCGATTGACATAGATTCTACCCTCCACATCGGGTGGTGCCTTGATGTGTACATGAGTGCAATCTATGGCACTCAATACCTCAGGGTAGTGTGCTACACAGTAGAAGTGTTGCATGCTGCTGGCCCTTCCCTCAGAGATGTGGGGTAAATAAATGTGCTCACTGGCATGTGGTAGCATAGCATCCAGGAAATAGTGGACTCCCCTGGATGCTGATGCCTGTGAGACCCCCATCATGTCCCCAGCTGGTCTTTGGAAAGTACCTGTAGGTAGTACCTTAAGAGCTACACATACCTTTCTTTCCACTGGGATGGGTTCCCCTCTGTTGGCTCTAGGTCTGAGTTGAGGGTGGCAAACCTCTGTGAGTTCTTGTAGCATGTCCCTGTCCACCCTGTAGTGCTCTACAGTCTCCAGCTCATGTTGCTCCTGGAAGGATACCCTGGGCCTGAACACTCTTCTCCTTCTCATTCTAGGCCTATTGTCAGCTGCAGCAGCATTGACCTCATCATCTAGCACATACAGATGTAGCAGACCTGCAGCAGCCCCTAGCATTCCTTCAGTTAAAAATCTCAAGTCTTTTCTCCAGTGGTGCAGAGTATGGGGGTGAAATCAGATTGAAGGGTGTAAGCTACCATTATAGTGCTCTGCTGTAGGTGCAGCCTGTGTAATTAGCTACCTACTGTATGATGCATTCCATCTGCCAAATACATCATTAAAGACTGTTAATGGCCCTAGTTTAATTGAAACATGGTCATCAGTAATTAATATACCATTGGCTTTCTCAGGCATTTTTTTTGGACAGCCTTCCTCACTCAGCACTGCGATGTGCCAACAAACACATGCCCTGAATGTAAACAAGGCTTAGCAGCCAGTGTACACACCCCTTTGCTGAGCACAGTGGCATGCTATGCCAAGCAAACAGGCGCCATGAAGGTAAACAGTGCTTAGCAGTCACTGCACACACAACCTGAAATGTCATGCTCAGCATGCCGGTGCACCATGCAAACATGCTGATACATGCACCCTGAAGGTAAAGTGTACACATACCCCCACTTAGTACAGCGGCGCACAATGCAAACAGGCACAGATGAGCTCCAGTGAGCTTACAAGTCCTCAGACACACACCCCTGTTGATGTCAGCTACCTCTTCTCTGGACACCAACACAGTTCTGTGTCTACAAGAATGGGATCTGTGGACACAGATACCCATTTGTACTATTCAGTAACCGCACCTAATTTGCATAGGGATCCGTGCACACAACCTGGAAACTACATGATTCCAGGGCCATGCCTCATTGCCAACAGCACCATTCCATCATTGTAGATACTCTATGCAGGTTCCTATAATACATAACTGTCACATACTACTAAATTTGATTTTTACAATCTTTTTTTTTTATAACAGCATGTTTGTGCACTATGGTGTGCCACGCAAACATACACAGATCATTAAAAAATTATTATTTTAAAGTATTTCCCATATGGTTTTGGTCACATGGTGGATAACTTTGCACATCTGTGTCTGTTATCCTATTTCTGTTCCTCAAACTACACTTTTGCATTCCCTGTTCTCTGTTTAAATTCCTGTACACTGAATTTTTACATGTACACTTTGGACACCAACATGGGGTCTGCAGGACTGCCTATCTGCTTGCTAGATCACTCTACCTCTGTCATTTGCATGTAATTCATCTGCTTATGAGGTGATTTGCATGCCACGGATACTTCTGTGTTGGCACGTGCATGCATTCCGCCTAGCTCTGTTTACTGGATCACAAACCTGCTTACTTTTGTGTAAGCAGTGTGCCATGATGCCCACATGGAAAAGAAGTTCGTGTAGGCTTTATTAAATTCCCCCCACAGATCTCTCCATTTACTACAAACAGTATGCACTTGAAGGAAATAAATTTTAATGGACAAAATACTTACTTGGTCCCCTGTTGGTGCACTTGCAGGATAATTTCCTCACATGCAACCCTTGGACTGCTGCTATTCTGACATAAGTGTTTGTGCTAGCTTTACTGTTTTACTTGGAACATTTACTATTCAGTGTGTGATGCCCCAGCACTGGCCCAGTAATCAAGGAGCCTTAACCTTCACCACTGTCCACAGTGGGGAACATGCACACTGGGAGGATGACAAGTACACACACAGTAAAGTGCAATTTCCCTTAAGAGCACACAGAGATCACAGTCAGTCTGGGGCTGGTTTCTCCCGATTTCTCCAGATCCCCAGTAAGACTACCCACTGGCACAGCTGTAGGGTTGAGATCTCAGCTGAGTGGCCAAGCCAAAATCTCCAGCATCCTCTCTGTCCAACCAGTGCTTCATGTCCCTGCCCAAGTAGCTAACACACACACACATTCTGAGATTCAATTTATATTCAAACACACACAGACATACCTGGGAAAGGTGGCACAGGTTTACTATCTATGTCCCCTTCTACCCAGACTATAAGGTAGTTTCCACTGCCACCAACCACTACTTATCAGCTACTCTAAGGCCCTTAACAAAGGGTGTTCAGTCCTACTGTGTAATGTTACTAATAATCCAAATGGTAGTCTGACCAAGACTTGCAAGACTATTTAGGAGTGGCCTGTACAGTGTCACCAAATACATATGCAAGTACTCTAAGAGCTTAAATATGCCTCACAAATATCAGCCACAAAGATGGGTTTAAATATATTTAACAATAAATAATAAAAGAACAATACAATACTCAGTAACTCAACACAGTAACTTCAGAGTTCAAAATCACAGGAAATATTTAAAACAAAGCTGCAGGACCGTCTCAAATAAATAAAGAAAACATCTAAACTAATATTTACTATAATCCTATCTAAGTCTAAAAAGAGTTACTATGCTGTACGAATTTACTTATAGGGCAAGGCAAGTGCAGATGTGATGAGTGGATGTTCCTGCTAGGTCCAAGACAAAATACAAAATGCCCAGTCTTTCTCTGAGAGAGTTCTTAAATTAATATCAAATATTACTGCTGGGTTAGCTTGGATGACATCACTTTTAGTCATCTGACTTAAATTCCCAAACTAAACCCCCCATAGTAGCATTTGACATCTCTTTGTGAGAAATACATAGCCTTCAGATGTTTGCAGTTGCTAGAAGACATAAAACAATAAAACACTTACAAAACAATGCAGAAGGCACCCTAGTTCTAGACATCCTGTCTCCTTGCTTCGTTGAAACTAACTTTTATAACACAATCATAAAACAATTTAATTTCAACTTATTTTCTTGATGTTTTGCAAGTCAACTCTGTATGTTCCAGTTTCTACTATTAAAACATACATTTGCACAGTTATATAGTTTATATACATTTCTGTTCTTTTCCAGTAGGGTACATTGTGGACACATCCTTAAAGCTCTGCACTGTACAAACCATGTTCAACACACACTTCTGTATCAGTAGTTCAATATACACATAACATATAGTTCTAATACATTTGGTAACACAAGCAATTGCATCATGCTGGTATTCACAAACAACATATAGCTATTTACAAAATTCCAGATAGCTGGGCTGGCTGTGTCTCCTTTTGTTACATTTCTATATAAATCATATTAATATTCTCAAGTGACATTTAATTATTTACAAAATTCCAGCTAGCTGGGTTGGCAGTATTTCCCCTTGTGTCACACAGTGTATCACCAAAATTCAAAGTGGTGAAGTTCATTTGGTATCCCAGGCTGAGCTTCTGATCCTCTAGATAAGAGCTCAGCCAAGTAAGCTAAAACTGTTCTGTTTACTGTCTTTTACTAATGCAGTTTATTTCAATAAATAACTGATTGGTTTGGAAAAATGTGCAGTTAAAATACTGCAAAAATTGGCTATTTGTATTGTACCTTACCTGTAATTTTTTCAGTACTTCATAGGTTCATAGGTGTGTACTAGGCTAATGGCCCTGGAGCCTTTACAAGCCTAGCCCATAGGATTACACTGGCATCATGCCACCCGACCTTAGTTCCTAGTGCCTCTGTTGAGTAGAACCACTGGAGTGATCCCCGGGGTGAATTTTCTATTTCCCATCCACTCATCAAGATTTCTGTTGAAGAGGGCCAGTGAGGTGCTCTGCTTGACATGTATGGGAAGTCTATGCCATAGCATGGGCAGTCTCTGGGTTATGAACCTGTCCCTCCAGCATGTTCTGTCGATTATGGTAATGAGGTTGCAATCTCTGGAGTGTGTGGTGAGGAGGGATTGGGATTTCTTTAGATGTAGCATTTCAGACAGAGCTGGGTCAGACATGGCTTTGTAAGTCAAGCAGAGATCACCTCTAAGTAGGCGATATGAGACAGAGAATAGTTGGAGTTTTTTTAGTTTGTCCATATAGGACAAGTGTTTAAGGCCTAGGATCCTCTTTGTGAGGTACTTTTGCAGCCTCTACAGTTGTTGCAGGTGTGTGAGGTCCATGTCAAATGGGGCATTGTACTCGATGATTGGCCTAATGAGGGAAGAGTAGAGGGAGACAATGACATCTTTCTTCCTGGATGTAAAATCCTTAGTAATGAGATTTGCCACATAGAAGGACTGTCTGACCACAGTGGCAATGTGGTGGCCAAAAGAGAGGTTGCTGTCAACCTGTGTTTCCAGATCTCTTATAACTTCTTCTGTGTTAAGTGGACTACCATCAATGTGGTAATTCGAGGGAACCAGGTTTTTCCCATGGGGGATGATGACACATTTTTTGGCATTGAGCTTAAGGCCATGGTTCTGACACCAGTCGTTGGTCTCATTGAGTTCTTTCTGTAGGATGTCAACATCACTTGGGGAGTTAATAATAGATCCCAACTTGCAATTGTCTGTGAACTTTGTCAGCCAGAGTCCCTTTGTGTTGGCCTGGACTTCAGAGAAGTAGATACCAAACAGGAGAGGACCCAGAATCGAACCCTGTGGGACTCCATACTTCACTAGTTGGCAGTCTGACTTGGAGTCAGCTACTTTCATACTGTGGGTTCTATCTGTGAGCCAGTTTGCAACCCACCTAGTGATATAGGGGTTGATGCCTAGCTTAGTGAGTTTTTCTATGATTTCTGAGTGAGGAATGGTATCAAAGGCCTTGGCCAGCTCAAGGTAGGCTGTATGAACCACCTTGCCTTCATCCACAGCTCTGGTGACTGACTCAATGAAGTCGACCAAGTTGAGCAGGCATGATCTACCCTGCGCAAAACCAAACTGTGTAGGATCCAGAGTTTGGAGATTCCCTATATCCTTGTTTATTAGGCCCATGATGATGCGTTCCATAACTTTGCATATCAGACTCATCATGCTAATGGGACGATAATTCCCGGGATCTGTAGTCACTCCTCCTTTGTGGAGAGGGATGACTGTAGCAGTGCACCATTTGTTAGGGACAAAGCCTGAGGTGAGGTTGTGATTGAACAGGGCACACAGATGAGGTGCTGGTTCACTCTGTAGTTCATGTAGAACACAGCCAGGGATATTGCCAGGACCCATAGAAGCTGTATTCTTGGCCTTGGTATATTGGCAATATCTGCTGGCTCAGTATAGGAGGTACCATTGTGCAGTAGCTCATAGCAGATCTGGGCATTGCTGTGGAGATTCTTTACATAACTTTAGAAGGCCTTGTGGTTGTCTTTACTATCTGCTGCAATTCTGTTTTCATAGCTAGCTTTAGAGGATTTGATGAGGGATCTCAACCTTTTGTTGAGGCTGATAATGGAGTTTTTCCAATCTTGGGACTTCACCTTATTCCACATCAGATTCTTCCTTCTGTTGTAGAGTTTGTTTATGGCAGGTGACCACCAGATTGGCTTCCTTTTTTTGAGGAGAGCGTCTTGGTTCTATTGGGTATGGCGAGATCCATGCATTTGTGTACGTGTTCATACAGTGCACTGGTGTATCGGCAGTCATGCAAGTATTCTGCATTTGCATGGGTACCATGAAGTTAGCCACCTCTGTTTTTAGGAGCCCAAAGTTAGCTTTGGGGAAGTTTTTCCATGGTGGTTACCTTTGTGGGGTGGGGGTGGGGGGTAGGAAGTATGTGGATTTCCAAGGTGATTAATTTGTGGTCGGCTCTAACCAGGGAGGAGCTGACTATTGGTATAAAGCAACGGTCGCCCATGTTAGTAATGGCCAGGTCAAGGATGTTGCTACCTCTAATGGGGGTAAGAATGAGCTGGTCCAGGGCATTGGAATTAATGAATTCCAGAAAGTATTGGGCAAGTGTATTGGTACATGAGTAGTTTTCCCAGTTAATGGAGGGGTAGTTGTAGTCACCCAGTATGTGAGTGTTAGGTTGGACCCTAATATTATCCAGGGTGCTTAGGAACATAGAGTTTGAGTCTAGGGACATGGTTGGGGACCTATAGCAGGCTACGACCTGAATCACTGTCTTACCCAATGTTAGCTGCACCTGAAGTATCTCAGATGCATTATGTTGGGCTACCAGTCTAGAGGTGTGTGCATCCTTTATGAATATGGAAACACCACTGCCTTTGGAGCTTCAGTCCAAGTTCTGGGGCCGAAAAGTCTGGAATGAGTTATAGCCTGGTAGTGCAGGCAAGGGAGCCCACAGGATTTTTTGCAGGGGGGTGCAAACCCAAAGCCCCACCCTTGCAGCCCCACCCCCTCTGTCCACCCCCCACCACACCCCCACCTCACCCATGCAGCCCCCACCCCCACCCCACCCATGCAGTCATTCCAGTGTCCCATTACTTGGATATTTCTCCCCATTTGTCATAGACACTGTTCAAATCTCTCAGTGTGCATACTCTGTTTTATGCTTTACTTCTACAATGATTACACATATTTGGATTTCATTAAAAGCTTTTATTTCAAATTTTATAGCGCAAACACTGATAGACATTTACTAAACCTAAACAAAGCAATAGTCTTACAATGAAAACAATCTTAGCATTAAAACTTCTCTACCTTTGAAACCCACATTCACCAAAACAGCATTGAAACCCACATTCAAAGAAATTGCATCTGGCCAGTGGCAGGGTAAGATTACCTTTGGGCTGTTTTCAAATCATAGGCTCCTTGCACAACTTTTTAGAACCATGCAAAAGTTCTTTGACTCACCTTCCTGACTGTATTAATTATACTATATAATA
This sequence comes from Protopterus annectens, assembly GCF_019279795.1. Classification (NCBI taxonomy): domain Eukaryota; kingdom Metazoa; phylum Chordata; order Ceratodontiformes; family Protopteridae; genus Protopterus; species Protopterus annectens. Next base: position 1,295,297,655 of record NC_056735.1, read on the forward strand.
ATTGAATTATATCCCTTGTATAATACAGCACCACTTGTTAGAGCATGTTTTAAATTTATAGTTCTGAACATTTTTTATTTAAGCAATGAAACAAATTATATGAACCAATAATGACAACCTGCCCAATTCAGAACATTTCAACCATAAAGAGCCACTCAAACTTCTGTCATACAATCCACCAATATCAATCAATATGCAGAATCTCTGCAGAAGTAAAAGTCATCTGAATAATTCCACATTAAAGAGATCTGAAACCAATGACGAGGTTGTTGCTAGAAAACAACTTTATATTTCAGTGTTTCATTTACAAATTCAGTGCCTGTTGCCCTTGAAGAATAAATTGCCTATGTTACATTAAAAGAAATAGTAAGCTGGCATATTGCAACAGAGAATGGGTGGCAAGCTGAAAAACAGGTTCATAGTTATTAGGTGTCTCATCCGAAGGAGGACATACTAAGGACTGCAGTACCATACCCCCTTAAAATGCAAATTTACATGCTGTAGGAATATAACCTACAGCTCTTAGCATCAAGATGCAAGTACGCTACCTGCTGTACTAACACTGCTTTAAAATTCTATACCACAATAATGATGCCATTTGCTAAACAAAACAGTTGCACATTTTAAGCAGACTTAGCATGAGCAGCGTAACATTTGCTTCCCTTGAAGCTCAAAATTCCTTAAAAATGCACTTGAAAAAAAAACTCCACCTGCTAGATATAACTAGGGCATTTTTTCTCTCTCTCTTTCACTCTGTCTGTTTGTCTCTCTCTCTCACTCACACACACACGCACACACACACACACACACACACACACACACACACACACACCCCAAACTAGGTACACATTTAGAAAATTGCTAGAGCAGGATTTGTGTTAGAATATATTTTCTGAAGGATATCAAGTCTGAAACTCAAATGCATGTCATTTATTTAGTAACTTTAATCCTTAGCTCATCCCAGTGATTTGTCAAAAACAGAATTTTTATGAGGAACAGACCAAAAATATAATGCAAAAATCTGGACATTCTGTGAAAATCTGTACAGTTGAGAGGTATGAGTCACACACATTCGTCCCCCTACCTCCTTAAAGTGGATAGAACAACATGTTTTGCATTAGTATGCATTTTCTGAACGATATGAAGTCTAAAGCTCAAATGTCTGCTATTATTTTCTGAGGTCAGTCCTCAATGATTTGCCAGAAAAACACAATTTTATGAGAAAGAAACTGAAAATATGAGGCAAAAATCTGGATAACTGCACAAAATGTTACAAGCACAAACATTTAAAACATTGTACCACACATTAATGAAATGTATAACACTGAATCCAAAGGCTACAGAATACACTGCAGCTGAACTAAATCAATCACCATTGCATAAAGGTGGAAAATCAACTGAACTGTCCAACTACCATCCTATTGCAATCTTATCACCCTTGTTCAAAATATTCAAGAGATGCATTCACTCCCAGTTGCTAAACTATCTCTTAACTAATTTATTTATTTATTATTTATTTATTTATTTAAATTTGTTGACCGGGAGTGTCCGACTGGACGTGGGTCCATTTTCAGTGGAGGCCCGGGGAGAAAAGCTCCACAGTAAAATAAACAGACAGTAGTTACATTGGATTACATAGTGATTAACAATTTAACATAGAAATTACTTACAACATATTTACAGATGAAGAACATAGTACATCAGTAGACAACTAGAATCTTTATCTGTGAAGTACATAACAGGCATTAACAAATGTAACAATGAGAAGTTCCTGCTGTATAATAAGTACTAGGCTTATGAGCATCTGAGCTTGCTATCATCAAGGTAGTTAGTGAAGGTGAAAGAAAGGCAGTAGTTGGATGGGGTGGATGATATTAGAGTGGGAGTTGCAAGGGCGTAGCCAGCATGTTTTTAGGTGCGCTTTAAATAAAGTTTTAAAGTTGGTGCATGATGGTACGGAGGTAATTGTGGGTGGGAGTGAGTTCCATAATTTGGCTATGGCGCAAGAGAATAGTGCTTCACCAGCAGAGTTAATGGCTTTAGTGATCTGCAAGTGATTTTTGTTGCTGGATCTTAGTGGTCTGGTGGTGCGATAGGGTTGGAGTAGATTCTGGAGGGATGGGACATTTAGTGGATGGTTTACTAGTTTGTGGGCGAGTGAGAGTTGATACCACTGAAGGAGGTGAGGGAGTTCAAGCCAGCCCAGTTCAGCAAGTGAGAGACAGTGGTGACTATGGTAGGATGCCCCTGTGGTGAATTTTGCGATTTTGTTGTAGCAGGTTTCTAGCTTGTTTAGATCACATTGCCTTAGGTTGGTATATACTGGAGAGGCATAAAGTAGGGTGGAGATAAGGTGGGAATTTGCTATTGAAATCTTTGCTGCTTTGGTGAGAAATTGTTTATTTCTGTATAATGCTCCTAGTTTTTTGTGGACTTTTTTATGGTTATGGATATGTGAATGTCAAATTTTAGTTTATTGTCTATTTCCACTCCTAGCAATGTGGTGTGTTCAGTTGGGTATATAGTGGTGTTGTCTTTTGCTGTGATGTTAAAGTGAGAGTTGTTTTGAGTATGTTTGATGGGTTGGAAGATGAGTAGTTTAGTTTTGTTTGGGTTGAGTATTAATTGGGCATCGGATAACCATGTTTCAACAGAGGAAAAGGCTTCCTGTGTGACTTTTTGCAGTTTGGGTAGGGACTGGGCTGAGTAGATGATGGTAGAGTCATCTGCGTATTGGATGAGTGTGCCATGTTTGGTGGCAGAGGCTAGATTATTGGTGTAAACAGAGAAATGTAGGGGTCCAAGGATGGATCCTTGGGGAACCCCTATGGAGACAGGTAGTTGGGGAGATATGTCATTCTGCCATACAATGGATTGTTGGCGGTCAGACAGGTAACTCTGAAACCAGTTGGTGACTGATTGTGAGAAGGATAGGTTATTGAGGACAGAGATAAGTTGTTTGTGTGGGACCATGTCAAATGCTTTAGATAGGTCTAGGAAAGTAGCAGAGGAGAGATAGCCATTGTTTTTATGCTGAAGGATAGTGTTTGTAAAGGAGAGTAAGGCAGTGGTGGTGCTATGGTTTGGTCGGAAACCATGCTGAGTACTGGAAAGGAGGTTGTTAGTAAGGAGATAGTGTGAGACCTGAGAGTGTATGCATCTCTCTAGTATTTTGGAGAGTGGAGAGAGAATAGCTATGGGACGGTAATTGGTTAGTTCTGCAGAGGGTCCGCCTTTGTGGAGGGGAATTATATGTGAGACTTTCCACAATGTGGGAACGGAACTTTCTGACAGAGATCGGTTGATCAAGATGGATACTGGGTAGGCCAGAGCATCAGCTGCGATTTGTAGGTATTCACTTGGGAGGTTGTCTGCTGCTAATTTGGTGGGTTTAAGTTTAGTTAAGAGTATTTTATGTTGGAGGTAGGTACAGGAGAAAAAGAGAAAGCAGTGGGGAGATTACTAGTTGAAGGTGTGGGTTGGAGGGGAGGGGGGTTGTGTTGTTTAGCTAGTGATAGTATGGTTTGGGTGAAGTGTGTGTTGAATGAGGTAGCAATATTTTCTGAGGAGTGAGGGATGTTAGGAGGAGTGGTACTGACTTTACCTGGGTGGAGTATGGAGTTTATGAAGGACCAGAATTGTTTGGGGCTGTGTTGTGAGGAGTCTAGGGCAGACTGGTAGTATTGGAATTTGTCCCATTTTATTAGCTTTTTGACTCTATTGCGTAGTTCTAGGAATTTTTGTCTAGCTGCGGGGGTTTTGGTTTTGCGCCAGTGCTCCCAGGCTTTATCCCTGTTTTTCATTTCTGACTTAGTGGTTTTCTGTAGCCATGGGGAGGGTTGTGCTTTGGTTCTGGAAAATCTTATGGGGGCATGGTAATTAAGGATGTTCAGGAAGGTAGTATTAAAAGATTCAACTGTGTCATCTAGATTGAGGTACTTTAGAGCATGCCAGTTACATTCTTTGAGGGATGAGATGAATGTGAGTGGGTTAAAGTTTATTTTGTTACGTATTTGACGACAGATGACAGGTTAGCTTAGTACAGGTAGTTTTTGAGTAGGAATGTTGGGGAGTGATCACTGAGGCTATCTGATAAGCAGCCTGTTATATATGACTGGGGGTTCTTACTGACTAGTATCCAATCCAGGGTAGAGTGCTTGCTGGAGTTTTTATTTATCCTTGTTGGTGACTGGACTAGTTGGGTGAAGCCATGAAGGTGTACATGATGGGTTGGATTGTTGCCAGAACAGGATTGCCAGTCAATATTGAAATCACCTAAGATGATAGTTTCTTGGGGGAGATGGTGGGTAGAACAGCTGAGGAGGTTTTCTAGTGGAGGGATGTTTTGGCCAGGTGGGAAGTAGCATCCAATTATGTTGATGGTTTTGTTTCGGTTAATTTTGAGGTTGGTATATATTATTTCTTCATTGCCTATTTGTGGAGCTGATGATTTTAAGATCTGGATGTTTAGATGTTGTTTAAATATTATAGCTACACCACCTCCTTTTTTGTTTAGGCGGTCTACTCTTAGTATGCCGTAACCTGTAGGGAGTATTTGCTCACTGGGAGTGTGAGGTTTTAGCCAGGTTTCTGTCAGGATGACTATATCTGGGGAGTATAAGTCTATGGTGGCATGGAGTTCATGGACTTTGTTGGATATACTTCTAATATTTAGGCTTAGTAGAAGGAAGTCACTTGGCTTTCTATTGGCTGTAATATGGGAGAAGTTGTGATTTCTAGTCTGATTATGAGGATTGGGGGTGGAGATGGTAGGGCCAGGGTTGGGGTGGATGTCTCCACTTATGGCTAGTTTTGATATGCATGAGTTTATTAGTTTTCTCAGTTTTTGAATGTGTTTGTTTATAAGGGAAATTTTATGATTGTTCTCTGTGGGTAATGGGTATGGTGGGAGGGTTACTATGTTAAGTTGTAGGGATGCTTTATGTTTGAGTAATATAGTTGGTAGAATATGTGGGGGGTGCATAGGGATGGTTCTTGAGCTGGTGGGAGGGGAGCTGAGTATGGGTGAGACATGGGTGGTGGTGTGAGTAGTAGTACAGTGGTTGTGGTTGAGTGGGGAATGATGGAGCTTTGGTAGGATGTAAGATATGCAAGGAGAGTGCATGTAGTGAGCAAAGGAAAGGTATGCTTGTACATGTCAGTTGAGGAGGTGTGATAGTAGAGGGAATATGGAGGAGGTAGTGTTGGGTTAGCGCTGTGGTTGGATATTGGAAAGATGGGAGGGGTTTGAGTGCAATAAAGGTGGGACCACTGGGGGCAGGAGGGAATAGGGGGCAGGGTGGGGAGCAAAGCGGGTAGAGACCCTGTTAGGTTCTTGTATGAGGGGCTGGAAACAATCACAAAGCAAGACAAGTATGTGTTAAGAACAATCACAATTGACCAAGGACTGCTCTGAAACTGTAAGTCTTGTCTTAATTTCTGAGGTGGAAAACCAGGATAACCTTGTATCAGTAGGCTACTGTGGTATAGTTTAAATAAACAAACACACAGTATTGATCAGTTATGGATACTATTTGCTAACAGAAGGGAATAAGAGAAAGTGGAAGATGTGTGTGGTGGTGGTGGTGGTGGGGGGGGGCTGCTTACAGCCAAAGCACAGTGCTCTCCAGGGGAAAATGAAGATTGGCTCAAACAGTTAGACACATACTCAAAGTTAACTGTAGCTGTTTGCAGACAGTTCAGACCCGGACTGCACTTTTCTTATAGGAATGTTAAAGGTGGTACCGCAGTTGAATACTTAAGAGTGGTGTTAGGTCTAGAAAAGAAGAGTACAGAGAGGAGTAAGCACTTTTGAGATGGTAAATATATATTATAAAGATTATAAAAAACACACTGAGCAAATAGCTACCACATGCAATGTCCAGAACCACTACTTTGTATATGCAGATACTGAGCCAATTGGAAGAACATTAGAAAACAAAAAACAGACAGTTATGCAGCCACAGATAAAAATATAGCGAGCAGCAATCTGTCGTGGTTCTCTAATGTGATTCTATCCACCAGTAACAGCACAAACTTATAGAAATAATTTAGACACTAGTATGAGCTGTCTACACACAACACTGTTACATGAATAACTTTAGTGAACAAGGTGCAGCTATGCAAATAGACCATACATACTATTATACTAGTAACAACTTCGTGCATGCCATAGTAACATAAAAAAATAAAGCATACAACATATTAGATGTCTAACACAATTCAACATAAACATATACAGTTGTAAAATGTCTAATACAATTCAACATAAATAGGCATTTACAGTTGTAAAACACTTACTGGAGAGACACTGAGCCTTCATGGGGCCTGTAGCAGAGTGGATTGTAGTTTTACAAATGGTGCCTGCCACAGGTAATATTTATTAACTCTGGGATTGTCTTAAGGTAATAAACAGGGAAGGGGAGGGGAGAACAAGGGTGTGAAGAGGCAGTTCTTTGTACTGCTGCTAATGAGCCAATGAAGATTTGCTCAAACAGTTAGACACATACTCAAAGTTAACTGTAGCTGTTTGCAGACAGTTCAGACCCGGACTGCACTTTTCTTATAGGAATGTTAAAGGTGGTACCGCAGTTGAATACTTAAGAGTGGTGTTAGGTTCAAAGTTAACTGTAGCTGTTTGCAGACAGTTCAGACCCGGACTGCACTTTTCTTATAGGAATGTTAAAGGTGGTACCGCAGTTGAATACCTAAGAGTGGTGTTAGGTTCAAAGTTAACTGTAGCTGTTTGCAGACAGTTCAGAGCCGGACTGCACTTTTCTTATAGGAATGTTAAAGGTGGTACCGCAGTTGAATACTTGAGTGGTGTTAGGTTCAAAGTTAACTGTAGCTGTTTGCAGACAATTCAGACCCGGACTGCACTTTTCTTATAGGAATGTTAAAGGTGGTACCGCAGTTGAATACTTGAGTGGTGTTAGGTTCAAAGTTAACTGTAGCTGTTTGCAGACAGTTCAGACCGGACTGCACTTTTCTTATAGGAATGTTAAAGGTGGTACCACAGTTGAATACTTAAGAGTGGTGTTAGGTTCAAAGTTAACTGTAGCTGTTTGCAGACAGTTCAGACCCGGACTGCACTTTTCTTATAGGAATGTTAAAGGTGGTACCGCAGTTGAATACTTAAGAGTGGTGTTAGGTTCAAAGTTAACTGTAGCTGTTTGCAGACAGTTCAAACCCGGACTGCACTTTTCTTATAGGAATGTTAAAGGTGGTACCTCAGTTGAATACTTAAGAGTGGTGTTAGGTTCAAAGTTAACTGTAGCTGTTTGCAGACAGTTCAGACCCGGACTGCACTTTTCTTATAGGAATGTTAAAGGTGGTACCGCAGTTGAATACCTAAGAGTGGTGTTAGGTTCAAAGTTAACTGTAGCTGTTTGCAGACAGTTCAGACCCGGACTGCACTTTTCTTATAGGAATGTTAAAGGTGGTACCGCAGTTGAATACTTGAGTGGTGTTAGGTTCAAAGTTAACTGTAGCTGTTTGCAGACAGTTCAGACCCGGACTGCACTTTTCTTATAGGAATGTTAAAGGTGGTACCGCAGTTGAATACTTAAGAGTGGTGTTAGGTTCAAAGTTAACTGTAGCTGTTTGCAGACAGTTCAGACCCGGACTGCACTTTTCTTATAGGAATCTTAAAGGTGGTACCGCAGTTGAATACTTAAGAGTGGTGTTAGGTTCAAAGTTAACTGTAGCTGTTTGCAGACAGTTCAGACCCGGACTGCACTTTTCTTATAGGAATGTTAAAGGTGGTACCGCAGTTGAATACTTAAGAGTGGTGTTAGGTTGGAGAGACACTGAAAAGTCACGGCCACAGACCAAGGTATTGTGAAGAAGTCTTTTTAATTTGACAATAAAATCCACAGATTCGTCTACAAACAGTATAAACTTCAAATCAAGCGCTTTCACCCAGGTCCTCCCGGGCTTTATCAAGATAAAGCCCGGGAGGTCCTGGGTGAAAGCGCTTGATTTGAAGTTTACACTGTTTGTAGATGAATCTGTGGATTTTATTGTCAAATTAAAAAGACTTCTTCACAATACCTTGGTCTGTGGCCGTGACTTTTCCTGTTTTTACCTAGTCGGGTTATTGTGCTTGGATTTATTTTTTGACTTGGAGAGACACTGAGCCTTCATGGGGCCTGTAGCAGAGTGGATTGTAGTTTTTCATGTTTGACATTCAGCATGGATTCTGACGAAAACATAGTACTACTACTGCCCTGATGTCCTTCACTAACACTGTTTATCAACATAGAAATGACTGCAAATTTGTATTCTCTATCTTTCTTGACTTATCCAAAGCTTTCACTACTGTCTCTCATAGTAAGCTTGTCACAGCGCTTTCTGATCTAAAACTTAGCCAGTCCTCACTTGCATGGTTCCAGGATTATCTGACAGGATGTCAGCAGGCAGGGAAATGGCAACACAATCTTTCTCCACTTCTACCAGTCACTCGGAGTACCACAGGGCTCTATCCTGGGTCCCCTCCTCTTCACCTTTTTTTACTAACAATCTCCATACCTCTACTCTGCTGCATCCTTTGTCCGGTGTGCAAATGACTCTGCTCTAAGATGTGCTGCCCCCACACTACAACTTCAAATAGCTACCCAGCAGTCATTCTCTTCTATTGAATCTTGGCTAACTACTGTTCAGCTCATTCTTAATCCCAATAAAACTAAACTTATGCTTTTTTCCCACAAGAATGCCTGACTCAACCTTCAAAATCTCATCAGCAAACAATACAAATATTATTCCAATATCCAACACTAAACTTCTCGGTGTGATTATTGATAGCCACTTCAGATTCGACAATCAAATAGACCAGTCAATAAAGAAAGTCCACAAAAAACTCAGACTTTTATACCAGAATAAACAATTTTTAGCAAGTGACACAAAAAAACACCATTGCTAGAACTCACCTTGTCTCTACCCTACTCTACGCATCTCCTATTTTCACCAATCTAAGGAAATCAGAAATAACTAAACTCGACACCTGCTACAATAAAATCGCAAAGTTTGCCACTGATTCTATGCATAAGTCTCATCACTGCCTGGCATTAAGACAACTCAGTTGGTTAGAACTGCCTAACCTGTTAGCCTACAACCAGCTGACAACAGCCTGTCAATTATTCTACCATCTAGACAAAACCCCTAGCCTTCACAATATTTTCCAACCCTACTCAGCTTAATGAGTCCTTCATTCCACAAACAAATCACTGTTAAAGAACTCTACAGCTAACAACACAGCTGGAGAATCCATGTACTCTAACTACATAGCTAAATTATGGAACTCTCTGCCCCTCAACATAAAAAACACAACGAGCACTGTCAAATTCAAAAGGTTCCTTAAAACCCATCTACCTAATACATGGATATGCTCTTGTGCTAACCCTGGATAATAACAAACTATCTTTAAATACTAGGTTCCCTAGGAACAGTACTACAAAACTGTTGTAATTTTTTTTAGCTCTGTTGTTTTAAACTGCTTTTCAACCTTAATTGAAGTCTGGTAATATCTGCTGTAAAGAAAATGATGTATAAATCTCTGCAAACTGTAAAAATGTTGTACTGTCTCAATTTAATAATCTGCTCTACTATATGTTCTATATCATTGTGCATAGGCATCCATTTTTTGTATGTATATATACACTGTCTCTGTTATATTACTGCAGCTTTGCATAATCTCTGGATTTATTCATGTGGAGCTTTTCTCCCTGGACTTCCACTGAAAAAGGACAGCTTGTCCAGTTGGACTTTCCCAGTAAACAAATGTAAAATAAAATAAAATAAATTTGCAGTGCTCTTGCACGTCACTACATGACTCCACCAATGGCAATAATGAATTACTAACATTTCTGTTCCTTTTTGGCTTCTTGCCAGTTTGTATGTTTTCTTACCAACTGGGAATGTGCATCCTAATGCCAGCATATTCCAGAGATCCCAGCAATGCTATATTGGTTTCTTTAATTAGTTCTACTTTTAATATTTCATTATTTTTGAATGTGTGGTTTGCACTGTGATCACTGGAATACATTGATGTTAGAAGATTAATTAAAAAAACAAAAAAAAAACAGATATTCAAACCCTGCACAGTAGAAATATTGTGAATATGTGCAGTATAAATAACGACAGGCTGTTTTGTATATTATATTAAAACTGTATAAGAATCAATTATTTTTAAAATAATCAAGATGTCACACATGGTAACCTTTAAAGCTACAGATGTAGCAATCTACCCCCATAAGGAAGAAGAGTTGTGAGAACTGTGTGATATTGCCTATCTTAGATGTCCAAACCAAACTCTGATGGTACCAAGCTCTATCTGGGTGAATACAGCTTCCATTAGGCTTTCCTGTACATCTGTAGCAACTATTTTAACAGTATGGCATAGTGTGAGACAAAAGTGGATACTACAGCACTTAAATAAATAATTGTTCTTGTCATGGGTTATTTCTGTACTGCAGTGAAATATATTCTTCATTTACATTGTGTACAAAATATTCTGTTTCCTTTGAAATGACAATCTTTAATCTAAAATCATTTCACTGTAGATTATGAAATTCAGCAAAATGATTGGCTATTGAGGTATCATAATAATTGTGTTTACTGTCATGCAGATACTGCATTATTTCAGGGTGGAGATTTCTACCTGTCTCACCAATATAAAAGTAACAGAAGAGCATGACTGAACCAAGCTTAAGTGATGCTAGTGAATTACCAGAATACTTAAACAAAGACTTAAATTCAGCTCCAGTTTTCATTCGCACAGCCTCGGTGCTAACAGAGAATAAGCCATGAAAAAAAAATCATTCAACTTTGCAAACATTACTTTGTCACTGGTTTCATGCTTTTAGCTCTTGTGCCTGAAATGTAGAATCAAGCTAATATGATTTTATAAACTGAGCTTTCTCACACAGTACAAGCTGTGATACTACTGCTAATGTGTCTAACTAAAACACATTGCACCCTCTCAGACTTGTCACATCCTCAGCAGTGTTATTTTATATAAAGAAAAAGTAAACCCTTTAATTTGATGCACTTAAGATATAAATTAATGATTCTTTTACAGCACTGTATCTCTGGACATATGTGTTGATCAACAGGAGGAGGGCCGGGTTTAGCAAAATTGTTAAGGTCTTTACCTCACAGGTACAACATACAGGGTTTGGTTCTGACCTCGGGTTATTAGCTAGGCTTAAAACTGTGCTTTAGAGCAGTTAGCCTAGTATTCACCTATGAAGCTTGTTAGAGCAGATACTACTACTGAAGAAATGTGTACTTCATACATGAAATGTGGTATAAGATATACTTTATAAAATAAAATTTCTCTTACGCTTTACTGGTTACTATACCTATAGATTTTAGAGACCCCCTCCTTACATTGTATTGTTTAAGCAGGGAGTGGGCTATTCAGCCATTAGCATGTTATACTGAAGAGATGCATAAAAACATAATTCTGAGCACTAATCATTATATTTCTGAGGTATATAAGTGCATAAATGCAAAACTGCCCACTGCAACTCATATTGAGTTCAGCTCATTAAAAACTCACCTTCATAAGATAAAATATGCATTTTTGCATAGGGTACAAGCCTTTATGCAATCCCCATGTGGGGTACTTAGCTCCAGCATCCCTCGTGCTCATATATATATATTAACTCCATGTATGCACATGTAGAAATAAAAAAAGGTCTCTTTTATACTGTATAGTGATCTCCTTTAAACAGTGGGTCTTGATAAGCACTTTAAGAAGCCATTATGAAAAGTACAAAGTAGGGAAGTCAGAATTAAATAAACAACTCAAGCTATACCACACAATTCATCATGCAAAAAATCCACAAAAACAAACAAAAATATAAAACATGTAACCAAAGCAATGATAAAATTAACAAAAACTAAAAGATCACATGCATTGCAAACACAAAACAAATCAGCAAAACAGCAAAATCTGGACACACAGCTGAAAACGGCAATGAAAACACTGGTAAAACAGCAACAAATACTTTAAAAAGTTTTAATATACGGGGCCAGATTCATGATGGCTTGCACAGAGTCTAAGAGTAGAGTAAGACTCCATGCAGCCGACATGTCTTCTGAGCGATCCAGGACCAGCCGGCAGGGGCGTTTGAGAGCTCCTAAAACTCCTCTTACACGGACAGGGCTAGGATATGCAAACTACCTCATTTGCTGCTGAAAGGCATGGAAATGAGGTAAAATTGTGATTCAGGAAACCCTAACCTGTCCGAGTAAGAGTAGTGTTATTTGCAGAAATGTACTCCGATGACAACTGAGTACGTTTCTGCAAATAGCAAAACGGAGCCGTGACAGCTTGAAAAAAAGGATGCATCCAGTCGAAGCATACCAATGGCCAAAAGTACGGCCATTGGCAATGTCCACTGATGCAAAAATAAAATAAATTAAAATAATTTTTTTTCCCGATTGCAGATATTTAAGCACAGCGCCGCGCAAATGCGGTGCGCTGTAAAAACCAGAAAACCAATAATTAAAATGCAGAAATGTGGATTTTACAGTAATCCCTAATTTACAATGCAAGGGAATGGCAGTCCAAAGACAACATGGCTACCGAGTAGAGGTTGCTAAGGAGGGAAGCTCAGTCTAAGAGTTGTAACCAAGCATTAGTAGGCAATCCTATGCAAATGAGGGTAAGGATAGTGAATCACAAGTTTACATAGCAAAAGAGCACAGTCAGTGTAATGTAGGAGTAGGATAAGGGGTGTAACAGAGTAGAAGATAGGTGACATCATAAGGGGGTATGTCTGATGGAAGTGAAGCTCATTGGAGTAGAGTGTCATGTGTCTGCTGTCAGATACTAATCACTGGAAGAGGTGTGTCAACAGATAACCTAGCTAAAGGCAAGAAATTGAAGGTGTATGCCGTGAACAACACCAAAGTTTTTTGTAGAAATGCCTGCACCGTGTATGCGCACGTGTGCGTGCCTGTAAAACTGAGTAATCCTGTATGCACCTGTGTGCGTGCGCGTTTAAGCCGGAGTAAGCAAGTGTAAGGATGTTGAAACCCGTGTAAGCGCGTTTGCACCTGTGTGCATGCGTGTTAGCAAGAATAAGCAAGTTGTAGTCCATGTAAGCACGTGTGCGAGCGTGTGAGCTTGTGTGCGCATGTTTGCGCGGTGCTGCCCCCCCTGAGGAAACAGAAAGGGAAAAGGAAGCACAAAAATAGTAGGAAGTTAACCAGGAAGTACTAGCAGAGCTAGCAGGTGAAAACAATCAGAATCAGGCAATTACACAGGCAGTACACTATCCCAGCCCAGCACTTAAAACTCAGCAAACAACTTTCCACTATGTTTTTCTCAGAGACACTGCAACACTGCAGTAAGCTAATAGAAGTGAAAACTGAAAAAGCTTTACTGAGACAAAGAAATGTTAGGGGCTGCCATTGCTGTTATAAGGCAACATATGCATCATGCTAAGGGTGGTGACAATGCGAATGCTGCTGAGCAACCCACAGTGAGGAGACGGAGAAGAGTGTACAGGCCTAGGGTAACCTACCAGGGGTTACATGAGCTGGAGATAGTGGAGCACTATAGAATGGATAGAGACCTCATGCAGCAAATTGTTGAGCTGTGCAGGCCACGCCTCACACACAGAACCAATAGAGGGGAACCCATCCCAGTAGAAACCAAGGTATGTGTTGGCCTAAGAATATTAGCAACAGGTACCTTCCAGAGATCAATTGGCGATATGATGGGGATTTCACAGGCATCAGCATCCAGGGTACTGTACCAGTTCCTGAATGCCATGTCAGCACATGTCGGTGATCATGTATATTTCCCCAATTCCCGTGAGGTATTGGCCAGCAATATGCGTCTCTTCCAGCAAATAGCGGAATACCCAGAGGTAGTGGGTGCAATAGACTGCATGCACATTCGCATCAAAGCACCAGCCGATTAGCGGGATAGGGTCTACTATAACCGCAAGGGTTACCCCTCCATCAACTGCCAGGTCATGTGTGATGCCCAGGGCATAATAATGAATGTGTGTGCTGGCTGCCCTGGAAGCTACCATGACCCCCATATCTGGCATCTGACACAGCTGTACCATACATTTGCCAATGGGACATCCCTCATGGTCACCTAGTGGGGGATGCTGGATATGCACTTGAGCCGTGGCTGATGACACCCATCAGAAATGCACACACACCTGGACAGGAATGCCATAATGAGGCACATGCACAAACACAAAATGTAATTGAGTGTGTGTTTGGGCTGCTCAAGTCACGTTTCCGGTGCCTGGACACATCTGGTGGAGCCTTGCAGTACTCACCAACTACATGTACCCAAATAGTCATGGTATGTGCTATGCTACACAATATGATCCTGCGAAAACAGCTGCATAAGGAGCAGCATAGGGCCGGGCACAACAGCCCCCCACCATTGCCAAGGCCATCACAGGCAGAGCGTGACTCGGAGGAGGAACAACCTGAGCCTGCCCCAGTAGGCAGAAGGAGGCGTGCCCAGTATGCTTTGTCCTTGGCAAAGAGGCAACACATAGCATATACACTGGCTCAGTAGGAACTCTGGATATGATACCACTCTGCGACTCGCACATATAGTAAAAGGGATGCCTAACTTGACACTACCTGTTAACAAACATGTATAGGGAGTGTAAAATGTGCATCCAACATAGGCAGCCCTGCAGCACCACCTGAGGCATGATTGCTATGTGTTAAGCAATATAAAGCACTGCTAAACAGCTCTCACCACTATTTAGTATATGTAAACAAAATTGCACACACTAAGTAGCACAACTACAGGCAGTGTTGAGCAATAGTGTGCACTGTTCAGCAATGTTGATCAACATTGAGCAATGTTGTGCAAGTCTGGTCAAATGTGGGCATAGTTCAGCAAAAGCAGGTTAACATGTTCATATTTGCTTCACTTTTCTTGAAGCAGTCTGTTCTGCCATGTATGAAAATATGAAGCAGTGACAGTCCTTGAACCCAGGATGCAGTGCACTATAGTCATAGTTCAGAACCACTAAACCATGACAGTATGTCAGTGGTCAGCTTGTATGAAAAAATGTTGATAAGTCAATGCAAAGTATCTCATAGAAACCTTGCAGGCATAGCATAATCCCTGTCGAGTTAAGACACAAAGGTGAGGCCTGCAGTAAGAATAGAACCTGATACTCAACACACATATAGTATAAATGTTAATATTGGTAATGTTCACACACATCAACAAATGTAGTGGACCTCAGACAGCAACATATACTGCAAGGTCACAGTGGGCATGCTCACACACTTGAATATATGAGACAAATGCCAGGCAACAAAACACTGAAAGTCTGAACTGGGCATGCTCACACACTTAGGGCAAGTTTGAGTACAGCAGTGGGCCACACATATCCGTCATTTGCATGTGTCAACCCAGGAACCTCGCACTATTCACCAATCCGCCATGTGCACACAGTGATATGAGAACAGACACATATATAATATAGTGAAATCCTGTCATAATCAAATATGTTATGCAGATACCTAGGTTGTTCATAGAAAGTGGTAAAGCAAAGAAGAAACAAAACCTGGAATCAGTACCATCACTGAACGATGTGCATCCCAAACATTAGCATAGGTTCAGAGGTTGACACTAGGCTATCTTCCCTAGGGTATGTAGAGGCCTAGCCACAGTGTGTTTGTATTTTGCAACCCCGCTAAATCAGTAGACTGTGCCTGTGAATAGTAGGTCACACAAGATATCTCACATATGTTCATTTCATTCTGCCTCTGTCTAGCAGGGACCCATAACATATCCCAGGGCTAAACATACGATCACCCGTCCACCTGTGAAGATGTCACCTGTAGGTGGTCAGTGTGGGTCTGTGTTTATGTGGGACTGTGATCACATTCCCAAGTGAGTGGAGCCTCTGTGATGGGAATCTGCCCCTCCAGCATGTCCTATTAACATCATTGCTGACGTACCTGTCCCTGGAGCATGTAGCTGTAAGGGACTTTGATATCCTGATGTGGAGCCTGTCCATCAATGCTGTGATGGACATGGCTTCAAACAAAAGGCACAGACTGCATCCAAGTAGGCAGTAAGCAACTGAGGAGAGCTGGGGTCACCATAGCCAAACTGTGCATACCATCTGTGTGAGACCCTAGATCCACTTGGTTATGTACATTTGTGTACATTCCAGTTGCTGCAGGTGTTGGGAAAGGTACATCCGAAATGGGGCATTGTATCCAAACATGTGCCTGATGAGTATAGGGTCACAATGACCCCACCTGATCTGGATGTAAAACCCAATGGGATAAGGTTGGCTAAATAGAAGATGTGTCCAACAACATTGGCAACGTGAATGTCAAAGGCAAGAGTACTAAGTATTCATGTCCCCAAATCACAAACCACACACACTATACATGATGTATCATCACCTATGTGGTAATGTGTGGGCACGATGTTACTACCAAAGGTGATGACTATGCATCTAAAGGAAGGTAGCTGTAGGCCATGGCTCTGGCACCAGTCATCCATGCTTGTGTCAGCTGGGGAGTCGATTATGGCACACAGTTTGGAGTCATCTGCAAACATGGTCAGCCATATTCCTCCTGTGTTAGCCAGTACATCTCAGAAATATATACAGAACAAGAGAGGTCCCAGGACTGAGCCCTGTGGGATGCCACATGTAACTGGTGTATAGTCAGACATGGCACCTGCACTACTGACCATGTGGGTGCTATCCATGATCCAGTTAGCAATCCATCTTGTGACATATGTGTAGATATTGAATCCGGTGATCTAATGTATAAAGGCCGAGTGGGGTATTGTGTTGAACTGGTGTGCGAGCTCCAGGTAAGCTGTGTGGACAACCCTTTGTACTTCTATGGACTTGTTAACTGTTTAAAGACATCGAACAGGTGCAAGAGCCAAGATCTGCCCACAACAAACCCAAATTGTGTAGGATCCAGTGTCTGTGAGTTCACAATGTCTATGTGTAAGTGTTTCATGATGATACACTCCATAGCTTAGCAGACAAGGATAGTTAGGCATATAGTGCGATATTGTCCTGGGTCCCTTGTGGCACCAGCACTGTGGAGCGGGTACACCGTAGCTGTACGCCATTCCATGGGTACATATCCTGTAGTAACTCTGATATTGAACAGTGACATAATGTGAGTGTGAAGTTTGTCATGAATCTCGTGTAAGCCGCAGTCCGGGACACCATCTGGTCCCATTGATGCTGTGTTGTCTGCTATGGAGAGGGCAGCACTCACCTGTTCATCTGTGATGTAAGGGAGGCTACACCCTGTTGGGATGGACATGTGCACTGCAGGGGGGATGGTGGGGAAACATTTCCACTGAACCTGTTGTCCAGGATGTTTGCAATGTCAGTGGGTTCACTGTATCTTTTGTAATTATGCAGTAACTCACAGCATATCTGTGAGTTCCCACCCAGGTCCCTGACATAACTAAATAAGGCCTTGTGATTGTCCATAGTGTCTGTTGCAAGTGTCCGTTAGAAGTGGGCCTTAGATGAATCAACAAGTGATCATAGCTATACCATAGTACTGATCAGAGATGCCTTCCTGATTGTGATTGTGCTCTATCATGTAGTAGCCTCCTCCTGTCCTTGTATAGCTCATTAATGGCTGTGGTCCACCAGACAGGTCCCCTCCCTTTGGAGGAGTGAGTCTTGTAGTTATCTGGGATACCACGATCCATGCATTCCAGTAGTTGTCCATAGAATGGGCTTGTAAAGGATTAAGTGGTCTGAGCCGTAATTAACACTGTCCCTGGGTCTTTGAAGGATACCACCTCGGTTTGTATAAGTGTGATGTTTGCTCATGAGAAGTACGTCACTGAGATCACCTAGGATGTGTGTGTGTGAATGGGATATGTATGTCCAGTGAGATGAATGTATATTCTGACCTTAACAATGAGGGGTGTACCTCTGGTGTGGAACACAGAGTCCCCATGTTTTAACCCCCTGTGGTTGTGGTGACCAGGTCTGCCATAGCATTTGAGTGTAACAATCCTAGCAATTGTTGTGCGAGGGTGTCAGTGCTTGAGTAGTATTCCCAGTCAATGTTTGTGTATTTGAAGTCACACAATATAATGGGGTTTGGAGAGACCTTCACATTCCCCAGTGTTCCCAGGAATAACGAGTGTTGTTCCCGAGTTTGGGAGTGTGGTCTGTAGCAGTCTACAAACTGAAATGCAGTTTGGCCCACTGTCAGTTGCACATGTACGTTCCCCAATGCTTTGTGCAGTGCTACCAACCCGGAGGTGTGTGTATGAATGATGCATATGGATACCCCCCCCCTATTGTTGTCGTCCGGTCCAAGTCTTGTGTCCGAAAACCATGGTATGAAGTAAAACCTGGTAGTGCTGGTGTGCTTTTGTGAGCCTGAACCAGGTGTCTATTACTGCACATATATCGACAGACTCCATACTGATGTGAGTCCTGAGTGAATGCATTCTGAGGGTTAGACATCAGTTGTTGAGCAGCATCACTCTCTGTTTCCTTTACCCTGTAACATCTATGGCTGTGGTTTTGTCTTCTGAGCCTCACTTCAAACAGCCACTATGGGTGTGGCAAGAGCCTAAGTCAGTCTGTGAAAGCCTAGGGGTGACAGGTGCATGGCGTCCATAGCGAATGTACGTATCATGTTGAGCATGTCATCCCAGGCTGACGGACACTGGATCCCGTTTGAATGACAACAATATGTTAGGCAACTGTTAAAAGTGATAAGTTTGTCTGTATACTGTGGCATAGTACTTGGTGAGGGTAAGATGCTACACAAGGTCAGGGCCATACTGGCCTGGGCTACATGATCAGAGAGCTCCTCTATGTCTCTTGTCATGTAGTCCAGGGAGGAATGTCTGAGGGTTTACACACCAGCATGGTCAATGATGGAGCCATATTTGTACTTGCAGTGGAATGACAAGAGTGCATGTGTCATGTGGCAGATCCTGGCACTTGACACACAGCACATAGTGACCTTCTCCTTGTTCAGTCTGGTGAGTGGGATGTTAGTGTGACCGACAATTACAGTCACCTAATACAAGTGTATGAGGTGTGTTGTGTAGGCCTAAGGGCAGTGACTGTGTGGCACAATGACTTTGTGAACTATGTGATATGTGTGTATGGTTGTGGGTTAGCAGTTGTTTGTGTGTCTGCTTTGGATGTCTCTGCTGCTTAGGCAGAGTATATTTAGATGCTCCGAGTATGTCTTTGTGTGTCAGTGTATATGGTTTGCTGTTGTCATAGGTCCATGTGAGACTGGATTTGTGGTGTGTGTGGTTACCTTCACCACCTGATAGACTGTGCCAGTCATGGCTTGGGAGAGCTCAGCCTCCTGTCTGTCTATACAGTTGCACATCTCACATATATCTGAGTTTGTTGGTAGGAGGACAGTGTTCTCTGTGTACATAAGGCAGTTGTAACAATGCGTCAAAATTCCAATATGCACCAGCTGGACTGGAGAGTACACACAAAACCGACCTTTGGACATGCCAGGATATAATGATGACATACACTGTTGACTGATCACAAAGGATCAGTAGTGTGTGAAGTGTGTAAAAGAGTATAACAGGGGTTTAGTGTTCAGCTTTGTTGTTGCTTTGGAAAGATAATCTGCGAAGGAGTACAGACAGAAACATTACACCTCCTTCAGCTATGTCAGAAATAGCAATGTACAGTCATATATGTCCTAAGTCAGGGTCACCTGTACCTGACTGACAATGTCGACATCCTGTCAGACAGGCCCATACATACATACCCACCTCCCAGTGACAAAAGGCCCTATCATCATACCAGGAGATATCACATGTAGAATGTGTAAACTGCTCCTCCCAAAGCCAAATGCATCCCATCACGTGGATAACGTTGTTTCCCCATATGTGTCATAAGTGAACAACAGAACAAACAGATCTGCACCTGAACAGTCTGTTGAGCCTCACACTCTCTACAGGATCTTACACTGCTGAATGTGTTACAGCAACATGTGGCAGACCCCACAAGTGTTGGTGCACAACAGACCATGGGAACTATAGTCCTATAAGCCTATGAAGTCCGAACTGCTAGTCCATGGAGTCCATCATGACTACAGTCAGGAACAGAGCTATTGTAATCTGACAAACACACAACCCAAACGTCTGTGGTATGTTAATGAGCACATTATGTTCCCCAAACCTGCTAGATTTCTTGCAAGGCAGCCACCCAGGACATACATCACTGAAAGGAGCAACACAGGTCCCACATAGACTTTGAATAGCCCTTTACCAACATCACAGACACATGTTGTATCCATAAAACCAACAATCCGTGTATGAATATGTATTGTCATATGAAGGAATGGTAATTTGCCCACAGATAGATCACACAAGCTATGAATTCTGGATTCCTGTTCAAGATTGCATAACACTAAGTGCCCACACATTACCATGTCCAGTCTGATGATGTCAGCATCCTACAAATATAGCATGAGAATAGCAACCACACAGTACAGCATATAGTGCGTTGTGTTAATGCATATCTCACTAGTATCATAATATAGTTAGATAGGGGTTTGAATCCTAATAACTGCCCTTGCAGCCCATTTTAAGCCTAGCCAATTATCCATATGAGACTCAAACCCTGCACACCTTGTGTTTGTAAAAAAAAACCTTAACTATTTAGCCTGCCCCTCCAGCCCTTAGGGCAATTGCTGTGCGTGTGTGTGTGTGTGATCCCCTTTGGGAGGAGTGCCCTTTTTGTAGACATTCACAACACATTCAAAGAGGTGAACACCTCTTTGCCAAGTGTGATGATGTCAGTATCCCACAAATACAGCAGTGGAGATTAAAACACTCAGTAAAGCATATAGTGCGTTGTGTTAATGCGTATCTCATTAGCATCATAATATAGTTAGGTAGGGGTTTGAATCCTGCAATTGCTGAGTGTGTGTGTGTGTGTGTGTGTGTGTGTGTGTGTGTGTGTGTGTGTGAGAGATTGCCTTTGAGAGGAGTGGCCTTTTTGGAGACTGTGGAAACACATTAGGAGAGGTGAATACCCTTTGCCAAGTGTGATGATGTCAGCATCCCACAAATACAGCTATGGAAATAAATACTCCCAGTAAAGCATATAGCATGTCGTGTTAGTGCATATCTCCCTAGTGTCATAACATAGTTAGGTAGGGGTATGAATCCTGTGAATGTGTGTGTATGAGATTCCCTTTGAGAGGAGTGGCCTTTTTGGAGACTGTGGAAACACATTAGGAGAGGTGAATACCCTTTGCCAGGTGTGATGATGTCAGCATCCCACAAATACAGCTATGGAAATAAATACTCCCAGCAAAGCATATAGCATGTCGTGTTAGTGCATATCTCCCTAGTGTCATAACATAGTTAGGTAGGGGTTTGAATCCTGTGAATGTGTGTGTATGAGATTCCCTTTGAGAGGAGTGGCCTTTTTGGAGACTGTGGAAACACATTAGAAGAGGTGAATACCCTTTGCCAAGTGTGATGATGTCAGCATCCCACAAATACAGCTATGGAAATGAATGCTCCCAGTAAAGCATATAACGCGTCGTCTTAATGTGTATCTCCCTAGTGTCATAACATAGTTAGGTAGGGGTTTGAATCCTGCAAATGCTGAGTGTGAATGTGTGTGTGTGAGATTTCCTTTGAGAAGAGTGGCCTTTCTGGAGACTGTGGAAACACATTAGAAGAGGTGAATACCCTTTGCCAAGTGTGATGATGTTAGCATCCCACAAATACAGCTATGGAAATGAATACTCCCAATAAAGCATATAGCACATCGTGTTAATGCATATCTCCCTAGTGTCATAACATAGTTAGGTAGGGGGTTGAAACCTGTGAATGTGTGTGTGGGGGGGTGTATGTGTGTGTGTCTAATCCTATGAGAGGAGTGGCCTTTTTTGAGACTGTGAAAACACATTGAAAGAGGTGAATACCCCTTTGGCCGGTTTGATGATGTCAGTATCCCACAAATACAACAGTGGAAATGAAAACTCCCATTAAAGCGTATGGCGCATCATGGTAATGCGTATGTGTCTAGTACCATGACATAGGTAGGTAGGGTTTTGAATCCTGCAATTGTTGAGTGTGTGTGTGTGACACTGTTGAGCAGTGTGTTGTGTGTTTTGCTTCTACTACTGTATGACATATCAGCAAAACAACAGTATGTGCATTGCACACTGCAGGTATCTGTGTGGCAAATACACATATGTACATGTGACCTAAATTGGTAACTGTGTGGACAAGACATATATGTACATGTGACCTCATTCACATCATAGGTGTGAAGCCTGCTGTCAACACAACTACATCTGTTACCATTGACAGTTTTTGCTGCTGCTTCTTGGACCGTAGCTCACATATGTATGTATGTGACAAGTCCAGCCACTGTAGTGAGCTGTGCCCTAGGTCATCTGTGTCACACACATACATGACAGTTGTTATAGAATAGTGTGAGTGTGGGTGTATGCCTGTGGCATATGACAGACATGCCCAAACACAACACAGTCTGTCAATAATGGCCATTCATGGTAGGTATACAACAACCCCGTGTATATGCATACAGACACCTTATTATTTATGTGATACACTGAGGGACATCAGCATAGCTTTGGGGATGTGGATATCAAAGGAGAGATGAAATCACATGTGGCTGTCTGTACACATTGGTACCCCTGCTACACATTGTGTGCTACTACCAATGTGGTACAATCAGGATACTATGTGTAGCAAATGTGGATGACTATGCTAATGGGTTTGTCAACAGGTATGTGTCTGTATGATACCCTTGTGGAGGATAGGTGTCTAATCCGGGGAATGCTTTGTAAGCCACTGTATGCATCACCAGATGTGGATGTACATATACCTAGTGTGTCTGCTTGTACCTAGGATGGACACATGCCAAACAGGAGTGGCCATGGGAATGTGTGGTAGTCATTACCACTGGTAACTGGTAGAGTACACCAATAGGAAATATGAAGTGTTAACACTGTGTAATACAGGGCATGTCACCCTTCACATGTGCCCACCATGCACTGTTGTACTGGTTGGCCAGGAGCCACCATGCTGAGGAGCAGCTCTTCCACTCTGGTGAGGGGGGGATGTGTAGCAGCACCACCACCTGTGGCAAGCTGTTGTCTGCGGACATCAGAGGCATGCTGCTGGACATGTCTGATTAAATCACTGCAGTGATGGCGTACGTGCTCATACGTCCGGTTATGCATGCCTACATCATTCACCCAAGGGACAACATCCTGCCACAGTGCAGTGTGACTGTGCTGGTCCTGGCAGGATCTTAAAAACAGAAGATTATAATGTTGGATGAGTGCATCTGTGATAACTTCCTCCTCCTCAGGGGTATAGGATGGCTTTCTGTTGTGTGCCATAACCCTGGAAGACAATTAAACAGTAATTGTGAAAAAGCCATGTTGCACACTCAACATTCTAATGTACAGACATCATTGAAATGCCATATATAGCAACGTATTGGCTGTCAGCAGATACACACTTTTAATAACACATATGACTGCTAAGACCACAACTCCCTGACAGTGCCTGGCACATTCTATATACCAAACCATGTTCTGCACAGCCACAAAGTGAAACCAGTATGTAGTACTATACAACAGTACATGGCACACTGTATGTGACACAATGCAACACCTAGCCACAGGAGGTGTATATGAAGCTAATGCATACAGACATTTGTCATCCATTTAAATCTATGTGCAGTACGGTTACGGTACTAGCAGTATACCACACTACTTGTTGATAGCAAACCCCTCAGTAACATATGTGCACATTCACCACTATAGGTGGCATACTGTTGTACTACACTATACATGTTGCTAGATACGCACCTATATCCTGTGGCACACATACCACCGAGGCCATGTTACAGGCATACCCACACACACATCAGACATACCTACAAGACACAAGGGTATGGCAACCCAGATTACAGTTACCTGTGTACCATACATTACTGTGTGTCAGCACATACAT
The DNA here is from genome assembly GCF_019279795.1 of Protopterus annectens. NCBI lineage: Eukaryota > Metazoa > Chordata > Ceratodontiformes > Protopteridae > Protopterus > Protopterus annectens. Next base: position 1,295,321,668 of record NC_056735.1, read on the forward strand.
AACCTCATGCCTGAGGTATGTGATGTGTGAGGACTACAGGTAACAAACAAAAGTGTGTTACCAAGCCATGTGGATATAAACCATACTGTGCAGACCTATATCTGACACAGTAACTGTCCAAGATGCAGATGTTACTGCTACATACTTGTATTATATTTACTTGTTTATGCATCTGCACATCTGGATGTGTTCATGTGCCTTTTTTACTTGATTTTCTACACAACCCTAGTTTTCAGGAAGCACACTAACATTTCTTTGGAACACCTTGACAGGCTACTCGTGTGCCAGATTTACCTATGTATGTCAGCCATTTCACAACTGTTGAGGATTGTTACATACTTCACAGCTACTGGCACTTCCTTCATCCACTTTATATGGGACTGCACTACTGGGGGTTGTCAGCACTTAATACAACAGTAACATTTCTTCAATGCAAGGGTACAACAACATTTCTGAGTAACTGGCACATACACACTGCAAGTATTATACCTTTCTTATTTACATTAAAACTCTTTTCTACAGGCTGTTTCCTTTATTTGACATTGCATTGCATACATTAGACCTATTCAGGACATACTATACCTTTATTGATAGGTTACAATACTGTTTTTCAGGCTCACTCACTTATTTTCTATGACAGTGTATGCAGAGATAGTATTCCAGACATGTTTTTGCTTTATTCATGGGTTACTACACTCTATTCCTGACTATCTGACTTATGATATGTAACAGTACATGCAGAGGATTTATTCAGGGAATGAATGTTTTATGCTTCACAGCTGCTGCCACTTCCTTCATCCACTTCCTATGGAACTGCACAACTGTGGGTTGACAGCACCTAATACAACAGTACTATTTATTTATTGCAAGGGTACAACAACATTTCAAAGTAAGTGACACAGACACACTCCAAGTTTTATACCTTTATTAATTACATTGAACACTCTTTTCTACAGGCTCTCTCCTTTACTTTATATTACAGTGCATACGGAAGACATATTCAGGACATATTATACCTTTCTTGATAGGTTACAACACTCTCTTTCAGGCCTGCTCACTTATATGTTATGACAGTATATGCAGGGATAGTATTCCAGACTTATTTTACATTGATTGGTGGGTTAGTACACTCTGTTTCTGGCTCACTGACATTTGTTATATAACAGTACATGCAGAGGATTTATTCAGGACATGTTATTGCTGTATTATTGGGCTAAAACACTTTTGTCATGCTCACTCACATATATCATGTAACAATACATGCAGAATATTTACTAACCTGGCTGGTGGCACAGCCTTAGCAGCCTATCTGCATAGGCTTGCTGATTCATAGCACAAACACCTGCAGCTGTGGAGTAAATGAAGGGATATTGAGACATACCTATCCATTATTTAGACTATATTAGCTTGTCTTACATACTGCATTCCATGGCTACCTACTTAGTAGTGGGGCATCATGCATATGATGGGCCTCCTGGATCCACTGGTTCAGAAGGTCCTGCTTCCGTCTCTTCAGGTAGGCATGGTGGTGACGGACCTGATCACCAGTCCGAGGGACGCCTGTGGCACTGGTGAGTTCATGAGCCAACTGGTTCCAAGCCTCTGCCTTATACTCCGTTCCTTAGAACTGGCCCTGCAGGAGTCGAGTCTCATGCCGATGGACTAGGAGCCAAACCATGTATCTTGACTCCTCAATGCCCCAGTGTTGCGCTCAAAAGCATGTACCCTCTCCAGCACCAGACATTCTAACTGCAGATGGGAGCTACAATCAGTTATGGCGAGTATTCCCTCCTATGCAGCTTAAGTATGCCACATTTCCCGCACTTTTCTGTGATTGACCATTTTTGAATATTCTCGGCTGATTGCAGACCTGCTTAGCAATGTTATTACTATATATATGTTAACAGTGGATGTTTATCCTAAGCTGTCGTGGCTTAGTGGTTCAGTACTTTGATTATGGTGCACAGTGCCCTTGGTTCAAACCTTATCATTGCTTTTTATTTTACTACTGTCCAGACAGGTTAGGGGGCATGGCTGTGTTTAAGCAACTTTGCTCTACGTTGCTCCACGTTGCCCGATGGTGCACTGGATGGCGTGGCGCGCACCTCTGCGCAAACTGATTGCGCTGGGTAAAGTGCTATTTAGCTATGGGCAACTATATTGTGCTGGGTAAAGTGTGATTTAGCTATGGGCAACTACATTGCGCTGGGTAAAGTGCGATTTAGCTATGGGCAACTACATTGCACTGGGTAAAGCGCAATTTAGCTATGGGCAACTATATTGCGCTGGGTTAAGCGTTGCTTAACTGCAGGCAATTATATGTCAGGTTCCTTTATAAATATACATTTTGTTCACTGATACATATGCCATTTCAATGATTTTTAGTAAAAGTTTAATCATATAGGTCAGGAATTATTTCATATACTAATTTGGAACATAAAATAGGAAGGGGAGTGGTGGGACTCGAACCGTGAATGCCTCCTCTTTGTGCGAATGCTGTACCACTACGCTATTACTATTTGGCGTAATTTGCATAAACATTCCTTATTATGCTCTTCCATGTCGTGATTGCTAACTGCAGCTAATCCATGGGCACACCCGCACACACACACGCGCAAATACAGGCAGCTATATTGGGAATTAGAAAAAAAAAATAATGCTTTACTTTTTATAACTGTGCTGGGGGTTTACAATGTCAAGGAGTGTGGTGTTGGGTACATGGACATTTGAGAGGACTCGCTCTTGTGTGTTGACATTTTGCATTTCACACACTTGCAGGGGCGTAGATCTTTACACTGCTCGGCAGTCGGACATGCCCCCCTGCTTGCCTGCACAGTCTATGTTGGACTTGGGGTTGAGTCAGCATGCCCTCGTGAATATTCATGGCACACTGACGTCATACCGTTCAACTGCAGCCTCCGAGTAAGACTTATTTAGTGTTTAATGGAGGATTCGTGAATCCAGGGGACAGAGTAAGCGCTTTCACAGTAAAATTCCAAGAACTGCTTCCATATCGTACAGAGAACAAAAGAAGCACAATCCATTACAAAATAAACATGTTGTTTTTACTGATGTGTCACATAAGGACACCTACAAGGATTAGAACATTTTCTATGGCACCCATCTCTAATAACAGGAACCTCATCAGAAGCCTTGCTGAAAAAGATTGTATACCACATAATGAAAGAAACACTGTCCATCTATTTTATGAGAAAGTTCATTGGCAACTGTTTGAGGTCCAGACAACCAATAAGCTTGATGCTCTTTGAGTGATGAAAATGTATGTTATGAACATTCAGTCTAATCTACTAGATGGCCTCAGGCAAGCGTGCAGCTAAATCAGCATTTTGTTTCTCCTTTCTAGCCTTGCTACTAAGAAGAATGGATACTCAAGCAGCAAGCATTACTAACTGAAAGTACCTCTGAATGAAGCATGACTCTGATCTTTTTTTAAATAGTTATCTCCGACTCCATTGATTTCTTTATGGTAATGCCCCTAACTATTTCTCACACAGACACATACCTCTTAATCTCGTAAACATTTTAACACACACAGACACTTACCTCTCACTTGTACCTTCATCCGTGTAGTCCACACGTCTTTTGGAATTCAAATTGCACGGGAGCGGAAAATGAAGATGTAAACCGGCAGTCGCACAATAGCAGAAGCATCTGTGCGACTGGATGAAAAGGATGTTCCTAAAGTAGAACACCCTTTAAAACATTTTTTTTAATTTAAAAGAAAATGAATCTCCTGGTCAGCCGGTTCCAGGGGGGTGCAAATGCACCCCCTTGCACCTGCCTGTGGGCACCCTTGAGTGCAGGGGTGCATTCTGCTGCCTTGAACCAGGTCTCTCTTACAGCACAAATGTCAATGTTCTCTATTTTAAGGAGTGCTTCGATTGAGTGCATTTTGAGATTTAGATTTCTAGCGTTGAGCAGTATGACTCTCAGATTACATTTGTTTGTAGCTGTTATGGTGGTAATTTGATCTTTGGAACACTGCCTAAAAAAGGTACTATAGGGGTGGCAAGAGCCTTGGCCAATCTCCGGAAACCTAGGGGTGACAGACGCAGGCCATCTCTGGCAAAGCATCGAAGTCTGTCAATCATGTCATTCCAGGCAGACAGATACTGGATCCCCTTAGAATGGCACCAGAAACTTAGGCAATTGTTGTAATCAATCATTTTTTGCTTGTACGTGGTATAATTCTGGGTGAGGGTAGGATGCTGCTCAGGGCTAGGGGCATACCTGCCTGGGCTACATAATTGAGAGCTCCTCCATGTCTCTTTTCAATGTAGTCCAGGGAGGTATGTCTCAGGTCATTCACACCCACATGTACAATTAGCAATAATCAACTGGAATCTAACAGCTGCTTCCCCTTATTATGTTCAGCGTCAGGTTTTCATTATATTTTCACAATAAAACATTAGTATGAATCAGCAAAGTTTAAAATGAGGAAAATGTTATTGCACGTTACCTTGCAACTGCAGCACGAATACCATTTCTGTCTATCTGTTGAGGAACTAAGATCAGTTTCCAGTGTGAAAAAGCATATAGATGTAGAAAATACTGTCTGCTATTCTGAACTTAAAACAAACTCATAGATATTTGAAAAGTATATCAAACACAGCAAAGATTAAAAAAAAATCTATGCTTATGGGTAATCTCAGTTTAAATTAGATTCAAGCCAGTGCTAACAGAAGTACTCATATTTCTCAAACAAGCCAGTGCTAACAGAAGTACTCATATTTCTCAAACTATTCATTTGTTTAAGCCATAAAACCCACTACTCTTATTTATGTACTTACTTAGGTTTTTTATTGTGGTGGTGGACTGATCCATAAAGGGCCTCTTTCAGCAGCAGCCTAAGAGTTACAGATGAAAGCAGACACATTCTACAATCTACATAATGACTTTAACAGTAATTAAATGTACATTAAAGCTACAGAAAGTGAAATAGTGTATAATTGGAGAATTACAAAAACAGGTCAGTACACTGTCTTGTCTCCATTTAGTTTTATATGGAAGGCTTACCCTTCATGATGAATGTGTAAATGTGTAACTAAGAGCTCACTGTCACAATTCCTGGCCATTACTTGAATTAAACCTATTTTTGCCTCTGTACATTAAAAGATATTAGACGGAATTCCATCCTTCAACAAGTGGAAGATCAGTGTTTCCCGTTTTACTCCATTTGATTTTTCCCACCATTACTACCACTAAAGACAGAAGAGCTGAAGATCATCTTTTCAAAGCTGTCAGTCATGTTGTTTTTATCTTGCAACAGCAGAATTATTCTATTAGAATAAGACAGATAAAAGTGGAATGTATGCTGCATTTGTACATAAATGTTTGTACAAGTATTGTCTGAGACAATGGGCTGTACATAGTCTATCATCATATTTTGGCAATAAAAATAAGAATCACAATATTGGTTCAGCAACAAAAATATAAAAAACAATGGAATACAGACACAATGTAATACCTTTTACTGGACCAAAATAGGTGTTGTAATTAGTTGAGCTTTCAGTCTAACAAAAGCCCTGTAACTCCCCTCAAAGAATTTTTGTTAGCATGAAAGCTTAAGTAATTGTGAAACTTATGTTAGTCCACTAAAAGTTATTATATCACATCTGTGATCCAGTGCCTTTGTGTATCCTTTTCTGGGATGAGGGGCTAGAATGTTTCATGTTAGGAGCATTGTTTACAGAGTTTACTGTTACACTGATATGTCTCTAAACACAAGATCTCACATATTTAGCATAAATCTTTTTACTTCATTTCCAAATAAGCTTTACACATATGCAGTGAATGGTGTCAATAATATATTGTAATGTGCAAACACTGAAAAATATTTTTTTGCAGTGAGGCATGCCTCCTGTAGTTATATATTCTCACTCAAAAGTTAATTCCATTTTGAGAAAAAAACATGATTATTAAAGCAAACAAATAATTATTGCCATTTTTCAACTTCTCTCACAGAAGACTAAATTACACGTCTTTGAGCCTTTACTAATCACTGTTAAGAAGTAACACATGATCAGGTGCAAAGCAAACAACATAGATTTCACAAGTCATGATAAACCTTGTTTGTAGCCTTAGTCACATCTTAAAAGGAATGCAGTAAAGGTTGGTTAGGCTGTGCTCTGGGGTCATCTCATATTAATATCTTAAGCTATCTCTGTTTAGAGGAAGAAAACTCCTTAGATTTATAACAATAAAATTCTCATAATAATCTGTTTCACCAAATGCTGCTTCCTCAGTGGGAGAGCTAGAGGATAGAAACTACTGGCCATTTATTTCATTTTCTAAGCCCATGGGAAAAGAAAAATATTTCATATAAACATCTTCCTATTCAGAAGATGCTAATAGGGATAGGGTTCTTTCTTCACCTGGTGGAAGACATGGCTATGAGGCCTGAAGAAGTTATTCTGGGGGACCAAGATACATTTTGGACTAGACTTCAAAACAGTTTAAGCCCTCATCAAGACCAGGTAATGGTTTTACAAATGTTTTTGGAATATCTGTGGCTCCTAAAGAATGCCTACATTGATCAAATACAAACAACAGCCAGAGGCACCATATGCATAATTCTGAAAAAACAGCACTGGCGAATTTAAAAAGTAGAATTGTCAGTGGACATCAGGTAGTACAGCTATAGTAATACTGGCATTTATTTGTAAATGTGAATAAATGGGTTGGTTTCACAGACCATTTCAGCCATTATCTAGTTCACAGGACACAATGACATGAAACTTTGAATTTGTATTTTGAATACAATGATCATGAGAAACGGCAATGGAATTTCATAAAAAAAAAAATTACAAACATTATCATCACATTCTATTTTTTGGAAAATGTAGTAAATAAGGTAATGTTGTAAATAAGGTGAATGAGTAATATTCCTTAAATTATCAGTTTGTCAGCCAGATGGTATCACACATATATCCAACCAAAATGCATAATGCACACATCTGATAAATATGATGACTATAGTAATGATGACTTATACCATGCTGTACCATGTTTTGTGTGCCATTGGCTATGACTTGTGTATTCAGCACAGAATTAATGACAATGCACTCCAGCTGTGCACCTTCAGAAAAAAGTGTCTAGAATATTAGCTGCTGCTATCACCATGTTAGAAATCTTTGGTGCAACACTGACACTAGTGGTGTCGGAGTATCTCATGAGGACTTAAATCAGATAAATGCAAAAAAACAAAACAAAAAACATAAAAGTTTAGAAAATATAACATGGAAACTCTTGCAGTTTTATCTACCTCTTTATGAAACCACCAGTTACAGTATGCTAGATTATGTTGTACCAAATGCACAGGTACAATTATCCCTACACAGTGACACTTACTACAGTAATCTTATATCTTCATAGGTGTATACCAGGCTAAAGGCCAAATGCAGCATTCTTAAGCCTTGAAATTCATCTGAAGCATATCTGACAAGTTTAGGGGCCTTAAGATTATTCTAAAGGGTATATTTAGGCTGGGGCTTGGGTGGTCAAGAATTTACTGGCTGCCTCTGTCCATTAGCAACATAGGTGTCAGACCAGGTGTGAATTTCCAATTCCCCATCAACTGGATTAAATTATGTTTGAATTGGTTTGCGGAAGAACTCTGCTTCACATGGATGGGAAGTCCGTTCCAGAGAAGGAATATTCTCTGAGCTAGATACAAGTCCTTCCATGTCCTATTTATGTCACAAGCATGGTTAAAGTCCTTAGATAAGATGCTTCATTTGCTGTTTGTTTTTGGATATGCAGAAAGTCCATCAGAGTTGGATCTAACAATACCTTGTATACTAGGCATGGATCACCTCCTCAACAGTCTGTAGGAGATCAAATACATGGATAGGGCTTTGAGATGATCTGCATATGACATGTTGTTTATACTCTGTATCCTTTTTGAAAAGAACCTCTGTGGACATTCCAGTTTTTGCAAGTGCCTGATCGGGTACATACTGAACGGGGCATTGTACTCAATGATTGCTCTAATGAGGGCCAAATACAATGGAACAATGACCTCCTTGCACCTACATGTTATACCCTTGCTTATAAGTTGTGCAACATAGAATGATTTCCTTATTACAGTAGACACAAGATGGTCAAAAGCCAGATTACTGCCTACCAGCATCTACAAATTGCTGACTACTGGATCTTCTCTTAGGGGCATGTTATCAATGAGGCATTTTCCAGTGGTAGCCAACTTCCCAAAGGATACTGATATGCATTTCTTGGGAATAAGTTTCAGAACATGGCTATGATGCCAGTTATTTGTTGGAGTCAGCCCTTCTTGGAAAATATTTGTATCATGGGAAGAGTCTATGACTGCACCTAGTTTGCAGTCTTCAACAAAGTTAGTCGACAGAGGCCCATAAGGTTGTCCTTGACTTCAGAGAAGCAGATGCCAGAAAGTAGTGGATCCAGCAGAGAGCCCTGAGGGACTCTGCTAGTCACTGGCTTCCCCACCCTAACTTCTTGGGTCCTATCAGACAGACACCTGGCTATCCACTGTGTGACATAGGGGTTTATACCTTAATTCCACGAGTTTGTCTGCAATGCCTGAGTCAGGTACTGAAAAAGAATCAGAACTTATTCTATGAGGGAAAAAGTGGTTACATAAGAAATAACTTACTTCAGTTGGGTCAGTACAGTTTATTAATTGATGTTAGACTGCCAAAGATTACAGTTGAGCATCTCAGTATTTTTATACATAGTCCTAATTTACATAAGTGCTTGCTCTTAAAAGATATTTTAGTTTCTATCCCTTAATGGGTACTATTTCTTCTATTTTGGTCACAGAGCTAATGCTGCCTGAAGCATTTTATTTTCATACTACATGCAAGCACAAGTACATCTTATTTAATAATACATTGACTACTCTAATTACTCATTTTATTTGTGTTATTTGGGGAGGAAAATTAGATTATTATTACTATATTTGATATCTGTCCGGCTGTGTTACATAACTGAGAATTAATAAAAATTAATTCCCACGATATAAAAGTAATGCAACAGTAATAACAGCTGATGTAGAGTTTAATATAATGAGACAGAAACGTGTCAGAGGCAGGAAATGTGCCTCTATTCTTCATATTTAGATAGTTTATTTTCACATCTCTAAGAATGTTTCTGATAGAAAGTTACAGCATTAACACATATTTTACAATATTTCCTTAACACAATATTCACTGTACTACAGCTGAATATAATGTCAGTTTGTGAGTTAGTGGCTGACCTTTATTCCATTCTACTGACTCTTAGCTAACAGATTTTCCTGCTAATTTTATCATAGTAACTGACAGTGTACTTTCTGAGAGTTACTGCTACATCTCATAACAGGTTTACATCTGCCTTTTTAGAGAAATTAATTCTAAATCAGTTAGATGTTCATTTATATTGATAGTTATGATTTTGATAGAGGCCCTTTTAGCCAGGTAATGCATTTTCTTGCTTTTTATCATTTTATTAATTATTTACATATTTCCAGCCATCACTTTCATTTAATTTGCAACAGGTATTATGTCAAATATCTTGACCAGATCAAGGTAGCAAGTATGTACCATCTCGGTACTCATCATCATGAATGGTACCTAACTGTAACCTCACTGACATGGAGAACTATTATGGCTGTCCCTACAAAGTGGCATAAACATGCTACAGCTGTCTCTATATACATTAACATTCATGATGCATAACTACAACCTCACTGACATAGAGAAATATAATTATCCCTACATAGTAGCACATTCTTGATTTAGCTGGAACTACATACAAACATACATTTGTATGTCCACATACATTGTGGATGGTGCATTGGTGCAGCGGTTGCATTGTTGCCTCACAGCAAGAGGTCCTCTGGTTTGATTCTCAGCTGGGGTGCTTTCTGTGCAGAGTCTGCATGTTCTCCTGGGTTTATGTGGATTTTCTCCAGGTACTCCAGTTTTCTCCCATGTTACAAAGACATGTGTCTGGATCATTTCTCTCTGGGCCTCTGCTGAAAATTGGCTTTGTTCCAAGTTGGACTTTCATGGTAAACAAATGTTGAATAAATAAATAAATAAATAAATAAATAAATGACACATAACTACAGCCTTAGTGAGATGGAGACATACAACTAATATTCCTACAGAGAGGTACCTCCTTGCTACAACTGTATGAAACACATTAACGTACACAATACATAACTGCAGCCTCCATGACTTCTGAGTAGTCATCACAACATTGAACCCCTAATATAGCATTTTTTGTACAAATTGTTACCATTATTACAATATGAACTGATGGCTGACATGGCATAACCACTTTATCTTTAAACTACAACAAAAAGAAAAAAAAAAATCTTGCTTTTTTCCCACTTTCTGAAAGTTAAGAAAGTTCAGTTACAGATTTGCTGTTCTGAACTGTTTGGAAGTTTCTAGAAGGCCAGTGCTTGCTTGGGCTAAAGGGAAGTCTCTGTGTTCACCAGTGGGAGTGGTTAACACTGAACAGCCTGCCTGTCCCTGGAGGAGAGGTTACTACCTAGAAGCTGTAGTTTTATTGGCCATTTTGGGTCAATTCTAAACTCCTTGATCTCTCTCTCTCTTAAAACCCTACAACTCTCTTTTTGCGCGGTTTTGCACACTGAGCAGCGTTGGGCAGCGCCACCTAAACAGGTTTAAACTATTCCAGGCTCCACAAAGTCTGCTCTTCACTTTTTCCCTTAGAACTGTTCAAACTCTCAAAGTAATCACTCTATTCTCTTTCTAAAGCCCTGCACTTGCTCAGCTCTTATAAGGAAACACTAACTAACTAAAGCACTACACCCTCCTTGACTTCTCATAAGTATTAGACTCCCAATTGGTCCTTCCTGATCAAGTGAAAAATCAGTTCCCTTCCCTAATCTGATCAGTAAAAAGACAGTTCCCTATACTAATCTGGTATGTCCAAGGGTCAGTTTCAAGGTTACTCTCCAGTCCAGCTGGTGAATCTGGGAATTTTGAGGCAAAGTTACAATTGCCTTATGTACACAGACAACCCTCTCCTCCTTCCAACAAACTCTAATACATGTGAGAGATGCAGTTACACAGCCAAACTGGAGGCAGAGCTCTCTCAACCCAAGACTGGAACAGTCATTCAGGAGGAAAAGGTAACCACCCACACCACAAATCCAGTCTCACACAGACCTATTGCATCTGCATACCCGACACATAAACACACAAAAACATACTCGGAGGCTCTAAATAAAAATCTGCCTAAACAGCAAAGACCTTCTAAGAAGATATCCAAGCAACAGCCACCCCTCAACAATACCCACGAATCACATATCTCACAAAATAAGTGTGCCTCACAGTCACAGCCCTTAAGGCCAAACAACACACCAAATACACTTGTTATAGGGAACTCTATTGTCCGGCACACTGACGTCCTGCTCACCAGACTGAACAAGGAGAAGGTCACTGTAAGCTGCCTGTCGGGTGCCAGGATCCACCACATAACGCAAGGACTCAGGTCACTCCAAAGCAAGTACAAGTATGACTCCGTCATTGTCCATGCTGGTGTGAATGACCTGAGATGTACCTCCCTGGACTACATGAAAAGAGACATAGAAGAGCTCTCTGACCATGTAGCCCAGGCTGGTATGACCCTGACCTTGAGTAGCATCTTGCCCTCACCAAGAATGATGCCACAGTATAAAAACAAAATGATCAGTTTCAACAATTGGCTAAAGTATTGGTGGTCATTCAAAGGGGATCCAGTATCTGTCAGCCTGGAATGACATGCTCGACAAGCCACATTGCTTCACTAGGGACGGCTTGCACCCGTCACCCTTAGGCTTTCGTATACTGGCCAAGGCTCTTGCCACCCCCATAGTGCCTTTTTTAGGCAAGGCTCAAAGGACAAACCCACCTCCATAGACAACCCAAGGATAAAAAAACTAAAGGTAATGCTACTCAATGCCAGAAGTCTAAACCTCAAGATGCATGCACTCGAGGCTCTCCTCAGTATGGAGAAAATCAATGTCTGTGCAGTAACAGAAACCTGGTTCAAGGGTCCTGAGAGCACCGCAGCATTACCAGGTTATAACTCATACCATGCGTTTCGGCCCCAAAACTCGGACCGAAGCACAAAAGGAGGGGGAGTATCTATATTCATCAAAGATACCTACACCTCCAGGTTAGTGGCACTGCATGAAGCATTGGAAACCATCCATGTGCAACTAACAGCGGGCAAAACTGCCTTTCAGTTTGTAGCCTGCTACAGAACACCCTCCCTATTACAGGAACCCCACTTAGCATTCCTGAGAACACTGGAGAATATAAAGGTCTCTCGAAACACTATGTTATTGGGTGACTTCAACTACCCAAACATTGACTGGGAAAACTACTCAAGCCCAAACACCCTCGCCCAACGGTTCCTTGAATTTATAAACTCTAATGCAATGGAACAACTGGTCACCACTCCCACAAGAGGGAACAACATATTGGACCTGGTCATCACCAACATGGGGACTCTATGTTCCACACCAGAGGTAAACCCCTCATTGGTAAGATCAGACCATAAACAAATTTCCCTGGACATCCATATCCCGTCCCCACCACCAGCCAAGGAAATCACTGTAAAGAATTTCTCAAAAGCCAACTTTGCACTTCTCAAGACTGAGGTGGAATCCTTCAAAGCACCTGGGCCAGAGGATAATACAGCCCAATCCGCAGAATCCTTTACAAATGCATTTTATGAGCACCTGCAGGAATGCATGGATCGTGCTATCCCAAATAAAACCAAGACTCACTCCTCCAAAAACAGGAGACCGGTCTGGAGGACCCCGGCCATAAATAAGCTATACAACAGAAGGAGGAAGCTACTACATGACAGAGCAAAATACCAAAAAGGGAAGGCATCTCTGATCAGTATTAGTAAGAAACTTCGATCCCTCATAAAATCATCAAAGGCCAGTTTCGAAAGAAAAATTGCCCTAGACACTAAAGATAATCACAAGGCCTTCTTTAGTTATGTCAGGAACATGGGCGGAAACTCCCAGATATGCTCTGAATTGTTGCATAACGGTACAAAATATACCGAACCTACAGACATAGCCAACATCCTGGCAGACAGATTCAGCGCAAACTTCTCCCCTCCTTCCCCCCCAAAGGAGCAAATGCCTATCCCAACTGAATGTAACCTCCCTGACATCACAGATGCACAGGTGAAAGCTGCCCATTCCAAAGCAAAAAACACAGCATCTATGGGACCGGACGGTGTCCCAGGCTGTGTCTTACACGAGCTCCAAGAAGAACTGAACCCTCACATTAAGTCACTGTTCAAACAGCCTTACTACAGGATATGTACCCAAAGAATGGTGTACAGCTACAGTGGTCCCACTCCACAAAGGTGGTGCCACAACGGACCCCGGAAACTATCACCCCATAAGCCTGACTAGTCTGGTCTGTAAAGCTATGGAGCGTATTATCATGGAACTCATAAACAAAGACATTGGGAGCCTCCAGACACTGGACCCTACCCAATTTGGCTTTGTTAAGGGCAGATCTTGCCTCTTAAACCTAGTTGATTTCTTTGAAACAGTTACCAAAGCCATAGATGAGGGCAAGGTAGTCCACACAGCCTACCTGGACCTCGCAAAAGCCTTCGACACAATACTCCACTCAGGCATCATAAATAAGCTTACCAGCTTAAATATCAACCCCTATATCACAAGATGGGTTTCAAACTGGCTCAGAGATAGAATCCACATGGTCAGAATCGCAGGTGCCATGTCCGAATCCAAACCAGTTACAAGTGGTGTCCCACAGGGCTCAGTTCTGGGACCTGTCTTGTTTGGTATATACTTCTCTGAGGTTCTGGCTAACATGGGGGGATTATAGCTGACAAAGTTCGCAGATGACTGCAAACTGGGGGCCATAATCGAATCTCCAGCTGACAGAAGCATCCTCCAAAAGGGTCTCACAGAGATGGATGCTTGGTGCCAGAGCCACGGCCTCAAGCTAAATGCTAAAAAGTGCATAGTCGTCCCCTTTGGGAAAAACAAGGTGCCCACAAATTACCACATAGGTGGTAATCCATTAAGTACGGAAGAAATAATTAGAGATTTGGGGACCAACGTAGATAGTAATCTCTCCTTTGATAATCACGTTGTCAAAGTGGGTAGAAAGACCTTCTATTATAGCCCACCATATCACGAAAGGGTTCGCATCTAGATCAAGAGAGGGCATTGTGCCCCTCTACTCGTCACTCATCAGGCCCATAATTGAATACAATGCCCCTTTTGGGATGTACCTTACCCGACACCTGCAGCAACTGGAGAGACCCCAAAAGTACCTCACCAAGAGGATCATGGGCTACAAACAGATGTCCTATGCAGCTCGACTAAAGAAACTCCAGCCCTACTCAGTTGCTTACCGCCTACTCAGAGGCGATCTATGCCTGATGTACAAAGTCATGTCAAACCCAGAATTAATGGGCATGCTCCACCTCAAAAAATCCAAGTCCCTTAGAGATACATGCTCCAGGGACCTAAACCTCAGCACAAAAATAAATAGGACATGCTGGAGGGACAGATTCATTTCCCAGAGGCTCCCCTCACTCTGGAATAGAATCCCAATTTCGCTGACCCTCTTCAAGCGAAATTTGGATGCGTGGATGGGAAATCGCAAATTCACCCCCTGGGATCTCTCCTGTGTCCCTGCTAGACAGAGGCACAGTAAACTAATCTTAAAAGGGTACCTTCTGTGACCTACTTTACAGAGGCACAGTAGGCTAATCTAATAGGGAGGCGGAAGCCAAATACACTCTGGCTAGGCTTATAAATGCCCTAGGGCAGATAGCCTAGTATCTACCTATGAACCTATGAACCTATGTCTGAAAGGCATATTGAAAAATGAAGGCATATATGAAAATGTACAGCTGTAATAACATTTGTACAGCATCCCACAGGTGGACACTTTAGAACATGAGCACTGATGCAACAAATCCCTTACTCTCTCTGAAAATATCCACCCATCTCTCTTCCCCTGGTGTCTTAAACTATTCTGGCCAATGCAGCATTCCTGCCTTAGTAAGGATGTCATGCTCCATGACTGTATGATTTGTGATGTCGCACCTGCTTGCTAGGTACAGACATCCTAATAAAATATTACTAAATGTCACACATAAACAGTTTCTAAATTGCAGTGTTTAATAACAAAATCTCCTTAGACATATTATTATGGCAGTGTAACTTTTGTTATATTTCTGCAGTACACATAAGGTGAAGTTCTCAGACATATATCTGACCAATTGAGCTGTATTAAACACAAAGTAGTCACACAGCTCACAGTATACTCAGTATAGTGTACTCTTTTAGCAGAGTTGTTAAAAATATGACAACATTTGGGGCCTGATTTCAAAAGACTTGCTCTCGGTGTAAGTGACTTACTCTGGTGTAAGCCAACCCCAATTCCAAAAGATGTGGTCTTGGTGTAAGTGACTTACACCAGCGTAAGTCTGCCCTAATTCCAAAAAACATACTCTTGGTGTAAGTGATGTACTTTGGCATAAGCCTTGCCTAATTCCAAAATACTTGTTTTCAGTGTAAGTGACTTACTGCAGTGTAAAAGCCTATGTTATTTCCTTAACCGAAGGCTCCTTAGATGCCTTCATAAACAATGAGGGCAATGATTATTTTCTACACCGGAAACAAATGTCATTGGTGTTTCTGTGCTATCCTTTTTGAAAAATCTGTATTATCCTGGTGGTGATTCATTAGGGGATGTGTCACCATTTCAGCCAGAGGATGAAGATAATTTATTTAACTTTCCTTTATAACTTTTTTATGCCCATGATGCTTGCCAGACATTCTACAAAAAAAACAGTCTAAACTTTTCTAGATTATTAATGTCTATCTGATTCTTCTATACCCTTTTCTTGCCTTTCCAACTTTCTTAATATTATCCAACTTCTTTAATTTTATCAGGAATATTTTAAATATAAAAATCACTGTAAATGAAAATGTTTAAGAGCTGTTTGCAGGTGCTAAGTGCATGTGTCACTGGCCTCCAAAATTTCTCAGAAAAAAAATCAACATAGCTTCTGCCTCATTTTATGCTTACTGAATGGAAGTGAAGCTAAAATGGGTGATGAAACTACCCAGAAAATGCTGTTGAGCAGCTCAGTTTTGAACAAATAAGAACTGAAGATGGTGTAAGATAATAATGCTACTTATACACATAAGAAATACACACAAAATCAGCTTGGCAATAACTAATATTTGCAAGCAGACATCCAAAAGATACAGTGTTGCAAGAGTCCATTTAAAGTAAGATATCCAATGTATGATATGTTTTTCTAACATCTTCTAAAATGTAAGAGACTGAATTTTGCAAATACTTTTCCCCTGCAAGCACAGAAGATTACAGTCTTGTCTCTTACACTAACCAGCTTGTAATATAGTTGTTGCATATACCAAAGGCAGTATTGTACTCTATGACTGATCTAATGTAGGATGAGTATAGTGGGATAATGACATCTTTGGAACTGGATGCTATACTGTTGCTGATGAGTTGCACAACACAGAATGATTTACTTAAGAGCAGACAAATAGTGGTCAAAGGCCAGGTCAGAGTCTACATATGTTCTCATGTCCCTAACCACTGGGTCTAGTCTTAAGGGTGTATTTTCTATGAGGTAATTCCCTGGGGAGGCCAACTTTCCAAAAGATACTATTATGCATTTTTGCCAAGTAGTTTTACATCATGGTTCTGGCAGCAAATATTAGTTTGCGACAAGTCCTCTTGGAGGACATGTTTGTCTTCGAGGGATTCAGTAATCGCACATTTTGCAGTCATCTACAAATTTGGCCATACAGAGGCATTTAACATTAGTTTTAACTTCCAAAAAGTAGATGCCAAGAAGGAGCATCACAACAATGAGCCCCGAGGATCTCTGCTAGTGACCGGCCTTTTTGTGGAGGTAGAGTCCCCTAGCGTGATTTCCTGTGTCCTATTTGTGAGCCAGTTGTTTTTCACAAGTGCAGCACTTATAAAGTTTCCAGTGTGGTATTTCCTTTCTATATTCATGGTGACTTGGTTTATGTCTAGAAAGATTATATCCATTTTTAAAACTGTTTTGGAAAATAGGGCATTTAAAGGGCCTATAATCAGAATGTCTTAGCATATGTGGCTTTTAAAAGTGAGGGCCACTTAAAACGTTTTTTACAGAAAGTGCATTTTATGGGCTTCTCCTTTGCATGTTTTGCATAGTGGCTTTCAAGTTGAAATTGGCTTTCAAAGAACTCCTCACACTCTGTGCATCTGATCTGTTTTTTACTGTTTGACTCTTCTCCATTTGGCGTCTCATTTTTACCATCATTCACACAGAAAATATAAGGCACGCCCTAAGTATCAATCAGCAAGTACTTAACATGTTCATTAATATTTTCAGTGCACATTCTGTGCTGGGAATGATTTGTGCTTCTCTATTAGATGGTTCAAAAGAGAACTCTTTTCCTTTAAGCCTAAAAATAAATACAAAAAAGAAAAAGTGAAAATTTTTTAAAAGCGTACAGCTTTACAAATGAGATGGCCTCAGTTACATTCCATTCACTTCCTTGCCGGATTACACCCTTGAAATATTGGCCATTTAAATAAAGAGTTTATAATTTTATGGCATAAATATGAAACAAGCATAAGAATGAGACTACTATTAACTCATCAAAGCCCAGGTGATGTGATAGGGTGTGTATATGGAAATGCTATTCCTGCTTGCTACACAGGCAGGGTGCTGAAGGATAGTGCAAGGAAAAATACAAGCACAAGCAGAGATGGCAGTGCAAAATAGTCCCTATATTAAATTAGTGCAGGACACGCACTTAGCATTTACCACCAAACTGACACTAACTACCAGATATTTTGCATTTATATATGTATATATGCATGATAAAATGATTATCAAACTTTTACAGTCATACTTTGGTTAAGTACTCTGTGTTGCTGACTTTATATCATCTTGCCATGTATTTTTCTTTTAAGACAATGTGGGTGCTAGGGTGCTATTCATAAATAATGTGCACCATTGAATATTCACTTCATAAAAGACACTGTGCTACTAGGCATAGAGTCTGGTCCAGCTCTGTTGCACAGTAACAGTCTATCCAGTACCAGTCTCACATGTAAATAAATCCATCCCTGATTGTCTGGATTTCATAAACAGAACACCACCATTGTACATGCTGGTCCCAGTTGAAGAACTGTATGCAAACAGGTGGTGAACCATTTTTGAGTGCAACAATCTCCTGGTCTCCATACCCTCATAGTATATTGCCCAGCAGACATTACTGAATAAACTAGCACTGTCAGACTGTTAGACTTCAAATGCCCCCCACACCTCTAACTGCATGGCAATAAAATCCCTACCAGCAATAGAGTCTCTTACATTGCAGGCAAATCTGCTACCACACATAGCCTTGTCCCATTTCCATATTGTGGTGCTGGCAAGCTTCCACAAATATGAGTTCACACAGCACCAGATACCCTCATTATCATATTAACATATTATGGTAATGGATCTCAGTCCATTGCCATGCCTAATGACTAGGATTTCTTAATGAATTAAGAGCCATGCAAGATAGTGGACCACAATGCAGAAATATAAAGCAGCGTCTGTAATTCCAGTATACCTTTAACAAGTAGCTACACATAGCTACTTGGGCAAGGTATATTCAACTACAAAGGATGCATTACATCACTGTGCTGTGTAGTTTTGCCATGTAACTCAGTACTACTTCCATTTCTGAGAACATGAGTGCCTTAGTACACGTTGGTGTACTAGACACCGGTGTGCACCATTCATATAAAAATGGGACTGGAATTGTATGTTACAGGAAACCACAGATATTAATGACTTTGAATGTGGCACACCTCATCACTAAGGGCTTTTCATCCAGAAAAAAGGAGGTCATTGTCCCACTGTACTCATCCCTCATTAGACCCATTATAGAATACAATGCCCCATTTGGTATGTACCTCTCAAGACATCTGCAACAACTGGAAAGGCCGCAGAAATACCTCACTAAAAGAATCACAGGCCTAAAGCAGATGCCCTACGCTGACCGCCTTAAAAAACTCCAGCTATACTCTGTCGCATATCGTCTACTCAGAGGCGATCTCTGCTTAACATACAAGGCCATGTCAAACCCATAGCTGTTGACATGCTACACTTAAAGAAATCCAAATCCCTCAGAGCCACACACTCCAGGGATCTAAACCTTGTCATCACAATAAACAAAGCATGCTGGAGGGATAGGTTCATGACCCAGAGACTCCCCAGACTCTGGAATAATCTGCCCATGCATGTCAAGCAGAGTACCTCTTTGGCACTTTTCAAAAGGAACCTTGATGATTGGATGGGAGAAAGGAAATTCACCCCGGGGATCATGTCAGTCGCCCTGCTAGACAGGGGTCCAGGGGAGTAAATAGTGTGGGAAGAAATAGCCAGGGAATTGTTATGGCTAGGCATGTATAGGTCCTAGGGCTGATAGCCTAGTACCAATCTATGAACCTATGAATTACAGCAGTTCTTGGTGGCACAATGAATGTACTACATACACAAGATACATTTATGCATGTGGACACCATGTGTATTGTGATTATCAAACACTTTTCTTCTCAGAACTCTGCTGAAAATGGAATTCCCAGGCAGGGATTCCAGATTAAATATTATCTTTAATTTCTAACAATCATTAACACTAATTCCACTGGGAAATGCACACGGAAATGAGTTCGCTCTCATAAGCAATGCTGTGTGACAAGGAAAGAGAGAGACAGATGCATGGTACTGTTAGGGAAATGTATTTCTCATGAATATTCTTCACAAAATGCATATTAACTTACTGTTTCTTCACAAATGAGTTAAACAAAATATTTATTTTTGGTTTATGATAAAAATAATATATAGTATAGATGCATAGTTATGCAAACCAGATATACTTATTGTAGTTTTTAAGTTTCATAACTGCATTGTAATATCAAGCTATAAGTGTATTAACATATGACTGAAGGTAAGGAAAGTGCACAGGGGTTAAGGGATGTCACTATGATCAACAAAGTCTGGTTCCTGAAGGGAGGAAAGAACACAGTGTGAAAGAGATTTTGTTTTATGTGAGCTCTGACCTTCATGGGCTGGGATGAATAGTTACAAGGAATATTGGGGAGATAGCATGTACTGGTACTGAAAGATACAAGGTTGAAAAATAAGATAGGTTGCCAGGCCAGATGGCTTGTGTTTTTAAAAGATTATTGTTACTAAAAACATGGTTGTTAAGTGTTCATGTGCATCACTAAGTGAGAAGCATGAGGGTCATGCAGAGACCCTATTTGTTAACTAATATGAAACGTCACAATTCTGCATACATGTTACTGATAAGAAATGCTATATAAACTGTATGTTTTTGCTGCTTGGTGAGACTGATCTGAAAACTTTGTGAAGGCAGTCTCTCAGTGCTGACATCTGGTTGATTTAAATAAAAGAGGAAATGTTTTACACAAACTGAAGAGTTACTCTTGACCATACCTGTCAACCGTACTGAAATGTTAGGTAAATATTGGTTTTGAGGGCAAAATATTGGGGTGCCATGAATTCCTGCATGGCCCCTTTAATTTTCGAATTTCCTGTGTTTTTTTATTTTTTATTCCTGACATCATCACGTGCAGGGGTGATGACCTCAGCTTCTGCAGACCGCACAACTTTCCTCCAGCTTGGCTTCTCCTCTTCCTCCAGGTAAAACATCTTCGACTTTAACAGCTGCTGCAGCCTGCAGAAATATTGTGTGTAAATGGCACTTTAATATTTACTTTTGGATTCATGTGCTGCAGGCACTTATTTAATGAAATGTTCATGTTCTTAGGTAATCTAACCTAACGGCTCCCTCCCTCTGTCCTTGCTAATACTCACCCTCAGGCCTTACTTCATTTCTCAAGGAGGAAGAAGTCAGTTAGTCCCAGTATAAATTTGAGAGTACACATCCATTTGTCCAGGTTTAGTTTGAAGGAAGATGTTGAACTGCATTGCTTAATCTGCAGGGGAGGTTTATTCTACAGATGAGGGATGCACTGGGTGATGAATTTATTTCATCATGTTCTGTTTACCCACTGATGAAGGTTCAGGTCTCTGATTCTAGTGTTAATAAAGCTAAAGTTTTCACTACCTTAAACCTCCTGTAGTGGAGGCCCATGGCATATATGTAAATGATCCCTTAAGGACATACCAGTATTTCAGCCACACAGATCCTGAATGCCCATGACCTAGTTTCACTTTTTTAGGTCTTTGCTAGTGACTTTAGGCCAATAAATGTCAAACCTCAATAGCTGAAGGCATGCTATGTTTTGCCCTTGCAGTCACCCTAATGTTATAGACATCTATGAACCAACACCTGTGCTTTTGAAATATGGCCAAACAATCTGTTTATGCTACACTGACAAGCTCATGAAAAGGGTGAACCATGGCGTGTCTATAGCTGGTGGGATTTTGCTTTATTGGCTTGAATACACCTGTAAATTTTCTCTTAAAAGAGAAGCCTTGTGTTACCTGATATTGTGTCCTGAGATAAATCCTGTTTGGTCTATATGCTGTGATACTAATGTATTAATGGCTGTTTCAGTAGTTGCAAGACTGTATTGTAGTCCTGTAAGTAGTCAATAGTTAGTGCTTTGTGACAAGTAATTGGGATTCCTAAAAAACAAAAAAGTTCCTAAGTGGTACACAGTAACCATCATTAAGAAGTCTATATGTTGAGTGTTCACTAAGTAAGAGGCTCTACTATCAACTGCGAACCAGTTACATTTATCTAGAGTTAATCAGTGGTGTTCACAGGAGGGAGGAAGGTGTATAAATGTTAATATTATATTTTTTGTCCTCTGTAAACATTGTAAATTGTAATGGGAGTGTAGTACCAGTAGAGGGAGGCAATACTCTAACCTGGGCAATTGACATTAATGGCAAGAGATTTTCTATCTTCTAACATAAGTAGGTGGGACATTCTGTAAGAAATCTGAAGCTGGATGATTACTTTCTTAGTCTGCATTTCAATGTGGGATTGAAAGCTTAGTGTGTGGTCTAGCAGCAGTCCCAGATATTATGATAGGTGTTAAATGTCTGGATCTGAGAGGCACAGTGGGACTTCTCAGCTGTGCCTGCATTGGAAAAAGTTTCGTATTTTCAGGCCTGATTTACCCTTGAACACACTGTCCTTATTTTTGGAGATATGCCTCTATTTTCAGGTTTAATTTACCGCTTGACACAATTTTCTAAATCCCCCTTATCACAGGTGATTATTGAAGCTGTCTAATACACAGAAAAACACACTACATGACCAACATACTAGTGGCAACAATAATTTAGAGAAAGATGAAATATATCTTACATCTCCCCTTTTCAGAAGTAAAAATAAATGTCATTGTGTGGCAGAATTTTACAATACAGTTCATTAAAGTCTACAGATTTTGCACGGTCTCTTTGATAATGCATATTTTTCATTATTTTTATCATTTTTTTGTTTCTTAAATGTGTGTTTTTGAGTACTATTAAGTAAAAATAAGCCAAAAATCCAACCAATAAAACTGAACACTACCAGTCCGCAGAGACACTAACTGCAGCTCATAACTCGATTAATGTTGTTGTAAATGACACCAACCAATGGTAAATAA
Source organism: Protopterus annectens (assembly GCF_019279795.1). Taxonomy (NCBI): domain Eukaryota; kingdom Metazoa; phylum Chordata; order Ceratodontiformes; family Protopteridae; genus Protopterus; species Protopterus annectens. The sequence goes on from NC_056735.1 coordinate 1,295,344,359, forward strand.
AAGAAAGTGCTGAATTTATTAATATACTGTTGGTTAGTATAATTTACAATAACATTAATCGAGTCATGAGCTGTAATTGGAGTCTCTGTGGACAGGTAGTGTTCAGTTTTATTTATGAGTAGTATCCCACATTGCTATTGGAAGTGGGAAGAGTTATGTACAATTTGGTGTTCAAATTTTATGTTAGATATGCAGACTTTTGGTTGGATGTGCCTTCTTTTCAAGGGTGTTTGTACCCATTTTCAATGTGTGCAGGCTGAACAGTATTAAGGAAGATAATAATCTGTTATTGCCAAATAACATGGCTGTTGATTTTTTGATATTAAAAATGAGACACTAGTTCCATAACATCATAGAGTAATTCTGTAAGGAGTCTGAAAGCTCTTGCAGTACTGCTGATGATCTGGTAATAACAATGTTGTCTGCATAAAGAATAATATTTCTTGCTCTTGAATGACTATTTCCTCATGACTGATTACTACACATCAACCGAGCTGAGGATAAAAAGCAGCAATGTAAGAGTACAGGTTTACTGATGCATTACTATCAGTCTAGACAGTGAAATAATCAGTTTACTGACTAATAAGATAGTTTCTGCTGACAGTGTTACTAACTCTGTGAGACAAAGCTACTGCAGTGAAAGCACATCCTGTATAAAAGCAACATAGGCAACTTTAATTCCAGGAAATAAACAAAAAATTACACAGGTTTGCAGCAGTATATTGTCCACTGATCACACTCAGATACCAGTTCCTCTACCAGTCTCATGATACCACTGTATAGAATGATGAAGCCACACCAAACTAATCCAGCACTACCTTAAGTTCATTATGCTGCTAGTCACCCTCTCTTTTCCACTTTTTCTTCTCCTAAAAAATGATAATGGCTCTGTTGTTTTCTCATGTGATTTCTGTGCAAGGCCTCTGGGGAATGAAAAGATTTTCTTTCTGGTCTTCATTGATAAGAGGTCATGGGCTTAATCTGCTGGAGAGCATCTTCCAGACAAAAAAAATGTAAACGGTTTACTAGGAAGGCTGATCCCAAACTGTGGAGAATATGATAACTTACATCTCTACTCTCACTCTGCCTGCCTACAATGGTTGATCCCTGGTTGAAATTTTGATCTTTTAGACTAAGTATCCACTGAATAATCTGCCACATGGCCACAAACATTCCTCTATTCTGACCACACACCCAGAGGCCTATGTAGAGATAGTATTGTCTCCTTCAGGGCATACAAACATACAGGTACTGCAGGATGAATACCCTGTGGCCTCTTTCAATTATGATTCCTTCAAAAGGAATTTCTATCCACTCTACAATTATACTTAACATGCATTTTGTGCAGTCAGCTCCCTCTTCTCTTTCAGGGACACTCATGAACCGCAACTTCTTCCCAAGTTTCCTAACTTGCAAATCAACTAAAAAGTAATCCCATTTCCAAATGGGCTTCAGTAAAGCCCTTAGTTGTGTGTCTACTTCTATGAAATGCTCCAAGTACTTAGACAGGGTTTCTTCAATTACCATAACCTTTCTATCAACTATTTCAATGTAGTATGTCAGTCTGGTATTAGTCTTCTGCAATTCAAACATTATCTAATCAAGTCATGAGTAACTACTGGTTCCATCCAGCTTCTTAGCAATACCGGCAGATTGAATTCTCAGTACCTGGTCTATATCAATATGCTAGTTTACCCGGCACAGTGGTGCAGCAGTAGCATTGTCGCCTCCCAGCAAGAGGTTCTCTGGTTTGATTCTTGGCTGGGGTGCCTTCTGTGTGGAGTCTGCATGTCCTCCCTGCATTTGTGTGGGTTTCTTCCTGGTGCTCTGGTTTCCTCCCACATTACAAAGACATGTGTCTGGAGCATTTCTCCCCAGGCCTCCGCTGAAAATTGGCTTTGTTCCAAGTTGAACTTCCCCGGTTAACAAATGCTAAATAAAAATAAATAGTGGTCCAGATATTGTGACTCAAGAGTAACCACTGATCCTTATTTCACTTAGCAAAAGGCTTCTTTATTTGGCATGCACTAATTTATAAGTAATGGCACGTACAGTGCAATTGCAACACCAACTAAGGTAAAAAATAAGTAAATAATAAAATAAAATGATAAAAAAATTAGAAATTAACCAACTCTATATGGGGGGCAAAGTGGAGCCCAGCTAATTATGTGGTACTTAATCTTCATCTTATCTGGCAGTCTCTTCCTTTATTTAGCTGTCATATAGGAATGCTTACAAACCTTCAGTAAGCATCTCCCCAAACCCCTTTCATCTAAACACTGGCCCCATATCCATTTCAGCCCTCTTTTATGTATCCCTTTGCCATACTTACCAGGTTTAACCCCAGAATGCATCTCTGTAAATATGGCAGTCCCCAGCCCCCTTCCCTCCTATATCCCTGATCACCTTGTATTTTGTTTTTGCCAGTTCACCTTCTTTTGCTTCTCCATACAACATTTTCCACACAGAGACTGTAACTTCCTCACACTCTCCACTTTAGGCAAAGTACCCAAGTGATCTGCCATCTTATTACACATTCAAGGGACATCTTGCTTAATATTCCTATGCAACCTACCCAAATTTCCACTTTACCACTCTCTTTCTTTGTTTACCTACCTCTTTTCATAGGTTTCTCCAATTCCATTGGGAATTCCCACCTTAAAGTAGGAAAGATGTTTATACACACATACTTAATTCTGATCCTCAATATGGTTAGCTGCAACTGCATCAAATTCCTCAATCATATAACAATAGGCTTATTAAAAATGATACCCTAACCCTGAAATTCTGTGTAACTATACAAGCCCTTTATCATTTTTGGTAATTTACCATCTATGCACAAGGCAGTAACCATAAAATCAACAAAAAGACTAATTTCTATTAATGGATCCTCTCCTCTTCTTTCTTTAACATTTTACAAATTATTTGCAAAAGTGTGTTAATAACCAACAAAAAACAGAGGGCAACCTTGTTGTCTCCTTTTACACACATCCAGTATCACAGAAAGTCAACCAATAACTGCAACCCATAATGCCACATTCTTATAGAAAAAGCCTCAGTCACCAAATAAGCTTACTCAATAATTCTGTTTCCTTCTTAACCTTGAACGTACATCCCCAGTCTACTGTTTGACATGATTTCCTAATACCAGTGAGTATTAAAAATGCAAACCCTTTCCCCCCTGTGTTAGTCGTCTCTGTCAGTAAAGTTCACAAGCAACCTGCAGCAGTCTTACAATTGCCTACCTTTCAAAAAGTCCACCTGTATAGGTTATATATTCTAAGAAAGCACCCTCTCAAGTCTGGCAGCCAAAATCCTAGCATATAACTTACTTGTTTATTAAGGCTATTAATTTATTTACTTACTGGGATTTCCCATCTGGACATAAGTTGCCCCTTTTCAGCAGAGACCCAGGAGAAAATCTCCAAGTATGAATACGTGTACAAAAGATTCAAAAAGCAGATAAGAAAAATTACAATGAATTTAAACAATTTAACATAAGGAAGGGAAACAGAACATGCAGTAAAACATAAACAGAGTTTTACAAAAGACAACAGAACATATCAAATCAGTAAAAATGCTGTAAGCCATGAATAACATGTAATGAATGAGTACAACAATGGTTCAAAACAAGGAAAGCAGAAGTAAAGAAAAGCAAAAGTCATTTGTGAGAACAAGCTTTTGAAAAGCTAGTCTAGAGGGAGAAAGTATTTAAGTGATGTGTTGTTGGAGCAAGGTAAGGACAAGTCTGAGAAGCAACACCAGGGGAAACAGGCAGAAGTGTCAGTACAGAAAGTGGTTGGGTCATGCATTGGATGTGGCAGAGGTTGAAATAGATGGTTTGTAGATAACCTGAGTGAGGTTAAGATTGGGGAAGGTTGAGTAAGCGGATGCAGGTTAATTTTCCTGAAGTGAGGCTGTAAGGTACCATTCAACAGTTTTGGCTGGCTAGAGGCAAATGCAGAAGGGATGTGATGTGAAAGGGATGAAATCAATATAGTGAGCTAAGAGATAATGAAGGGGAATAACAGGGTGTAATAAAAATAAGCAGGGGGTGTGAGGAGAAGAGTAGGAAGTGGTAAGGAAAGGGAAAAGGAAAGCAAGTGGTTTAGGGACAGAGACACAGGCCGTAGATGGAATATAGCATAGTGACATTGTGATCTGTAGTGAGAGTAGGGAACAGGTGGAGAAGACCCTGGAGAGGTGGAGATGTGCTCTAGAGAGAAGAGGAATGAAGGTCAGCAGGACTAAGACAGAATATATGTGTGTGAATGAGAAGGAGGATAGAGGAATGGTGAGGATGCAGGGAGTAGAAGTGGCGAAGATGGATGAGTTTAAATACTTGGGATCAACAGTTCAGAGTAATGGTGGGTGTGGAAGAGAGTACAGGCAGGATGGAGTGGGTGGAGAAGAGTGTCAGGAGTGATTTGTGACAGACGAGTACCTGTAAGGGTGAAAGGGAAGATCTACAAGTGGGTAGTGAGACCAGCTACGTTATATGGGTTGGAGACAGTGGCATTGACAAAAAGGCAGGAGTTAGAGCTTGACGTGGCAGAATTAAAGATGTTAAGATTTGCACTTGGTGTGACGAGGGTGGACAGGATTAGGAATAAGTATATTAGAGGGTCAGCGCAGGTTGGAAGGTTTGGAGACAAAGCCAGAGAGGCAAGGTTACGTTGGTTTGGACATGTGCTGAGGAGGGATGCTGAGTATATTGGGAAAAAGATGCTAAAGATGAAGCTACCAGGTAACAGGAAAAGAGGAAGGCCTAAGATAAGGTTTATGGATGTGATGAGAGAGGACATGCAGGTGGTTGGTGTGACAGAGCAAGATGCAGAGGACAGGAAGAAATGGAAACAGATGATCCACTGTGGCGACCCCTAACGGGAACAGCCGAAAGAAGATGATGATGATGAGTGTCCTCAGATAAGGTAAGGATAGCACAGTTTAGAAAACACTGTGTGGATGGATAGGAATTTATCTCTAGTTAGGAGACAAACAGGAGCACAGACATGCTAATTAGGTGGTGTTTTAATTGAGACTTGAAATATTTCACCTGAGGTATATATTTAAGGGAAAGGGGGTGGAGTACCAGATTTTAGAGATGTAAGTGATATAGGGAGAGTCACTAGCAGAGTAGTTTGATTTAGTTATTAGGAATAGTTTTTCTTTTTTTTTTAATCCGTTGAGCAAAGGGGCCTGTTTGTTGAGTAGTGCTGAAAGATGTAAGTTAGGCTAGGGCATTTTTCAGGTTTGCGAATGTATTTATATGTGATAAGTAATTGAGATATCAGTCAGGGAGTGAGGCAGTTCTAGCCAGTTTAGCCACTTTAGTGCTATCCAGTGGAGAGATGTATACATCACGTTATATGGCTGCTTTATTTTAATATTGCTCAAGGGGATTGGTCTGGGTGCCTGAAGGTTAATGAGAAAAGGAGTTGTACAGAGGTGCTTTGGAAGGAGGAAAGCTGAAACAAAGTATTTCCTATTATTGTATATTACATAAGGGTTTTACCTGGCAGAGGGTGAGACTGTGAGACATTTTGATGATTTTTTATTACATCTTTTACATGGCAGTCAGATTTTAAATTGTCATCAATTATTATACCTAGTAGCTTAGTATGGGTTAGTAATTAAATTTTTATGTTGTTTGTGGAGGTTAGAGTGAAGAAGGATTTCTGGGTAGAGAGGTGCTTTGGGGTGAATAAGATCAACTTGAATTTTGGGGGATTTATAGGAATTTTGGAATCAGATGGTCATGCTTCAGTAGAGGTAAAGCTGTTGCAATGTATCCAATTTTAGCAGCACAGATCAAAGAAGGGCATCCATGTATTGGATGATTTTTGTATGTTTGCTTGTTGAGTGGAGGTCATTTACAAATAAATTGAATAAGAAAAAGCCAAGAATAGAGACCTGGAGGGCTCCAACTGCTCTGGAAAGGAACAAAGATGTTATTTTGCCAATTAACAACCTGTTGTTTACAGAACAGATAGCTGTCAAACCAAACAAGTGTGGTTGTATCTGTATCTACATCTAGGGAGGGCAAGTTTTGAAGTAGTTCTGTGTATGAAATAGTGTCAAAACCCTTTGATAGGTCAAAGAAGATGGCATCAACTAGGTATCCCTCATTTCTGTTTTGATTTATAATGGTTATGAAGTTAAGGAGGGCTGTAGTAGTGATATGGTTAGGATGGAAGCCATGCTATGTTGCAGATAGTAGATTATTGTCTGAAATTAATGAGAGTAATTGTTTATGGAAACATTTCTGAGAGTAATTGTTTATGGAATCATTTCTCACAGACATTTGAAAAAGGAGACAGAATGGATATTGGTCTATAGTTGATAAGATCTGTGGGAGAATCTCCCTTCTTATGGGAACATAGCTTTCCTTAATGGGTTGGTTAGTTAATGAAACTGGGTAGGCCACAGTATCTGCTGCCATTTTAATGTATTCTCCTGGAAGAATATCTTGGGCGGCAGTGTTAGGTTTCAGTTTTAGAAGTATTTTTTGTGGAAGTGGAGATGGGTGCCTGGGAGAATGTTTTATGGTGGATTGTTGGTTTAAACGAATTGTGGGGTAGTAGAGGTTGAGACATTTAGGAGAGAAGTTACCGAGTTGATGAAGTATGTATTGAACTAGGAGGCCAAATAGTTTGATTGAGCTGACTGAGGTACAGCAATGGGGTAGATTGGGTGATTTTTTTCCAGGATTTAATAGTTGGTCGAGGGAAGAACAAAAACATTTTGTGGTCTTTTGATGTAAAGGTATGATCTTTTGACTGGGCTATTTCTTGAGGTACTTATATTTTTGGTAGGTTAGACTCAGTCTTAGGTATTCTCTAGGCTTCCAGTGCTTTGGTCCTGTGGTTCATAAGTTGTTTGGTTTATCTGCAGAGCCAGGGTACTGGATTTGCTTTGATTTTTTTTTGCAATTAAATGGGGCATCTGCATTTAGAATATTGATGATAGTGTTGTCTACTTGAAGGGTTAGTAGTTGGTTCTAGTTTATTAATTTTAAATTTGAGATCAAGGCATCTTTTTGTAAGGAGGACAGACTGTGAGGGTGGCTGTTGCTGTGTAGTTTATGAATAGTGTGCTGGTTCCTTATAGCGATGGTAGGGAGTGGTATAAAGGAGAGCATCAAAGAACATAGGGGGAGTTAGTGAGGTCCAATCAAGGGTAGAGTTCCTGTCAAAATGCTTATTATACCTAGTTTGGGATAGTTCATATAACGTTATTGCAAAAGTAGAGTTGTCATTGTTTATGGCCTGGCACTCAGTATTTCAATTGCCCATTATGATAGTTTCCCACAGAATAGTTGACGAAGTACAAGAGAATATTTCTAATTCTGTGTTTGTATTGTTGCCTGGAGGAATGTAAATTCCTGTTACAAATAGAGACTTGTGTTTGTTTAGTTTTAGAAGCGACATGATGACTTCAATATTGTTTAATTCTGTGGGTTTTGAGGGATGAATAGTTGAATTAAGGGAATAGTTTTAAAGTATAGTAAAACTACCTACTTTTTTTTTGGTAAAGTCTTGGAATATTGTATCCCAGAGGCAGAATTTCAGAGTGTTTTATATTTTAGCTAAGTTTCAGTACCTACAATGACATATGGTGAGTAGCGTGCAATCCAGGCATGGAAGTCAGCTAGTGTATTTCCGATGCTTCTTAAATTTCTGTTACAAATATGTTACCTGGATGATTTTGTGGGTTAAGAAGGGTAAATGTGTTGGGAGGAGGTCAAAGATTTGGCGGACATAGTTTGATTGTCAGGACTGAACATAGGAAGGAGAAGGGCCATTTACATTTCTGTTTGATTTTAAGTCATAAATTTAGGAGTATCGGATTTGATGATGGATGAATGATCTTCAATAACTGAATGAATGTTGAGGGGAATTAGTCTGGAGATATAGTGAAGTTAGAATAGATAGTGCTTTGAGCTTGTAAAAAGGTGCCTGGAGGTGGTAGTGGGGTTTTGTAGAATGGTCGATGATAAGAAGATAGATGAGTTAGTAGCAGTGCAGGGATTATGATTACGTGGGAAAGGAGCATGATTAGATGAGGTGTTATGAAGAAACTGAGAAAGCATTGCTAGAAAAATTAGGGTGTGAGTGGAGTGATAGAGATGAGGAAGAAAATTAGTGAGGGTGTGGAGGTATATGAGGAAGTTTAGCTATCAGTAGTATAGAAATGATTATGAGAGTGACAGGATTAAAGAAAGGAAAGGAAAGGAAGTAAAGAGAATTTTTGGAGTGGTTTATTGTGTAAGGAAGGGGAGTATAGTGAAAACTGACTTATTGTGTATGGCTTTAGAGAGACTGGGGTAGAGAGGTGGAAGGAGTATAGTGATACGAGGGAAGGCTGAGTGATACTATAGAAGAGGAGACGAGAAATAAATATTTATGTGTGTGTAGTATATAAGAGGTGATTGACAAGATGAACAGTAGAGTGAGTTTTGCTAATGATTTGCTTAGAGGTTTGTTAGGGAAGGGTCTGAGAAAGAATGGATACAGTACAAAGGAGTATTGGAGGAAACAAAATTGCGATGAATAAACTGCAAGGATACACCACGAGAAGTCCAGGAAATGAATAAATAAAATCTTGCTTTATTCCAATAAATACATAAAAGGTAGGATAAGCGCTTTCGCATGCGCAGTGCACGCTTCATCAGATCAATTAAACTGTAATAAAACGCTTCTTATATAGTATGCATTGACCAATTAAAAACCAAAATCAATTAACAAAAAACTTAATCAATTAATCAAGGCCCTTTTGCAGCAATCAAATTTTAAAACTGAACTTAATTTTACTAGACATCCTACATTGTATGAATTCAAAATGAATGCTCGTTAGAAGAGCCTTTTCTAGCTCTGATACTTAAAGCCATTTAAGACTGCGTTCCGTAGACGCCATCAATTTTTTATCATTGTGACATGTTAACTTAAACAATAGTAATGACACTAGATGCTTAGATTGTATTAAACTCATCTATTGAGTATATAAGGCATCATGTCCCATTGGTCTCAATTGATCCAAAAACGGCACGCTGTCCAATGATAAACTGTGCCCATACAATCACTTCGATATACGTAAAGTGTCTTGTAGTATGGTAACATCTTGAAACCATATTACCAGAATGTGACACGTATTCAAATCTTTTCATACATATTGCCTAACAAAATAACAAAGGCATATGACTCGGCTATTAATGCGATGTAAAGTCATATTATTCTTCTGAGTATAAGAAATAAATCAAGCTGATTAAACATGCTGATCAAATAATAATAATGCAAATTGCTTGCATATCATATTTCAAAGCTCTTTGTTACCCATCTCATCTTTTGTGTATGTGATAAAATATCTAAAAAACATCTAAAAAACAGTCATGAAAAACACAATTAAAAATAAATATGAATAAAAATAAAAACTAACAAATATACAATGTACAATATAATATGAACAAATCATATCATATAAGACCATTGTCACCCTTATCCTACTATCTATTAATTCCTCACTATTATTTATTACTCATTAAAAAATTGATATATTTCTGCTTGGTTTAATTGTAATCCATGAAGATATTGGAACATTAACACTTAATAAGAGCAGCCTGTCTATGTGATAACCATAAAAACAACATTGTAAGCCATCCAAAATAAGAATAAAAGAAAAATGAAAAAGTGTATATATAAATGAGTGTCCTATGAAATCTCTACCTAATACTATATAATATTATTTACATCAGCTTATGTTGCTGTAACTAGTACTGAACTCATTTAAACTATAAGCAAAATCACATTATTATGCCCTTAAGAAATCTAAAAAAACTATATTGATGAAGTAAAATTAATAACATTATTTTTGTATGGTTCATCAAGCTTTTAATATTGCTGACTCTCATATAATATTGTAGATGTTCATATACCATAATTATACCTTTATGAGAGGCTAAAAACTATACAAACATGCTATAGATCCTGCTCTAATGCTATTTAATCAACTCTGTGGTGCTATCTTTTTTCAAGAATAGGTTTTAAAGAAACATAATTATTGATTCCTGGTTCGTTATGTGCTCCGGATCTAAAGATCCAGTCTAATTCTAGTTTCGCTAAGTGATTAATATTATCTCCCATTCTATTGCTCATTCTCACTACTTGCAATACCCTAAACTTGAATTCATGTGTGGGATTTGAGTTGACGTGCTTGGCCAACGCATTTAATTCATTTCTCTTACGAATATCATATATATGATTATAAATGCGTTCTTTCAGTTTTCTTTTTGTTAGCCCGATATAAAAAGCTGGACAGGATGTACAGTTTGCCATATAAATCAAATTTGTACTATTACAATCAGTATACCTTCTTGGTTTGAATTCAAAAAAACCATGTGGGTGTCGATAGTATTGTGTGGTAGTTATAAATTTACCCATATTGCAGCTCTTGCAAGGAAAAGTACCCCACGCTGCATGGTTACTATCTCCCATCATGTTACTAAAATTTCTCGAAAAAATGTCTTTCAGATTATCACATGTCCTGAACATAAAAACTGGTTTATGTCCCACTATAGCCCTAATGTCTTCCTTCATGGTCAATATATTCCAGTTCTTGATTATTATTTTTCTGATATCAGCATTGTCATTTGTATATTTCATAAAATAGGCAATTTTGTTACTATTGCTGCCCCAATCACTATGTTGTACTATACATTTAGAATTCTTATATTCTATTTCTTGTCTCTTCTCTGCAGTGTCTTCTTGAACCAAACTCTTCATATTAGTTCTTAAAAATGAAGATATGATGTCATCTCTTATTCCCTCTACTAAATTCTGATTATAACCTCTCTCTAAAAAGATTTGTACCATATTATCAGCTTCTTCCTTTAGTATAGATGGATCTTTACAAATCTTAGTCAATCTAGAGAATTGGCCTTTCATTATTCCTGTAAAAATATGCCTGGGATGCATACTGCACTGGTCTAACATATTATTCTTCCAACATCTCTTTCTAAAGATCTTCAAAGTTAAAGTACCTTCTTTATCAAAGTATAGGCTCACATCCAGGAAATTAATACTTTCTCTAGAATATTCAAAAGTGAACCTGAGAAATTCTGTTGTAGATTCTAAATATATGACGAATTCCTGCAGCTCATCTATTGTTCCAGTCCAAAATAACACCACATCGTCAACAAATCTTCTATAGAAACATATTTTTTTCATCCAGGTACTATTAAATAGACATGATTTTTCCCAGAAATATAAGACCAAGTTGGCATAGGAATTCGCACATGGGGTGCCCATGGCAACACCCCATGTTTGAAGATAATACTTGTTGTTAAATAAAAATACATTATTGTATAACACTATATCTAACAATTGGCTTATCAGTATCTGTCTGTCTGCAGAAAAATCACTTTCTTTCACCATCATTTCACGAATGGCTTGCAACCCATATTCATTGGGTATGCTAGTAAACAAGTTACAAACATCTAGTGTAACCAATATTAGTTTGCCTAAGCCCATCTGATCTTGTGGGATCAGCTCTATACCTTTCAGAAGATGTTGTGTGTCTCTCAGAATAGTGTCTACCTTATCAACGATTGGTCTTAACATTTTTTCTAAAAATATTGAGAGGTTATAAGTAGCCCAGTGCCTCCCAGAAACTATGGGTCGCATTGGTATCGGTCTGATCTCCTTGTGTATTTTGGGCAAACCTTTTAATATGGGAATAAGAGGTTCCTTTACATATAGAAAGTCATGCATTTCACTACTGATTTGGCGACACATGAGTAAATCATACAAATTATCTTTTATGTTGTTAATTATGCTTGTAACCTGCCCTATAACCAATTCTCTGTAAGTGTTGGTAGAGCTGAGAGATGTCTCAATATTTCTAATGTATTCAGCTCTATTCAATATTACCACTCCACCCCCTTTATCAGCGGAAGTGATTAAAATATTATTGTTTTTCCGTAATTCTTGAAGTGAATTGAATTCATTTTTATCTAAATTACAGAACTTATTGCTGACATGCTTCAAGGAATAAAATGTATACATATCATTCTCACAGGATTTTACAAAGCATTCTACCATGGGTGGTAGCTGAGGAGAAAAAGTGCTTTTACTTTTAAAATCATTCACTTTGACATTTTTGTCGCCTTCATGCAAGAATTTTTTATCACCAAAAAACAACTTTAATGCAATTTTCCTTGCAAACAGTCTCAAGTCAGTGAAGGTTTCTGCCAAAACACTCGGTTGTGACGGGATAAACTTTAACCCTTTATTTAGCAAAGACAAATCAGAGTCAGATAGAATATAGTCAGAATGATTAAACACCAAACCAGTCAATTTGAAGTTTTTTTCTGTTGCCCGTACCTGTCCTGCGAGTACTTTCGTTTTCTCGGTCCTCGGCTTGTTGATCTCCCTCTGTTGAAACGATCCATCCTGATCGGAAAAGGGCCATCAGTAGGTTTATTGGCAAGAGTAGTAATGCGTCTGATCGTGCCTGTCCTTTCCGGATCATCAGCGTGAACCAGTGCTTGCTGATTCGGAGGTGGAGTGCTGAGGTTCTGGGTCTCTGTGGTTGATTGCCCTCTCAGGTCGCTCGATTCAGTAGTGTAGGAAATGGCTCCAGTCAATGGCGCCAAATTCAAATCACTTGTTCTTCCTGTTTCCGGTTCTTTGACCTGCGCGTGAGTGTTACGATTGATTCGTGTATTATTAATCTCATTGGTTCTGGGCCAAACAAAAATATTGCCCATTTTAAAGTCTTGAAAGTCTCTAGCTAATTTTCGTTGTTTTGTATTCTTCAGTTTATCACTATAAGTGTTAATCTGTGCAGAAATATTGTTGAGTTTCCTTACACATGTCTCTGACTTGAAACGTTCAGTTATAGTTTTGTATAGCATATCTGTTCTTTTTTGCAACTCAGCTTCAATTGGTTCAAAATGCTCAAGTAATAAATTGATATACTTAAAGCCAAGTTCCAAATTCATCTCCTGCCATTTCTTTAGCAGCCCCGGGTATAATTAGCCATAAGTAGGCATGCAAAGCAGCATGCCTCTCGGTATGACTTTAAAATGAGTGCAGGCTTGTAGGTGTTTCCTTTGCTAAGAAAATCTCTGCAATTTATATAAATTGTTTTCTAGCTCTTTCGTTAAGTCATAAAACTCATTCATATTGTCATCATACCCATTAATTGCTGTTCTTGTGCTCACCGTTTCCGAAAAATTTAGTGTCAGCAGAGGATTGTTCTTCTGCGGTAAAAAAGCATCAATGTTAAGCATACTCAATCTCATTTCAGGGTTATAGTCCAATTCCAGTTCGATGTTCTCCATAGCGTGGAGATAACGATACAAACAATGAGTAACAAAAAGTAAAGTAATATTGTTAACTCCCAAAGTATCATTCAGCAAAAAGTACTGGAAACAAAATTGCGATGAATAAACTGCAAGGATACACCACGAGAAGTCCAGGAAATGAATAAATAAAATCTTGCTTTATTCCAATAAATACATAAAAGGTAGGATAAGCGCTTTCGCGTGCACGCTTCATCAGATCAATTAAACTGTAATAAAATGCTTCTTATATAGTATGCATTGACCAATTAAAAACCAAAATCAATTAACAAAAAACTTAATCAATTAATCAAGGCCCTTTTGCAGCAATCAAATTTTAAAACTGAACTTAATTTTACTAGACATCCTACATTGTATGAATTCAAAATGAATGCTCGTTAGAAGAGCCTTTTCTAGCTCTGATACTTAAAGCCATTTAAGACTGCGTTCCGTAGACGCCATCAATTTTTTATCATTGTGACATGTTAACTTAAACAATAGTAATGACACTAGATGCTTAGATTGTATTAAACTCATCTATTGAGTATATAAGGCATCATGTCCCATTGGTCTCAATTGATCCAAAAACGGCACGCTGTCCAATGATAAACTGTGCCCATACAATCACTTCGATATACGTAAAGTGTCTTGTAGTATGGTAACATCTTGAAACCATATTACCAGAACGTGACACGTATTCAAATCTTTTCATACATATTGCCTAACAAAATAACAAAGACATATGACTCGGCTATTAATGCGATGTAAAGTCATATTATTCTTCTGAGTATAAGAAATAAATCAAGCTGATTAAACATGCTGATCAAATAATAATAATGCAAATTGCTTGCATATCATATTTCAAAGCTCTTTGTTACCCATCTCATCTTTTGTGTATGTGATAAAATATCTAAAAAACATCTAAAAAACAGTCATGAAAAACACAATTAAAAATAAATATGAATAAAAATAAAAACTAACAAACATACAATGTACAATATAATATGAATATTATATTGTACATTGTATGTTTGTTAGTTTTTATTTTTATTCATATTTATTTTTAATTGTGTTTTTCATGACTGTTTTTTAGATGTTTTTTAGATATTTTATCACATACACAAAAGATGAGATGGGTAACAAAGAGCTTTGAAATATGATATGCAAGCAATTTGCATTATTATTATTTGATCAGCATGTTTAATCAGCTTGATTTATTTCTTATACTCAGAAGAATAATATGACTTTACATCGCATTAATAGCCGAGTCATATGCCTTTGTTATTTTGTTAGGCAATATGTATGAAAAGATTTGAATACGTCACATTCTGGTAATATGGTTTCAAGATGTTACCATACTACAAGACACTTTACGATATCAAGGATTGTAGGGGCACAGTTTATCATTGGACAGCGTGCCGTTTTTGGATCAATTGAGACCAATGGGACATGATGCCTTATATACTCAATAGATGAGTTTAATACAATCTAAGCATCTAGTGTCATTACTATTGTTTAAGTTAACATGTCACAATGATAAAAAATTGATGGCGTCTACGGAACGCAGTCTTAAATGGCTTTAAGTATCAGAGCTAGAAAAGGCTCTTCTAACGAGCATTCATTTTGAATTCATACAATGTAGGATGTCTAGTAAAATTAAGTTCAGTTTTAAAATTTGATTGCTGCAAAAGGGCCTTGATTAATTAATTAAGTTTTTTGTTAATTGATTTTGGTTTTTAATTGGTCAATGCATACTATATAAGAAGCATTTTATTACAGTTTAATTGATCTGATGAAGCGTGCACTGCGCACGCGAAAGCGCTTATCCTACCTTTTATGTATTTATTGGAATAAAGCAAGATTTTATTTATTCATTTCCTGGACTTCTCGTGGTGTATCCTTGCAGTTTATTCATCGCAATTTTGTTTCCAGTACTTTTTGCTGAAGGATACTTTGGGAGTTAACGATATTACTTTACTTTTTGTTACTCATTGTTTGTATCGTTATCTCCACGCTATGGAGAACATCGAACTAGAATTGGACTATAACCCTGAAATGAGATTGAGTATGCTTAACATTGATGCTTTTTTACCGCAGAAGAACAATCCTCTGCTGACACTAAATTTTTCGGAAATGGTGAGCACAAGAACAGCAATTAATGGGTATGATGACAATATGAATGAGTTTTATGACTTAACGAAAGAGCTAGAAAACAATTTATATAAATTGCAGAGATTTTCTTGGCAAAGGAAACACCTACAAGCCTGCACTCATTTTAAAGTCATACCGAGAGGCATGCGCGTTTTGTGCATGCCTACTTATGGCCAATTATACCCGGGGCTGCTAAAGAAATGGCAGGAGATGAATTTGGAACTTGGCTTTAAGTATATCAATTTATTACTTGAGCATTTTGAACCAATTGAAGCTGAGTTGCAAAAAAGAACAGATATGCTATACAAAACTATAACTGAACGTTTCAAGTCAGAGACATGTGTAAGGAAACTCAACAATATTTCTGCACAGATTAACACTTATAGTGATAAACTGAAGAATACAAAACAACGAAAATTAGCTAGAGACTTTCAAGACTTTAAAATGGGCAATATTTTTGTTTGGCCCAGAACCAATGAGATTAATAATACACGAATCAATCGTAACACTCACTCGCAGGTCGAAGAACCGGAAACAGGAAGAACAAGTGATTTGAATTTGGCGCCATTTCCTACACTACTGAATTGAGCGACCTGAGAGGGCAATCAACCACAGAGACCCAGAACCTCAGCACTCCACCTCCGAATCAGCAAGCGCTGGTTCACGCTGATGATCTGGAAAGGACAGGCACGATCAGACGCATTACTACTCTTGCCAATAAACCTACTGATGGCCCTTTTCCGATCAGGATGGATCGTTTCAACAGAGGGAGATCAACAAGCCGAGGACCGAGAAAACGAAAGTACTCGCAGGACAGGTACGGGCAACAGAAAAAAACTTCAAATTGACTGGTTTGGTGTTTAATCATTCTGACTATATTCTATCTGACTCTGATTTGTCTTTGCTAAATAAAGGGTTAAAGTTTATCCCGTCACAACCGAGTGTTTTGGCAGAAACCTTCACTGACTTGAGACTGTTTGCAAGGAAAATTGCATTAAAGTTGTTTTTTGGTGATAAAAAATTCTTGCATGAAGGCGACAAAAATGTCAAAGTGAATGATTTTAAAAGTAAAAGCACTTTTTCTCCTCAGCTACCACCCATGGTAGAATGCTTTGTAAAATCCTGTGAGAATGATATGTATACATTTTATTCCTTGAAGCATGTCAGCAATAAGTTCTGTAATTTAGATAAAAATGAATTCAATTCACTTCAAGAATTACGGAAAAACAATAATATTTTAATCACTTCCGCTGATAAAGGGGGTGGAGTGGTAATATTGAATAGAGCTGAATACATTAGAAATATTGAGACATCTCTCAGCTCTACCAACACTTACAGAGAATTGGTTATAGGGCAGGTTACAAGCATAATTAACAACATAAAAGATAATTTGTATGATTTACTCATGTGTCGCCAAATCAGTAGTGAAATGCATGACTTTCTATATGTAAAGGAACCTCTTATTCCCATATTAAAAGGTTTGCCCAAAATACACAAGGAGATCAGACCGATACCAATGCGACCCATAGTTTCTGGGAGGCACTGGGCTACTTATAACCTCTCAATATTTTTAGAAAAAATGTTAAGACCAATCGTTGATAAGGTAGACACTATTCTAAGAGACACACAACATCTTCTGAAAGGTATAGAGCTGATCCCACAAGATCAGATGGGCTTAGGCAAACTAATATTGGTTACACTAGATGTTTGTAACTTGTTTACTAGCATACCCATTGAATATGGGTTGCAAGCCATTCGTGAAATGATGGTGAAAGAAAGTGATTTTTCTGCAGACAGACAGATACTGATAAGCCAATTGTTAGATATAGTGTTATACAATAATGTATTTTTATTTAACAACAAGTATTATCTTCAAACATGGGGTGTTGCCATGGGCACCCCATGTGCGAATTCCTATGCCAACTTGGTCTTATATTTCTGGGAAAAATCATGTCTATTTAATAGTACCTGGATGAAAAAAATATGTTTCTATAGAAGATTTGTTGACGATGTGGTGTTATTTTGGACTGGAACAATAGATGAGCTGCAGGAATTCGTCATATATTTAGAATCTACAACAGAATTCCTCAGGTTCACTTTTGAATATTCTAGAGAAAGTATTAATTTCCTGGATGTGAGCCTATACTTTGATAAAGAAGGTACTTTAACTTCGAAGATCTTTAGAAAGAGATGTTGGAAAAATAATATGTTAGACCAGTGCAGTATGCATCCCAGGCATATTTTTACAGGAATAATGAAAGGCCAATTCTTTAGATTGACTAAGATTTGTAAAGATCCATCTATACTAAAGGAAGAAGCTGATAATATGGTACAAATCTTTTTAGAGAGAGGTTATAATCAGAATTTAGTAGAGGGAATAAGAGATGACATCATATCTTCATTTTTAAGAACTAATATGAAGAGTTTGGTTCAAGAAGACACTGCAGAGAAGAGACAAGAAATAGAATATAAGAATTCTAAATGTATAGTACAACATAGTGATTGGGGCAGCAATAGTAACAAAATTGCCTATTTTATGAAATATACAAATGACAATGCTGATATCAGAAAAATAATAATCAAGAACTGGAATATATTGACCATGAAGGAAGACATTAGGGCTATAGTGGGACATAAACCAGTTTTTATGTTCAGGACATGTGATAATCTGAAAGACATTTTTTTGAGAAATTTTAGTAACATGATGGGAGATAGTAACCATGCAGCGTGGGGTACTTTTCCTTGCAAGAGCTGCAATATGTGTAAATTTATAACTACCACACAATACTATCGACACCCACATGGTTTTTTTGAATTCAAACCAAGAAGGTATACTGATTGTAATAGTACAAATTTGATTTATATGGCAAACTGTACATCCTGTCCAGCTTTTTATATCAGGCTAACAAAAAGAAAACTGAAAGAACGCATTTATAATCATATATATGATATTCGTAAGAGAAATGAATTAAATGCGTTGGCCAAACACGTCAACTCAAATCCCACACATGAATTCAAGTTTAGGGTATTGCAAGTAGTGAGAATGAGCAATAGAATGGGAGATAATATTAATCACTTAGCGAAACTAGAATTAGACTGGATCTTTAGATCCGGAGCACATAACGAACCAGGAATCAATAATTATGTTTCTTTAAAACCTATTCTTGAAAAAAGATAGCACCACAGAGTTGATTAAATAGCATTAGGGCAGGATCTATAGCATGTTTGTATAGTTTTTAGCCTCTCATAAAGGTATAATTATGGTATATGAACATCTACAATATTATATGAGAGTCAGCAATATTAAAAGCTTGATGAACCATACAAAAATAATGTTATTAATTTTACTTCATCAATATAGTTTTTTTAGATTTCTTAAGGGCATAATAATGTGATTTCGCTTATAGTTTAAATGAGTTCAGTACTAGTTACAGCAACATAAGCTGATGTAAATAATATTATATAGTATTAGGTAGAGATTTCATAGGACACTCATTTATATATACACTTTTTCATTTTTCTTTTATTCTTATTTTGGATGGCTTACAATGTTGTTTTTATGGTTATCACATAGACAGGCTGCTCTTATTAAGTGTTAATGTTCCAATATCTTCATGGATTACAATTAAACCAAGCAGAAATATATCAATTTTTTAATGAGTAATAAATAATAGTGAGGAATTAATAGATAGTAGGATAAGGGTGACAATGGTCTTATATGATATGATTTGTTCATATTATATTGTACATTGTATATTTGTTAGTTTTTATTTTTATTCATATTTATTTTTAATTGTGTTTTTCATGACTGTTTTTTAGATGTTTTTTAGATATTTTATCACATACACAAAAGATGAGATGGGTAACAAAGAGCTTTGAAATATGATATGCAAGCAATTTGCATTATTATTATTTGATCAGCATGTTTAATCAGCTTGATTTATTTCTTATACTCAGAAGAATAATATGACTTTACATCGCATGAATAGCCGAGTCATATGCCTTTGTTATTTTGTTAGGCAATATGTATGAAAAGATTTGAATACGTGTCACATTCTGGTAATATGGTTTCAAGATGTTACCATACTACAAGACACTTTACGTATATTGAAGTGATTGTATGGGCACAGTTTATCATTGGACAGCGTGCCGTTTTTGGATCAATTGAGACCAATGGGACATGATGCCTTATATACTCAATAGATGAGTTTAATACAATCTAAGCATCTAGTGTCATTACTATTGTTTAAGTTAACATGTCACAATGATAAAAAATTGATGGCGTCTACGGAACGCAGTCTTAAATGGCTTTAAGTATCAAAGCTAGAAAAGGCTCTTCTAACGAGCATTCATTTTGAATTCATACAATGTAGGATGTCTAGTAAAATTAAGTTCAGTTTTAAAATTTGATTGCTGCAAAAGGGCCTTGATTAATTGATTAAGTTTTTTGTTAATTGATTTTGGTTTTTAATTGGTCAATGCATACTATATAAGAAGCGTTTTATTACAGTTTAATTGATCTGATGAAGCGTGCACTGCGCACGCGAAAGCGCTTATCCTACCTTTTATGTATTTATTGGAATAAAGCAAGATTTTATTTATTCATTTCCTGGACTTCTCGTGGTGTATCCTTGCAGTTTATTCATCGCAATTTTGTTTCCAGTACTTTTTGCTGAAGGATACTTTGGGAGTTAACGATATTACTTTACTTTTTGAGTATTGGAGGAAGAAAGGGAGTTGGGAATAATATTACAAGTTAGATGGCAGCTGGGAAGAGGTAAATAGAGAGAGGAGTGATTTTATCATCATAGTAAAGTTGATTGGGAAGGTATAGGGACTGGGTGTCACAGGTGATAAGAGTACAAGGATAGTGTAATGATAGAGTTGTACTGGTAAGGACTGAATACACCACTGGACATATTTTCCACAGCCACATTTTTTCTGAGATCAAGCATGGATGAAATAACTAAGCAAAATAAAAGGGAATTGTTAATTACAGCTAACAAGGGGACACTCCACTCTGGCAATGTAGTGGACTCACTGTACCTGGCTTCTCTTCCCCACAAATGTCGCAGCCTTAGAGGATGTTTATATTAGCTAAGTGTGTGGCAGGGCAGAACTCCATAACACCCAGAGGAGACCTGACAGATTCCTTTGAGAGACAGAGTAGTTATTCAGAAATATAAATTATGCTAATAAATTATGCTCAGTCTGTATAAGTAAGCAATACCAAAACTGACATGCTACCTATATATACATATATATATATATATATATATATATATATATATATATACAGGCTTGGTTCACACAGCCATGGAAATGGTAGAAGATGTGTCCTGAAATGGGACTATAAAAATCTCACCACTTGATGGAAAGGTGTTGAGATGCTAACATTTTAATTTGCAAGAGACACTGCAGAAAGGTAAGATAACCAGGTAGAACACCCTACACGGAGCAATACAGACAAACTGACTTTTCTTTCCAAAAAATACAGTATACATGGAAAAAAATGAACCTGTCCTTCTGAGAAAAAATCAAATACATGTCAAACTACTCAAATGTACAAGTCCTTAGATGTGGAAACATTGTTTAAAAGCTTAAGGCATGTCTCCAGTGATTGTAGTCTGCAAAAATATAATTACATCATATACTGTAGGAATACACTGTTTTGTACATACAAGGAAACAAAATTATTACAACTGTTCAGATCACACATTCTTAAGTTCATGAAGATTACACTTTAGCTACCAACAAGAAATGTGTTGAAAGTTATGTACTGATCTGAACGGAGGGTGTTTGTTTTTGTTAGCTAGTAAAAGATCATGAGAAACATCTGTCCATCTTCATGTGTGAGCCAGTATGAAAGGGAAGGTTAGGAATCTCAAAGTCACAGTGTGTGCATAACACACTGAGGGAATTGAACCCACATCACTATTACAGAAGTGCCAAGCTCGTCATTTAATTCTTTAACTATAATGTTTATAATGTCAATCCTAAAATAATAAATCATTTTAAGACACACAGAGCAAAGTTACAGATAGCAATGCATGCCTATGACAGCAAATTCAAAGCCTTTCAAGAAAGGATGCCTTCAATCCAAGTAAAAGTTACAGCTGAAAACACAAATAAATTTATTGAAAATGATTATTACTTTAAATAATGTTCACAGAAAATGAACTCATTATTACAAAAATTGCATTCTGGAACCTGTTTCACATTTTTATGATAAGTGAAACAAACACAAAGTAATATGTTATATATTTCAAATCTAAAAAAAAAATGGGATACCTGATTAACAACAACAAAGGGATTAAAATGACTCAGTATACTTCACAAAACGAGAGAGAGAGAGAAAGAGTGAGAGAGAGAAACATTACAGGAAGCAGAGACTCTACATCCTTTGCAATCCACAATGCCTAGCTGATCCTCCACTATCCCATAGAACAATTCTGCTTTAGGGTCTTCAGCGAAGAAACGTTTTGCTCACACATGGCTCTCAATGATTATAATGCTAATCTCTTCTGTGTTTATTCAGTTCCTCTTCTAACTCGGAATGTAATCAGATAGCAGTTTGTTAATTAGCTGCTGCAATTTGCAGGGTATTTGTGAACTTTTTCCTTATACATGCTGTGCCACGGAGAATAAATACAGCTGTGGTCACCAATGAACATTGATGAACAATAAGTATTGTGTTGCTTAAAATGAGTACTATTACATGGCAAAGTATATATATATATATATATATATATATATATATATATATATATATATATATATATATATATATATATATTTGCAGCTGCTTCTGGTTGCTTAGTGTGTCTGTATAACATATTTACTTTTAAAGTCAATCTTCTAAGTGAATTTTAAAATGCATATAAATTATCTTGCACAATTGTTTATAGTTTTTACTCACTTATTCTGTATAGTTGTTGTTGTTGTGTCTTTCGCCTTAGCCCGGTTAGGGGTCGCCACAGCGGAACTCCAGTCCGCTAATGTTTGGTAGTGGATTTTTACGTGCCAAGTTACCAGCTCTAATTCACAACCTTCAACGAAGGCATGCCCATTCACGTATGCCTCCACACAAAAGACGTTCTAGCTGAGAATCGAACGGGACAACGTCTTGCTGTGAGGCGACAACGCTACCGCAGCACCATGCTGTGTAATGATATATACATATAGATATTTAATTATATTTATGTCAACATCATTTCATATACTGTACCTATCTAAGTTTTATGGTACAACAGAGTGCTATATTTGTCAGAATATTTTAACACATATCTAAATCTTATTGTCCTTTAAAGTGGTGCATAGATTTCATATGCATTTAGGCAAAAGGTAGAATTTTGAATAAAAATCCACTGGGTTGCTATTCAGAGACTGCTATTTCTTTACATTTTAGTATTGTTGTGTATCCTGTCCAGACAGACTTGTTAATGCCAGATCTTCAGAGAACTATACTTAGTTTAACATCTTGGAAACTGAGATGCACATGCCTCTTTCTATGGCCTGCAGATTCTGTAGTCTCGACTGCTAGTGCTATTTTACTCCCATCCCATTTCTTACTCTTAACTTCTCTCATAAAGTAGACTATCTTAGTTAAGCAGCAAACATAGAGCCTGACAAATTTCTTCTTGTCCCCTTACTTTGTGAGCCCTTGGCTGAATGAAGGCCTCACTTGCACTTACCTCTCAGGCCTTCTCACTACACTCATTCAAAGCAGGTAGTAGAGAATACAAGTATTGCTCTAATCAGGGCTAATAAAATAACCATCCTAATTATTTGGTTAATACTAAGCAAGTTAAATATGAAAGAAAAACAACATATTTTACTCACTAATCTAACCTAATATTTCAGAGAGGTGAGATGACACCAGAGCACATGCAATTTACTAAAAGGTGTGACTTTATGAGACTGGGGGAAAGTACTGACCATTAGATCTGTCAGCTCTGCCTTTCTCTGTCTCATGTGTCAGTCCTGTTCCTCTATCACACCAATTCATGGTCAGTCACATGTTCCTGGCTGAAGCCTTCACTGGCAGTACCACTGTCTGCATACCTCTCAACTGTACAGATTTCCACAGAATGTCCAGATTTTGCCTCATATTTTTGGCCTGTCCGTCATAAAATGTGTGGTTTTCTGACAAATCACTGAGATGATATGAGGAATTAAGTTACTAAATAATGATATACATTTGGGTTTCAGACTTCAGATCCTTCAGAAAATGTATGTCAAAACAAACCATGTTACTCTAGCAAATTTCTAAGTTTATAAGAGCAATATTTAAAATCGATCCCTATTTTTGGGCCTTTGTCCCCCCATTTTGTCGGACTTTGTCGAGATTTCTTTTGCTATGAGGTTGAAAGGTATGACTGTCTGGCCTGACACTGATCACATGCAAGGAAGCACCCATTATTGATTCATTGCTATCTTCACCCAACATTTTGTTTACATTCATAGAAATTCTTATTAACTTGCTTGCCTACTGTCATTTATATTCATCTGGGCTGAGACTGAAATAGGTCCATTTCTATCAGTTCTCTACCCTGGTTTCCAAATTGAATGAATAGGCTCTCTGCAGTGATTCTTTACTGATTTACCACACTATGGTTCAGAAAATATTTTCACAATATTTTTTGTATTAAAAGGCTGCAACACAAGACCAGGCTGGAAGTAGAAGTGGATTTGAATATAATGTACTGCATGTTAGGTGAGAAACGTGAACAGGTGGGAAGGAGAGAGGGGAGATGGAATGTTGAAAACCCGGAACACATGAGGATTACTATAAGGTGCCAGGGAATGGAAGACTGGAATGGATAGTGGATAGTTTATATGAAAGATAAAACAATGGTAATTGGGCATTCAGAAGGTGGTTAATCCGAAGGTCAAAGCAGATAGTAATAGGTGTGGCAAATTATGAATAGCTACAGCATGTTGTAATCCTGACTGATGTTTTTGAACTGCTAACTTCATAGATATCCTGTGAAACTTCTGTCACTCAGTGGGACTACTTTTTTCTAAATGCTAAAAAAAAGGCATACAACAGTAGAACTTTATTCCAGATAAGGCTCACCTGGCTTGCCTAATGTGCTCATTTGCCTTCCAAATTTTCCTCCAAAAACAGATCCTGTTCAAGTAATATTTTTCTTGTAGTACCCCAGTTTCCACATACTGCAGTTTACTTGTACTTGCCCCTATGGTTTTGAATTTGCCTCTTACTGTTTTTGACATCACAACTTCATTAGCACAGTTCTTCTATAAATCTGCACCCTTCCTGAATAACAACAAATACTTGCTCACATTAATTCAGACTCCATGCATGTGCATAACACATACACACACACATCTTCATACTGAACTGTCCTTTTGTTGTACATGACACTTTTTATAATAGGAGCAGTTGACTTGGACTTTGCTGATTTAGCTGAGATATTTCAAAATTTCTGTCACACACACACACACACACACACACACACACACACACACACACACACACACACACACACACACACACACACACACACACACACACACACACACACACACACACACACACACACGCACACGCACACATAACACACAAATATAGTGCAATTTACACAGCAGTCATTCTCATTTCTTTAGTTAAAACAAACAAAAAAAATTGTTGCAAACGCAAATTGTCAGGCTGAATTTGCCAAAAGGAATAATAAAGGAAAGCAACAGGTTCAGTCACAGCAAATAATGAATTACTTCTTCTGGTACAAGCAACTAATACACAAGAACTCTGGTGGTGATAAACTTGAACCAAAGTAGGTGTTGGCAGTTCCAAACAATACTTTGGTGTAGCATGGTTATAAAACAAAACACAAAGTCACTCACACACAGTCTTTGCCAGGCCTTCCACTGGCATAACTGTCTCTGTCTGTCTGCTTTGCTTACCCCCCACCCCCATTATCTTAGAGCCAGTGCTCTACTGGTCTTGGTTTACCTCCCCTTCACACAGGTATCCAGACTCTTCTAGACCTTCAGAGTCTCTGCCATTTTTTTATGCCCTCACCTTGCTGGTTCACAAATCACAGTTGGAGTCACTTTCATCTATAATTCACACAGTTTCTCTTAAAGGGACAGCATTTTCATGCACACAGAACTACACTGTTTTATGCTCAAGAAACATAAACTGTTTTTCTATTAATGCCATTAGACATATTCCACATTACACATCCAATAAACTTTGTTACTCAAGATTATTCCTGTCAAATGCCAAATTTAGCATTGCACCAATGTGCTATGCTACAGGTGCTCAGCTTGAACCCACCAGCTCTGAGTCCCTTGGAAAGTCTGAGGGCCCTCAGGAGACTGTCTGCATTGTAGTGGTGAACACTGGGACAGTGCTATATCCAAAACAGAATGGTTGCAGTACCAGGGCCTACCTCCAGAGTGTGATATTGCCTTCCTTTGTGTTGATGTAGCCATTGCACTGGAACATGATCTATAAGCAGGGTTAATTTCTCACCTAATAAATAGTAATGTAAAGACCCTAAGGCCCATTTAATGGCTAGGCAGTTTGTCGCTCTCTTTATAATGAAATATTGGCCTCCTGTTTTGGATAATGTTTTGCTTAAATAGCATATTACGCATTTTTTGTTCCATACCTGCTTAGGTTTATAGATGCATACTAGGCAATCTGCACTGAAGGGGCAGTTTAAGCACAGCCAATAACCCAATGTCAGAATCAAACCCGGTACCTTGTGTGTAGAAGATGAATGACCTTAACCATTATGCCAACCTAACCTGTATACTGCTAGTGTATTTGTTTTCTCCCTGCTTTCA
>NC_056735.1:1295375666-1295440666 GCF_019279795.1 Protopterus annectens
TGTAATGCACAACTTGTTGATAGTGAAATTAGAGGAATTATGGCATAGTCAAGTTATGGACAAAAAGTATAGTATAATTTGTGGTGATTTCCTTTTGTCACTGTTGTACATCTAGTGAGTTAGTATATGAAAGTTGTTGTTGTGTCTTTCGGCTTTTCCCGGTTAGGGGTCGCCACAGCGGAACTCTGGTCCGCTAATGATTGGTAGTTGATTTTTACGTGCCGAGTTACCAGCTCTGACGCACAACCTTCAACGAAGGTATGCCCATTCATGCATGTCTCAACACAGAAGACGCTCTAGCTGAGAATTGAACTGGACAGCGTTTTACTGTGAGGCGACAACGCTACTGCAGCACCACCACCGCCAACATATATTTATACAATAATGGCTCATTGCCATTCAAAAATGTGCACACTGATTGGACAGCCCAGTCAGAGTGCCTGTTATAAATCAAGCCTATATCAATAGAAAAAAGTCCAGCTATTGATGTACCTTTGAACAGGCAGACTTTTCTGTCAGCACATGCTTAGAGGACAGTGCAAAACACAAGAAAAATCAGGTATATTCTGCAAAACTGTATAATTGCAATAATCCACTCGTGTGCACGAGTATGTCAGGATTTACTGATGGTTGGCTTTGTTTAGTCAATCGGGGTTTCGGCCTCATGATCAAACCACTTCAGCTATGGTTAAATACTGATAAACCCACACACAGTCTTGGATTATTGCATTTGCGGTCAAACTTGGGTGTTGTAGCATTTCCTGTGTGGTCTAAACCATAACAACTGCTTACTACATTGTAGCAAGTAGTTCGCTACAGTTTAAAACCTTTCCGCCCTTTTTAAAATAAAATCTGAGTGCTGTAGTACTCCTTACAGGATATAAATTGTAGCAACTGCTTGTTCTATAGTAGTAAGCAGTTTGTTATAGATTAAAAGTAAAAAAAATCTAAATTTTTTTTAAATAAAACCTGAGCACTGTAGTGCTCTGTGTGGGGTATAAACTGTAGCAACTGCTTGCTACATTTTAAAAGCATGTAAAAGGGAGAATTAAACCTTACAATTAAGTATGGGCTTGATGAGGGAGGAACACAGAGCGTAATGACTTTTTTGACCTTGAGGATATGCCTTTAACAATTAGCTGAGCTAGACAAAATGATTTTGTAAACATAATTAATATATGGTGGCCAAAGGAAAGTTTGTTGTTCATGAATGCATTTGGGTCTCTAATGACTGTATCTTTTTGTGGGGAGTATCATTTATGTGATTAAGAGCAGGGAGTGTTCCTCTTTCTCATATAGTTCAATACTGCATTCCTGCATGACATTTAACTTTAGTACATAGTGCTGGAACCATGAGTTAGTGAATTACATCCTTTTAGAGGATATGGGGTCTCCCAGTGAGCTGATGACAGCTCTGAGTTTTCATTTGGCAGGAAAGTCAGTCAACCAGAGGCCTTTGATATCAGCTTTGAAATTGGCAAGGTAGATGACAAACAGTAGTGTGCTATTATGGAACCCTTGGGGATGCAGGAATATCTTAGAAGAAAGTGTGCCACCAGCCCTTTCTGACTGTGATTTGTCTATAAGCCAACTTTCTATCCATTGAGTTACTTAGGACTTTTCATTCCGCTGCCACAGATTGTCTATAATGCTTGAAGGGTAATACTGAAGGCCTTGGCCAGATCCATACAGGCAGTATTTCAGACTTGCCTTCATCCATTGCCTCTGTGACTTTCTTAAAGAAATCAACCAAATTAAGTAGTTAGTATCTACCTTTAATAAAGACATTGTTTAGGTTAATGACTTGTAAACTGCTAATAATGTTAATAATGTTATTTAAAGTTCCATAAATAAGTGTTCTATTATTTTACAGATAATATTGTTATGTCTAATTAGTTAATTATGCCTCAGATTAAGACATGCATAGTTAAGCTATAGCAAACCACCAGGTCACACATTTGGTGTGATGTGTCTGGTAACAGACACAAACATATTTCTACCCTGTCAATGCCTGCTTAAAAAGATTCTATACAGCAATAATAAATAAGTATAATTGCTTTTCAGTTTAGAAAAGCCAACATAATATTCATCCTGGCTCTCTGCTAATAAGTATTGGAATACGTGATTAAGGAGAGCTGCCACCACCCTTAACTCCTTAATATGTTGCATGCATATTTGGGATGTAAGGTTCTAAGTGGTTTGGTGACATTTCAAATCCTGGCTCCTGAAAGACAGCTGTCTTTGGTCAGCCAAGTAAGTAAAACATCAGTCTATCTAAGTGAATATGACAAGGATTGTCTTTAGAGACTTTTGTACCACTTTGGTGATACATGTTTGCGATGGAAGCAGTAGTGCATTTGACAGAAGTGGTGTGTTTATGGTTTAGTGGCAGCAGCACAGTAGGCTTTGAGTGGGATTTTCTTAGTACCTTGGCATAAACAGGTTTAATGTTAGAGGTATAATTTGGTGTTGTGGGTGTGTAGCATGGTTGTGTGAGTGTATCCGAAACATTACCAAACTAGGCAGAAGAAGGATATGAGGATTTTGCCTCCAGTTTCGACACCTTTTGCAAGTGGATTTTCTGCCTGGTAAAAATAATAGGTTGCAAAGGCTAGGCATCATAAGCAAGTCATATGAGGAGATAAGGATGAAGCAGATAATAGAAATAGCTACAGATGTTAAATGAAGGATAAAATGTTTATTCCAATATGATGCTTAAGGAAAAAAATCAGGAAGCTTTTCTGTTAAAGGAGAAGGATGTCATGAGATGTATGGTTGCAGGGTAGCAAGCATAAATAATGAACAAGATCCTCAGCTTAGTAGTTACCATAAACAAAACTAATGTGACCATAGTGTGAAGTGTCATGTGGACTACATGGGAAACAACTGAAGAGATGGGAAGTAGTTAGGGAGAGAAGTAGAGAAAGAACTAGTCAAAATGAAGGAGCAATACACAGACTTGATGTATTACCTTTCACAAGGTTTGAAATACTCAGAACCAAAGTTAGGGGAACTGTTGTCAAACCTGTTCTGTTGTAAATAGGACAATTTCCCAGGCTATGAAATAACTGGAAACTAACTACTGGACAGCCATAGAGATAGAACTGTGGATAGAAAACAGACTGAACTGACCTGGTGATGCTACAAAGACTTTTAATCAGTATGCAGCAGGCTTCCATTCCTTTAGTTTTGTGTATGCATATATGTATGCATGTTTGTGGACAGATAAGAAATATTACTGCACATTAGCTACATTTAACAGAGTTGTAGAAAGATTGGCAGGTGCCCTGAGCAATCCTGCAATTTGGCACCTGCATCCCTGCGGACAGATAAAGAATCAAAAAATCCTGACATCCTCTCAAAGTTGATGTGCAAAAAATTTGTATTCTTAGAACTAAAGACAAAAAAAAAAAAAAAAAAAGTCCTTGGGATGAACCAATATGGATCAGTCTGTAATATGAATACCTAATACCTCCTTTGCAAAGATCTATTGTGTGCACCATAACAGCTTCTTGCTAGGGTTCCTAACATTCACTGAATGTAATTTGGATAGCCTCAATAGCAAATGGCTGCTTTAAAAGTTTACAGAGAAAGATTTTTAGGATATGGATTGTTATTTCTTCTAAAGTACCAATCACTTCATCTAACAGCTTGTTCTAGAGGCAACTAGCCTCTTGGTTCTGCCTTTCTTATTTATTTATTTACTGATTGATTGCATTTGTTGACTGGAAAAGTCTGAATGGTTGCAAGATGCCTTTTCAGCAGAGGCCCAGGGAGGTAAAACTCCAGTAGTACATAATGATATTATCATGCATAGTAACTTAAAAATCTTGTAAGTAGTAACATGTGAAATGTGTTATGCAAATTATGCAAGGAAAGAAAAAACATCTTATTACAGTTTGTGCAACTAACAAAAAGTATATCAAAAACAGAGTTATATTACAGATCATATGTAAAGCTAAGGGGTAAAAGTTGGAGATTAAGTGAGTAAAATAGACTTACAGGGTACTAGAGAGATGAATACAGAAAGTGTATGTGCAGAAGAGAGAAATTAGGAGGGATAATTGGAGATGAAGACATAAGATATTCAAGGCTATTAAGGGAGTAAGTTAGAATAATTGTACATTTGGTGGTTATCCAGGGGTAATACATGGGCACAGCCAAAGCTTGGAAAGGTAAAACTTTAGCTGAAGTTTGAATGGCTTGAGGTGGTGTTCCAATATTTGTGGAAAAAGAATGGAATTCCCGATTTTGGCAGTGTAGTTAGAGAGCAGGGTGTCTCCTACTCCATTGTTGGATTTGATAAAGAGAAGGAGGAGTTTTTCAGTAGAATGTAGGGATCTATTGTGTGCATATTGTTGGATGAGGATTGAGAGGGATGAACAATTTGTGGGTTTTTAGATGAGGTTATGAATACTAATAAGATAGGAGTAGGCTAGGTAGTGAAATAAATTATGTCAGTTCTTTGAGTGCTATACAGTGGTAGGTCCTGTGTGAGTGGTTTGCTGCAAATTTTGCTACTTTGTTCATAGGTTTATAGATTAGTACTAGGCTAACTGCCCTTGTGGGCCATTTTAAGCCTAGCCAATGTATCCCTTGTGAGACTCAAACCCTGCACCTTGTGTTTGTAAGGCAAACACCTTAACCATTAGGCCACCCTCCCAACCCTAAGCTTTCTGAGTTGTGAGGTTTCTAAGTAGCTGAATATTGGGGAGAACAGAGAAGAGTCAGGAGTAGTGTTTTGAAGGATAAGTGTTTTGTAATGGTGTTGGTGAGGAATTGTCTAATTCTATATAGTGTGCCCAAATTCTGGTGAGTTTTCTTTACTATATGTTGGATATGATAATCAAATTTTAAGATATCATCAAAGTAGATACCCAGTAATTTACTTTGTGAGTTAATTTCAGTTAGGTATTGTTTGTTAAGACTATGTCAAAATAGGGTTCAGAGCTAGAGAGATGTCTTGGGTGAAGAGGATTAGTTACTTTTGTCCAGTTAAAAATAATTGAGAGTCAGTTAGCTCGGCTTCAATAAAGGAGAAGAATTTTTGGATGATTTTCTCCAGGTTGTCTAGGTTTTGGGTGCTACAGATAAGGGTGCAGTTGTCAGTGTACTGTGCTATTGTAGCTGATATAGAGGCTTCTAAAATGAGGTTATTGATGAAGATGTTAAACTGTATGGGGGCCATTAATAAAGCCTTGAAGAATGTCTGTGGAAACTGGATGAAATGGAAAGCGTTCTCTGTGCCATTTTAAGTCTAGGGATCAATTAGAAAGATAGCAATAGAGACCGGCAGTCGAGGAGTGATCAAATTCTAAGTTTGAGAGCTTTAGCACTAGAACTGGGTGGGAGACCATGTTGGAGGCTTTATAGAAGAAGCAAGCTTGCCTTTGTTCATTTGAACATTAACTGTAAAAATAAAATGTAGGAAGGCAGTTATAGTGCTGTGATAGGTGTGAAAGCCACGCTGGAAAGGGGAGATTAGGCTATTTTGGGTGATGTGTTGGGTGAGCTGGGAGTGAATGCATTTTCCAGAATTTTAGGGGGGCAGGATAGCAAAAGGGAGGAAGTTGCTAAGTTCTGTGCAATTTCCTTTTTTATGTAATGGTAGGATGTATCTTTTATTTTTTTTTTCTGGAACAGTGGTACATATAACTCTGTGATTGAGCAGCTTATGAGTATATGAGTGTAGATGAGAGTAGATACTCGATAAGCTGTTGTCTCAGCTGTCAGTTTTAGGTATTCTGCTTGGATTTTTTCAGGATTGAGGATGATGGGTTTTAATTTCAGAAGGATAGTAGAGGTGAAGACTGTCTGTAGAGAGAAAGAGTGTGCAATGTATGTATTGCTGGAATTGGTCAGGCAGGATGGAAGAGTTTGATGTCTGATTACGGATGTGACTAAGTTTAGAAAATGGATATTGAAAAGAGTGGGAATATTTTCCGGGCTGTTGTTGTTGGGTACTGTCAGTTCAAGTTGTGTGGTACATTTTAGTGTAAGGATTTGGTTTAGAGTAGACCAAAATGTTTTTGGGTTTTGAAGGTTTTTGAACTGAAGGTTAGTGTAGTAGTTTCCTTTGTCTGGTTTAATAAGGTATTTGTGTGATGTCTAAGTTGTCTAAATCTTTGTAAGATGGTTTGAGTTTTGTTTGTGATTCAATATTTCCAAGATTTTTTCCTGTGTTTCATTAGTTGTTTTACAGATTTGGTCAGGCGGGGAGCTGGTATGGCTTTTATGCATTTTTTTGTGGGGGTAGGTTATTTAGGATGTTAAGGAAGGCCTTGGTAAAATTTGTAAACATATCATCAAAAGGGAGGTCCTTTAGATGCTGCCAGTTACAAAGCTGAAGATTGTTGATAAAAGTATCTTTCTGAAAATGAGAAAGGTTACATACTTCATTACAGTGGTGTGGTTTGGGGATGAGATATAGAGTTCTGATGATGCATGTAGGGAGGTAGTCACTTGATGCATTGGAAAGAGAGCCTGAGGAGAATAATTAAAGTAAGAGGTGAATATCAAGTCAGTTATTGATCCTTTATCAGAATTTTTAATGTAGCAGGTAAGAGAGGTAATTAATTGAGCGAAATCATAGAAATTCATGGCATTCTGAAGAGAGTCACAGTTGACAGAGAGCCAGTGAATGTTAAAGTCTCCTAGCATTATTTTTTTTTACATGAGATATTGTAAGTGGCCAGGATAGAAATTCTTCACTGGTGCTAATTTTATTTCTGGGGCTATATAGATGCCTGTAACGGATAGGGATTTATGAGGGTCTATTCTGAGAAGAGTGCTGCTGTTTTCTGTGTTGTTAAATGTGGGAGATGAGAGGGGAGAGAGTAATCTGCAGAGTATATTTATATATGGAAGCCATACCTCCTGCTTTTTTATGTTGTCTGTCTCCTCTTAAGATATTGTAACCAGTTGGAAGAATATTTTTCATCTTTGATACATTGTTTTATCTATGTTTCTGTAATGATTACTATGCATGGAGAGTACTGGGTTATCCATGCAGCTATTTTATTACAAATGCTTCAGATGTTTATATGAAAGATCCACACTGAGGATGATTTGGGGCCATAATGAATAGTGGGGAAGGTGCTGAGGTTTGATCTAGAAGTAGTGGGGGTTGTATTTGGTCCTGGATTGGGGTGAATGTTCCCATTTATAAATTTATAATTATTTCTAGCAGAGTGTGGGTGTCGTTCAGGGACCAACTAACTTTTATTATGTTTTTGTGTTCTTTTTTTGGGGGGGGGTGGGGAGATAGTATTTTGTGCTTGTTGAAGTGCATGGTTAACCTGGGGTATAGTGAGGAAGCTATGGTGGGATGGTTGTGTGACATGTTTGTGGTATTATAATGTGGTGGTCTAATTAGTGCTGTTTGTGCTGAGAGAATATGGTTTAGATGGATGTGGTCTGGAAAGGAAGTCATGGGGGTTAAGAGAGAAAGGGCTAGAAGGAGCAGTGTTTGTAGAAGGGGAATATTGGAAGAAACTATTCCATAGAGCGGGGCTAGGTATTAGAGGAAGTGGGAGTTGAATGTAGGGAGGAAGTGGGAAAGTAGTTGTAGTTGAGACTAAGTGGAGAGTTGAAGGAAGGTGTTCGTGCATGAAATGTAGAGCAGACTATGGGGAAATGTGCAGATGGAGTGGTAATGGAAGGAGATAAGGAGGTGGATGAGGCTAAAGATGTTTTAGCATAGGCAGTAGGGCTGGGGTTTAATATTTATACTGTTGGGTAATTATTTGAGAGGGAAGAGATAGAAGGATTGATATGTAAACTAAGTGAGGGTGGGTGGGAACTGAGGGTGGAGTGAGCCTGAACATAGCATAGCTCTGATATGTAAAGATATGTCAGGTATGACTACTTAGAGAGCACTGTTTTCTGCTGTAATAAGCCAAAATGAGAAACTGAGTCTATTAAAGATATGGCATACAGTTTATGTGCATAACACAAGGAATGGGTAGAAAATGTTGCAACAGCACTTGTGAAATGCCTTGTTTTGAAAGCACTATTTTATGTAATATTGGTTTCTCATAGTGTGGCTCGTAGTGTAAAGGTATGCTGGAAGGCTGTGTTTTCCTAATATTTATACCAGTTGTTGCAGCAAAAAACCTAGATAAACTGATCTTCAGAATACTTCACTTATAAAAGTGTTACTCATGAAAGTTAAACCCATGATACCTTCCTTTATAATCTGTTTACATACAACTTCAATGTTTCAGTTTCCCTCAGGAATGCTAAGTTCCCACTTTCTGGAAGCTTTCTATATGCATCCCTGTTCTTTTAAACACTACTTGCATTTCTATTTTCAATTTGTAGTTATTCTTCACACTGAAAAACCCATTAAAAGTTATTTCCATACAGCACACTGATTAACTCTGGTCTTTCAGGCTGTAAAACAACTCACAAGGGTGTTCTAGGAAAGGGAACAGCACCATAACTATCTTCTTTTCTCTGATAGTTTCCATCTTTAATAATACTGTAATAAAGGCCCAAGGGATATATGCAAATGACCCCATAGGGACATCAAGTGTTGGCTAGGTTTTTCTTGTAGTTTTTACTAATTGGTTTGTCTATGTGGCCTCTTTACTTTTTGTTTGGATGTTAGTTGGGTATTTTGCAGACACCTTAATGGTTATGGACATCAGCTGGGTGTAAAGACCCTATGTTTCTCAAGTATAGCCAAACATTTCACTTATGCTGTGCTGCAAGGTCATAAGAAGGCCAAAACACACATTTCCACCTAGTTGGGTTTGGCTTTATTGGCTTGAATGTATCCACAAAAATGTAAAAAGACAAAGTAAAAAGTCGTGGACATTCAGAAGCCATATAACACTTAACGTCTCTAAGAGGATCATTTGCATATATCCCATGTCCTGTATTATAGGAGGTTTAAGGTATCACACAGTGAAAACTCTAGCTTGGCTAGATTTTTCTTGTAGTTTTTACTTCTTTAATTATACAGAAGATGTGGCTATGACTAGAGTACTATTGATGTGCCTTAACAGTTTGTTTCTCATCTGCTTCTCCTGTATAAATCTGAAGCCTATGCTCTGGACAGCACAGCTTTAAAGCATGTTGCCAAGCATGGTGGATGGCAAGATGTCCTTCTTTGATTACTGTTTTAGTATTATTATTTGACAGGATATCCTGCTCCAGATAGCTATATGTCCTCCAGCATACCAAAGTCTGGGTGTCCTCCCCTTGTGCCATACATCTGACATACGTCCTCAACCTAACAAAACCAGAGGTACATAAGGGATATATGGGCACAAAGTACCTCAGAACTTTCTTGTTGTCAGACCAGTATTGAACTATCACTTCACGTTTCATCTGTCAACTGTATGATTCATGCCTCTTCCTCAGCCATTGGGAAAATAAGTATCCTGATTGGGGATCCTCCTCTTTTCTGTTTTTTTTGTGCTTCATAAGATTTTTACATGCCCCTGAAGAGAGGGTAATGTCATTGCGGGAGGCATATTCCTCACACAAATCACCATGCAAAGTATTTGCTTTGTCTGGGAGCTGAACACAATTATAATCATTAATCTGTTAGGCATTTGTGTATAAAACTTTGCATAGTCTCCTGTCTTCTTTGAAAATTTATCTTGAGAATTGGAAGCTTAAAGTGCTTGCCAAAGGTAAGATGGTGTCTAAGTCCTCAACAGCTGATTCCCCTTTGATATCAAAGAAATCAAAGAATCTCAGGTTAGAGACTTCTACTGCTGAATCAGCCCCAGATCTCTGTAATTTCCCTTGGTGAGATCCCAGACTGTCTGGCTGCTTCTGTTGCTCCTTTTATCGCGAGCTTGTTGGAGGCTGATATGGAGCAGCTGTCTCCCACATCAGTCATAACTGACCAGTCTCCCACTCCTCCCACTCCAGAAAAGAATGGGAATCATAGCTTATTACATCAGAAGGACCAGACAGCATATCTCAAATTTTGTTTAGAGAAGAAGTTCCTGGTTTCTTGATTGGGGTATGTTATGGCTCAAAGCCACCTTGTTTATTATGGGCAGACATCACATGTAAGAAGCAGAAAGCTATACTTAAGTTTTTCCCCAGTCTACCAGAGATCTTCAGCAGGAATGGCAGGATTTTACACTGGACCCTTTTAAGACTATTATATCTTTAAAGCCACCTTCTTTCTTCCTTTCCCGCTCTTTCTCATCTTTCTTGTTTTTCTGCCCTCAAAAGGCACAGGGAAGAGACAGAGAAGAACAAGAGTCGGATTCAGATAGAGATGATTCTTTTACCTGTTTTTCATATATTCATTCTCTTGAGACCTATGCCTCTGATGATGAAGATACAGATTCTCCAATGGAGGAACTTTCTTTTGGGGACACCATTGTAAAGATGATGCAATATTTTCAATGGGAAGGTTCTGAATAGTTTTAGAAGCTTTGTTGGATAGCTTTTTGACTGCTTTCCTTAATCCTGAGTCTCGGTTCTAGCTCCTAAAAACTTAACAGGTTTTACAAGTTGAGGGATTCAGTTAACTTCTTATACAAGAACTCCTACTTCTGATTCATCTGTGATTATGCTTTCCAGTGAAAAGACATCTAAGCTTCTTACTTTTTCTAATGATTTGCCAATAGATGAAGACAGCACAGTCACTCATATGGCAGAAAAAGTTTATACTTCTGCTACTTTTAGAGCTATTAATTACCAAACCAATATGATCAGGTACATTTTTTCTATTCTGGGTACCCTGGGTAAGGTGTTGATTTTGATGATTAGGAAGCAAAGTGTTTTGCACTTTCTCTTCTTATCTCTGCTTCTCAAGAGACAGGGCATTCAATTAAGTGTAGTTATGATGCTGCAGATGCATCTTCCAGGACCACAGCCAGTAGTTTGGTCCTTCATAGGTTTACTTTGCTTAGAATTCTACCTTAACCTGAGGATGTCAAAACTAAACTGCTTGACGCACCTTTACATAGGCAGCATGTTTTGGTTCTGCTGCTGCCAAGCTTTTCAAGACTTTGCAGAAGAAAGGGTAAGGTCATGTAGAACCTTAAACAAATCTTTCTTCTTCTTTTTCCTAAATATTTGAGAAATTATCTTTTCAGGACTGGTCTTTTTCTTTAAAAAGATCTAAAGTTTTCTCAGAAGGGTAAGCAAACTCCTAGAAGACAGTTTCAGGAAAAGTCTCAGCTGAGTTCCAGAGGTTCAAGACCTTTCTTCCCAGAAAAATCACCTTCCTTATGACTGTCTTCCTCCTTTTCTCAGCCCACCCCACCTCAGCTTTACTCAGGTTCCTTTATCTCAGAAACTTTCCCTTTCTTTGCCAGATTCTCAATTAATAACTTCAGACAAATGAGTTCGCTCATTCATTTAAAGTGGGCGCAAAATGTTTTGGAAGGTTTTTCCTCATCCCTCAAGATCTCCTCAGCTTCCCAAAGCCAGATTTATTTCATTGCTCCTCTTTGTCATGACTTCTCTCTAAATGGAGAATCAAATTGATCCCTCTACACTTAGAACAAGTTTTTACTAAAGAATGCTTCTAGTTCTCAGAAAGGAGGGAACTTGGAGACCTCCTTTAGATCTTCCTTTTCTCAACACCTTTCTCAAGATCCCAAGTTTCAAGATGTTGACTCCTCAGTCCTAACTTTCAATGATTTTTCTATAAGCTTTCTTGGCAACACTGTATTTAAAGAATGCCTGTGTTCATATTTATGTTTATCTGCAATACAAGAAATTCTTATGAGTTTTTTTGGCCTCTTCATATAACTTTCAGTTTTTTTGCTTTACTCTTTGGTCTTGTTACTTCCTCAGTGTTATTTACAAAATGCCTAGCTGTAATTGCCATCTGCAAACTATGAGCAATTTAAATATTTCCTTAACTAGATGATCTTTTCATTCATGGTCCTACCCAAGATCTTCTTTTTACTCGTTTGCAATTTGTTATGGATCTTCTGGACAATATAGGGTTAACTCTGAACCTGAAATAGTATAAACTCCATTCCAGAATACAATTTTATTCTCAATGAACTGCAGTTCTTCCAGTGGACAAGTTTTCTTTTCCTGGTAGATTACTTTCAGAGCCTTCTTCCCTTGGATGTGAACACTGCAAAAGAGATGTTATTGAAGATCTAAGCTGCGTGGTTTCAATAAGTACTAACATTTACTATGCCATACTCCATATGAGGAAGATTCAGTGGCATCTGAAGTCTGTCTGACTCAGCAGTGCCATCCATTAACCTTCCAAATTCCTATTTTGCCCTTCATCAATAAGGAACATTTATGATGGATCAAACTGAATTTCACTCAATCCAGGAGTGTCTTTTTCGGTTCCTTCATCTTGCCAAATTTGTTCACAAATGTCTTGGATCTGACATGGGGTGCTTATTCCAGGGTCATCAAGATACAAGGGATATGGTCTGAAAAGGAAAGAGAGGAGGACATAAACATTAAGGAGTTGAAGGCTCTTATTTTAGCTCTTCAGTATTTATAATACCTCTGGATTTGGGGTCCTCTTTGGATCTTCACAGACAACACCACAGTTTTGTGGTATATCAACAAGTAAGAGTGTGCCAAATCTTATCAACTCTGCAGGTTGGCTTTCATATTCCAGGAGATGGTCATTCAACATAAAATTATTCTACAGTCTCTGTACATACCCTCAGGGAGAAACACTGTGTGGACTTTTTTTTAAACAAGAAACATCTTTATTAAATTATCACTTTTGACATAGGCAATCATGCATTTATATAAATGAAAGCAAACCATGTTGACATAATCCCAGCTGCAAGCATTTTACATCACAAACCATATCAGCATAATCCTGGTTGCAAACATTATACATCACTTATAAACTACCCAGTCATTGTCAGTCAAACATTACTTAGCTCATTCAAGTTCTGCCTTCTTTTCAACCTCATTCCTTCTCTGTATGTAGTGTTCCCACAATTCCCATTTTACTTATGTAATTTGCTCCTACCCTTTTTTAAAGATGCCAGTCTCAGCTGTTTTATCCTGTTACAATAGTCCCTACTTCTAGTACAGTTGGTTTAGACTTTGATTTCCATTTTCAAGTAATTGTTTTTTGGCAGCCACCATAATTAGACTCATCATGGCCTTACCATATCTAGCAATTCTGATTTTGTATCATAGCTCAGAAAAATCATTTGCCCAGTGACACCAATTTGCTCACCCAGTATCTCTGACAAAGTAGTCTACAGGGAATCTTTAAAGTCTTCCAACTCATTATACTCCCAGAAAATATGTTTCCAATTACCTCTTTCTTCTCCATCACACCTTCAACATTTGCTGTCTACCTGAAGAAAAAATTCCTGAAAGTCTACTTGGGGTATAAAAATAAAATCCTAAATCTTCTTGATTTTGTTGCATATTTGGGATATATATATATATATATATATATATATATATATATATATATATATATGTAGATATATATATATATATATATATATATATATATATATATATATATATATATATATCCACTTTGAAACATCTAAAACCCATAACATCTAATTACATAACACTGAGATCAGAACATCTAAAACCCATAACATCTAACATTACAAATCACAAGAAAATAACATCCCCTCCATATATAATGACACCAAACTACCAAACACACTTTTTACTATGATTCTGCAGGGAGGCAAGCCCCCCTGCACCCCCCCTGGTAAATTAAATATACCAATTCCAAGATCGCACTGCAGTGGGAAAAAGTAAATTTCCTAACCCTACTGTATCAAGCCCCCCATGTACAAATGTAATAAAAGTGTGTTTGGTAGTTTGGTGTCATTATATGTCATTATATGTGGAGGGGATGTTATTTTCATGTGATTTGTACCGTTAGATGGTATGAAATCCAATGTTATAGGTTTTAGATGTTTGGGGTTTTAGATGTTCTGGTCTCAATGTTATGAAATTAGATGTTATGGGTTTGAGATATTTTGAAGGGGGCCCATTGTTTCTTATTTTATATGGTCTAGTAATTATTCCTTTTTTAACTGCAGCTTCTGTTCTAGAATTTACTGAAAACTCTACCAGTGCTGGTCTTTGTTTAGGACCCCCCCCCCCATTTCTTTCTATTTGCCTATGCTCTTATATGAATCCTTGACAGGAAAGCAATCTTTAACATGCAGTCCAAATAAATTCTTGACATCTTCCCATTGTATTACTTTTCCTTGTCAAGTTATTTGCCCCAATACCTTAGCTCCATGCCAGTTTTCTCCAATAAATTCCAGCTTTCTCTTGCATACTGTCCAAATACCTGATTGCAGTCTTCTATATCATCAGGCTGTCCTTTCTCCATTCCCGTGTTGGCTTAGTTCTTAGAATATTTTCTGCTACTTTATGAATATAATATCCTGTATAATTAATGTTATTCTCTTTAAAGATCTACATCCAAAATTCCAGTCTCTCCTTGTTTTTTGAGCTTCCCCCTGTTTCATCATCATCCCTTTCCACTTTGAATTATAGGTTTCTGCTTGTATCTTAACTGTGTAGCTCTGAAATACCCCATCAAATCAAGTATTCCCAATCCACCTTGTTATATTGGAAGAATCAACTTAACCTACTTGACTCTTGCTGTCTTCTCCTCTCAGATAAAATCCTTCAGCTCTTTATTAATTGCTATACACAACTTCTT
This sequence comes from Protopterus annectens, assembly GCF_019279795.1. Lineage (NCBI taxonomy): Eukaryota > Metazoa > Chordata > Ceratodontiformes > Protopteridae > Protopterus > Protopterus annectens. Next base: position 1,295,390,296 of record NC_056735.1, read on the forward strand.
ATCTGATTGATAAAAATATACCTGACCTGTGTATAAGACTAAAGGGACTAAACATTTTAACTGCTTGCATCTTAATACTCATATACATATAGCAGAGTTTCCAATTTCTCAGTTTTTGTATTATCTTTTGTTTAGTCTCTTCCCACATATCCTTAGCTGCCACATCAGAATCATTTTAACCCATATTCCTAAACACTTCATTTTATCATGTCCCCATAAATATGGATATTGCTGAACCAATTTGTGTGTGGATACATAATTTACCATTATTGCCTTTGTTTTAGCTTCATTAATTTTGTATCTGGAAAAGATTTGAAACTGTCTCAAAATGTTCCACAACATTATAATGTCCTTTCCTGGTTTTGTCAGGTATAAAATAATATCATCCGCAAATAGAGCCAGTTTTTCTTGACTATCATGGCAATTATATCTTTGAATTTCTGAATCCCTTATTTTCTTTGCCAATGGTACTAAATATAATGCAAATAATAGAGAGGAAAGAGGACACCCCTTCCTGGTTCCACTGCTCCAGTAGAAATTGTCACAGAGGACCCCACCCACTTTAATTTTCAACTCTGGCCCCTAATATATCCTTCTAAAGAACCTTATAATTTTATCAGGAAGTGCAAATAGTTTAATTGCCCTACTCATAAAGTCTAAGCTTAGTCTGTCAAATGTCTTCTCTGCAACATGACCCACCAACAACAGTGGTATTTTCTTGCATTCTGCTTCCCTCTGGATCATCAGTGTTCTGTTAATGTCAAATGTTTATCTTCCCTCCACAAACTACACTGATCCATATCTATCAATTTTGGCATCACTTTTGACATTCTTTTAGCCATTATAGATGTAAACACTTTATAATCATTTATGTACTAATAAGTCTATTTTAAATTTTTCGTAACCTTTGAACAACGTGCCCCATGTACTCCGTGGTTGTTTCTGTTTTTATTTACTGCACGTTTAATGTTACAGTAATAAGGGTTCTGGCTCTTTTAAATTGTGTTTAATTTAATTGCCACGTAATGTACGTTGGATAAATATCCTTATGGCGGTAAACCTTGGTTTGTTTGAATATTGTTCTGATGAAGCGGTGACTTGGTGCACCGTGAAAACGTGTTTTGTTCAATAAAGCGTTAATCTCAGTTTGGTCGTGCAGTTTCCTGGATTTACACTTCATACTTATTGACTTTTGTGTACCAGTCGCAGTACTCATTGCGCTTATTTTTTCCGGACCAGGGATAGTAGGTTTGCCTTTTCGTTACTTTATAATCATGGTTTAGTATTGAAATTGGCATGTATGAAGCTGGATCTGCAAGAACAGGTAGTCCTAGTGAGCAAAAGTCGAGAGAGAGTACACAAACACAATGCAAACAGCATAAAACAAACTTGACCACCATGGCTGGAATGTGGAAAACTTTTAATATAAAAACAAAAAAAAAAACAATAAAAGAAGGTAAATACTTTCACTGCTGCTAGCTGCTTCTTCAGACCATAAAACATCAATGAAAGTGCTTCAATACTTAAAATCCTAAAAAATATTAAAAGTGTTGTATGTTGCAGCCATGGTGGTCGAGTTTGTTTTATGCTATTCACATGAAGCTGGATCTGATGGATCTTTACTCTCTTTAAGTACTACAGCTACCACCTCTTTCTTCCAGGAGTTTGGTACTTCTCCTCCTCTAAAATACTGTTAAACAAAACCTTCCAGATCTTTATTCATTTTCCCTTCCTAGCTTCCAAACTTGCACAGGAATACTATCTATTCATGGGGACTTTCTGTAGATTGGTTATACATCACCATTTGTATCTCATCTCCTCCTATCCTAACTGAATTTACATCTTCCATGCCAAATATTTTCATAACTTTCTTTAAAAGTCTACCCTTCTTGGCCCCCCAGACACATCATTATTGCTGCAAATCAATTTGCAGTCCCTACCTATAAGTAATATTCCTTGCTGAAAGCTGATTATTTCTCCCAGAATTTTCTTAAGTTACATTATAGCAGTTTTCGCTGGAATATAAGTACATTCCAATGTAATCCTCTTACCTTGCCAGTAGTCTCTTAGTACTCCAAATCTACCATTATTATATTTTCTATCCTCTTCTATCACTACTGGAGCTCCTCTTGCAATTAATATAAGTACTCCTCCTTTCCTTTGTCCTCGGCTTTCTGTTGAATAACCATCCTGAAAACCTTTCTTTATCAAATTTACATGTTCAGTTCTTTTCAAGTGTGTCTCCTGTAGCATAGCTATTTGTATTCAACATTTTAATATACTTCACTACTCTTTCTTTTTTGTTCTGTGAAACCATTGACATTTAAAGACATTACAAAAAGCATCATTGTATTAAAAATGTATTATTCCCACCTTTTATGTGTAATAGCTTTTTTGTTAAATGTCTACTTTCAGCTTTTGTGTTACGTGCATACACTGTTTGGCAGGTTGAACTTTTATACAGTTGTTTCTTTTTATATCCATTTGAGCCTATGTCACATCTAAATGGCTTATTGTTATCTATGTTGATTTTTATGTATGTATAGATTTTTTACTTCTGTGGAGCTTTTCTCCTCGGGCCTCTACTGAAAATGGAAATATATCCAGCTAGACTAGCCCGGTCAACAAATGTAAAATAAATAAATAAAATAAAATAAAATCTTACAAAACTTTTTGTTTTATTGAAAGCCCTTAAAAACACCTCCAATACATCCCGAAAACCTGTTAACACAAAACTATGTACATCTTCAAATATTAAAGTTTACCCTCCTAATAGGAACAAATGTCTCAAACTGACAGCCACAGTCACAAACTTGAGTTAACTTAAAGAAAGGTTATCCATGCTAAGATATATGGTACAGCCTCTGTTTCTACTAAATACTATCTGGTTTTGTCTTATCTTTATAGCTCTCCTAGCTGGAAAAACACTTAAATGCTTTTAGAGAACATTATCCCCTAGCCAATTTCTCTCTTTTTTCTAGACAATTTCTTTTTATCAGACTGTAGCCAATTCCTCTTTATCAGATTGTTTCCAAAGAGACATGATGACCAAATAAAGAAATACTACTAAGCATACATTTATTTGTTAGAAAAAGTCTTATAATATTCAATATTGTTTTTCACTTACTTGCTTCTCTTAAAACTTGTTAATAGTTCAAGCTGAGGTCCTTAATCCAGTCATCCCCCCATGCAAGAATGAGAAAAACACATGCATTTTTCTTTTGTCATGCTCTTTTAACCAGACTTTTTGTTTACATTGCAGTGCCTAAATTTCTTAAAACTAAACAAGAAGAGAGAAGGGAGGAACAAAAAAAAAAAACAGGAGCACATATTTACAGTAGTATCCCCATTACACTTAAAAACAATGAGAAAAATTTACTTCACAGCATGCAAAAAAACATACACTATATAGTACTGTTAAGAAAAAAAATGGTTTTACTTACATTTAACTTTCTGTTTCCCTCCTCCAAATTATTTTTCTGAACATTAATGACATGAAATAAGGCATATACTTTAGAGTCCCCCACAAGTCCAACAAAGTCCAAAAAAGTCCAATATTTCCAGATTTTCTTGTTCTGTCATACGTCACAAATATAATTATTGCTTTGTAATTCCACATTTGGCAGTTTCTAAGTTACTGGCTTTATTCCTGTTCATCTCCATCTACTAAATCCTGTCTGTACTTCGTTTCCAATATACTCTTGATTCTTCTAAACAACTGTCATGCTCCCTTCCCTGACCAGCATTTTCCATTGAAACACTGGAACAGGTTTCATTGGCATAGTCTCTCTCTGTGGTCTTTATTACCAGAAGAATAAGAATATTCTTCTGTTTCACAGCTCACTTTTTGTTGGACAAACTTTTGTATTTCCTCCTTAGCATATACTTCATCAAAAAATAATTTTGTCCCTCCAGGGAAGAATATTTTGAAGATAGCTGGGTATAGCAGTTTGAATCTCATGCCTGATTTTCAACATTCCCTGAATAGTGGAGTAAATTTACTCCTCTTCTGCCTGGTGTACAATGAGTAATCATTCCCCACAAACACTGCTGTCTCCCACTTTTAGTACATCGTTCTTCTGCCATAATTTTGTTAGAATCAACTCCTTCTGCTTGTAAGATAGCATATTTACTAGTAAAGGGCTAGGATGCTTTTTCATAGCCAGGTTTGGAGCATACACATGATGTGGCCTTTCACTTAACTCCTGCTGTGGAAAACCAATCCAGTTGCTTTCTGTGCTTTGATAAAATGAATACAGTGAGTTCCTTCCATCTTCTCTGGTACAGCAGAAAATCTCAAGTTTCCCCTGCATTCTTTGCCCTCCAATTCTTTTATTCTTGAAATATCTCTTCTTGAGCAGTGTCATATTCAGCCAGCCTTTTCTTCATTTCGACCTCTGATTTTTACAGTTTTATCACCTCATTTGAATATCTGTTTAAAGCTTCTTCCATTTTTCCAGCCTTTTGTTGTTTGAGTTGATATACTGCATCAGTATTTCATTTATTTTTACCAGGTCTGTGGACAGTTGTCTTATGCTTTTCTCTAGGTTACTGGAAGTCATGTCTGGAGATTGCACTGTTTATTGATGAACAGCTGCAGTACTTTTCCCAGTCAATGTTTTTTTCCTGACCTTTTGTAGCTGATTTTCCTTTAGGTCCCCTGTATTTCTTTTTTTTCCTGGCATCCAGGCAGTGCACTTACTAGCCAGTTACTGAAATTCACCTAGAAACACAAAAGTCCCCTGGCCTTCACTGCTAAGTTTCTGTTTTCACAATGGGAGAGCTAGAATTAAGCTGTTACTCAATGTGCAGCCATCTTGGAAGTCCCAAGATAGCAGACTTTTTGAGCCGATCCAGAACATACCCTGCTGAATGGATGCTAAACAGAAAGGTCTTTCTCAACATTTTCCATTAGTGGGGTACTTCACAAATAGGAATATTATAGTACCAGGGTCATGGGTGGAATATTCCTTACATGGAATATATAGGGACTTGCCTATACATTACTGTTCCTTGCTGGCTGTTTTTTTCTGGGTATTTCACAAATACTTTGGAAAATAGTTTAATTTTTCAATAGCATTATGTATTATGTTTGGTATTGGTTTCAGTTCACTTGCAATAAAGGATTATAAAACGGGCATGGCATTTGTAGTAAAGCTATAATGTAGGAATACATTCTCCCTACAATGAATTCTCAGTGACAGCACTATTAGTATCCATACTTCTCAACCTCTGTTTGGTGTAAGAAATCTAGACAAAGCCCGAATTAATGGTGGGACAAAGGCCTAGAAATAGGGACATCTTTTAAATATTACTCCTCTAAACGTATAAAGTTGCTAGAATGACAGATTTTGCATCATTATATAGTTTATGAAGGATATGAAGTCTGAAACTCAAATGTCTGTCATTATTTAGTATTATTTAGTGACTTCAATTCTCAATGATTTGCCAGAAAACCACAAATTATATGAGGAAAACACCAAAAATAAGGTGTAAAAGTCTGGACATTCTGCAAAAATCTGGACAGGTGAGAGGTAATAGCACCTAAACAGTGAGGCTCAGACTATGTCTCACTTGTAGTGCTATGTTGGCTGCATAAAGAAGAGAGAAGAAGAAAAAGTATTGTCTCCTCAACCAGACTGACTTCTTCGAATCAGTCTCCAGAGCTGTGGACAAGAGTAAGGCAGTCCACACAGCCTATCTGGACCTTGCCAAGGCCTTCGACACCACCACCCACTCTGGAATCATAGATAAACTTACTAAGCTGGGCATAAATCCCTACATCACTCAATGGGTTGCCAACTGGCTTACTGACAGAACCCAGACTGTAAAAGTAGCTGACTCCAAATCCAGCTCCAGTCAAGTGACAAGTGGAGTACCTCAGGGTTCAGTCCTGGGACCACTCTTGTTTGGCATCTACTTCTTTGAAGTACAGGCCAACACTAAGGGACTCTGGCTAACAAAGTTCGCAGATGACTGCAAACTGGGAGCCATTATTGAATCCCCAAATGATGTGGATATTCTACAAAAGGGGCTTACAGAAACAGATGCCTGGTGCCAGAGCCATGGGCTCAAGCTTAATGCCAAGAAATGTATAGTTATCCCCTTTGGAAAAAAAACATGTACCCATGAATTACCACATAGGTGGCAGTACACTAAATATTGAAAGTGTGATAAGAGACTTAGGGACACAGGTGGACAGTGGTCTCACCTTCGATAACCACATGCCACAACAGTCAGGAAATCCTTCTATGTGGCACACCTCATCACTAAAGACTTTTCATCCAGAAAAAAGGAGGTCATTGTCCCACTGTACGCATCCCTCATTAGACCCATTATAGAGTATAATGCCCCGTTTGGTATGTACCTCACAAGACATCTGTAACAGCTGGTAAGGCCCCAGAAATACCTCACTAAAAGAATCACAGGCCTAAAGCAGATGCCATATGCTGACCATCTACAAAAACTCTAGCTATACTCTGTGGCATATCGTCTACTCAGAGGCGATCTCTGCTTAACATACAAGGCCATGTCAAACCCTGAGCTGTTGGACATGCTCCACCTAAAGAAATCTCAATCCCTCAGAACCACACGCTCCAGGGATCTAAACCTTGTCATCACAATGAACAAAACATGCTGGAGGGATAGGTTCCTGACACAGATACTCCCCATACTCTGGAATAGACTGCCCATACATGTCAAGCAGAGCGCCTTCCTGGCCCTCTTCAAAAGGAACCTTGATGATTGGATGGGAGATAGGAAATTCACCACGGGGATCATGTCAGTCTTGTATAGGCCCTAGGGCTGATAGCCTAGTACCAACCTATGAACCTATGTGTGCATCTGTGCTGAGACTGATGGAGAAGAATTCAGATTTTGCAGCATATGAGAATAAGCTGCCTAAACACCCAGGCACAATCTTGTTAAAATTACATTTGTGTGGTATCCATGTAGTGCAACTGATATTACAGATGACCACTTATAAATCTCATGTAAAGATCTCTTCATGGATAAATTATCCATGACATATTCCTGATCAGTGTACAACAAAAGCATGTCTTTCTTACATGTGTAGTATGGAGAAACAACAATGCCTTAGATGCCAATTGAGAAACAACAATATACTTCTCAGAAGTACAGGCAAGCACAGGAGGACTATGGCTAACCAAGTTCGCCGATGACTGCAAACTGGGAGCCATAACTGACTCTCCGGCTGACACGGACATTCTCCAAAAGGGCCTTACTGAGACTGACACCTGGTGTAAAATTCATGGTCTCAAGCTAAATGCCAAAAAATGCATAGTCATCCCGTTTGAGAAAAACAAAACACCCATGAATTACCACATAGGTGGCAGTCCCCTTAATACAGAAGAGGTAATAAGAGATCTGGGGACCCAGGTAGATAGTAATCTCTCCTTTGACAATCATATTGCCATAGTAGTTGGGAAATCCTTCTATGTAGCCCATCTAATTACTAAAGTGTTCGCATCTAGAAATAAAGAGGTTATAGTGCCCCTCTACACGTCACTCATCAGACCCATCATAGAGTACAATGCCCCATTTGGGATGTACCTCACAAGACACTTCCAACAGCTGGAAAGACCACAAAAGTACCTCACCAAGAGGATTACTGGCCTCAAACATATGTTCTATGCAGCCCGAATGGAAAAACTCCGGCTGTACTCAGTGGCATATCACTTACTCAGAGGTGATCTCTGCATGACTTACAAAGCCATGTCCAACTCAGAATTGATGGACATGCTCCACCTAAAGAAATCCAAGTCACTGAAAGCCACTCGCTCTAATGAGCTAAACCTCACCACAACAATAAATATAACATGCTGGAGGGATAAATTCCTGTCACAGAGACCAGGGACGTCGGGAGGCATATGCACTGTACTGATTTCAGTACAACTTCTTAGAAGAGGGGGTATCATTTAAAAAAAAAAAAAAAAAAGTACGTATTTTTAAAGGTTGTTGGCTCCTTTTAAGGGGGATACGAGCCAGTCGGAAGTGAGCTCACGTCATGTCCGGCTGACCGCGAGCGGGAAAGAAGACAATCGCAAATGGATTATTTATCGCGAGCGGGAAATGTGAAGATGGAAGGCAATCGAGTGTCATGAACAGATTATCAGGTAAGGTGTGTGTATGTGTGTGTGTGTGTGTGTGTGTGTGTGTGTGTGTGTGTGTGTGTGTGTGTGTGTGTCAGTGGAGCATAGTGTAGCTTCATGAACGTTTGCATATGGGTTGTTTGCTGTTGTATCTGGAGCCAATTTTTTTTTTTAATGTTTATATGGACAGGTTAATGGAAGCAAGTTTAATTGTTCTCAGTGTTCCTCTGAGTGGATCAGTTTACAGTGGTAAATGTTACCACCACTAAAAAGTTGCCGATCAGCCAAACAAAAATCCCTGTTTGAAGGATGCTTCTAGAAATGCTGATAACTAGATGGATAAATTCATAGGCAGGTATGTCCTCCACAGCAGGATCCATCCACTGCCATACTCTGGTCTGCATAAATCAAATGTCTCATCATACAACCATAGAATGCTGAAGAACATACTTACAGTTCATCTCAGTCAACCTATTTATTTATCAATCTGTAATAAGTATTCTGCTATATTATTCAGCTCATACAGTTCATCAGCAGGTATTGTAACCAAATCATTGAAAGAATTGGGCCCTAGTAGAGCATACCAGTTACTGCTAACAAAAAGTTAATATATAGGCTTTTGTTGTACTTTAACAGAGTGGAGCTGACTGCTGTAGGCACTTGACTTGAAGAACTTGTCATGCCGGGGAGCAAAGGCCATGAACTTCACTGCATGCTGTACTGCAACTGCTAGTGCTCCACCAATAAACATGAGGCTACCGCTAATGAAATGTTCTTACTTTATATTGACTGCTCAGAGTGATGTATGCAACATCTAGCAGCACTGGCTTTGAATATTAAATGGTATTTTTCTTCATTCCATCTTATTGCCAAATACACTCTGATTTCTTTCCATTTTGCAGTGGTCAGAGACCTTTCACTGATTGCTGCCTGCAATTCTTGAGCAGCAGCAACCCATGGAGGGTTCTCTGACCCACTGTACAGGTTTTGGAGTGGGAAGTTCTGAAGCTGCTCTAATATGATGCTACTACAAATGCACTATTTTCAGGACTTGTAGTAGGAGCGAATATGTTCATTATAGTGATGAGTCGTACCTTAAATTGACTGAAATGAAGTTGATATACTTGTGAGCTTCTGAATGGCACCTGCCTACGATGACTCTGGCCACAGAAGTAGGATAATGTACCTGACTTTAGTCATTCTAAGCCACTATTCCTGGCACCTGTTTGCAACTTTAAGTAATTTGACTAATCTTTCTACTGTATGAGCTAGCCTTCATTATTAGTAACCTTGGAAAGTGGGGCCTACACAATCATTGCTTAAAAAACAAATCAGTCCATAACATGCACTTGTTTATCTTTTATTATTACATAATTGCTTTAATATTTTGACCTAGAGATGCTGTTTCCAGAACAGTGCTAAATATTGGTATCCTACTATTGTTATACCTATGTATATGAGTTTAGTTGCAATATTAGGGGAATGTATTTCCTCATTTAAAGTTTGTATAGGTAAAAATGTAAATAACCTTGAATTTACTCAGAAGTTTGTTACACAAAATACTTTTTTATCAATATATTAAACTAAAAAGCTAAATAAATACTGTTTATATTCTATAAGATGTCAATTGCTACAGGAGTATTTGATTAATATGTACAAAATATTTTATTATAAATTTATTTGTCTGACATGAATTAACATCTACAAACCATTAACATTATGAATGTGTGTATGTTTATTATATTCATCAAGCTGAAAATTTAGAAATATATATTTTCTATCATCATTTGGTATAATTATGAAATAAATTGTCCTTACACATTAGTAAACTATTAAATTGATTAATGATAAAGAATATGCTTGATTTGTTTATGGATGTGTATAAACTTGTTATGACAGGGGTACTTGGAGATTCATGATTTTACACTGAATAAACACTGAAACAATATTTAGACTTTACGTTTTCCTTTGCTGGTATAGTGGAGCATGTGCATGTAGCTGTCCAGCAAGGTGAATTATGTAGATGGCTTTTACTAGTTCAGAGATTGTGCATATTTACTGATACTGGTGGACTGTAGAAGTTTGAGTAGACTTTTATGATGGAAATGTTCTGAATTGGGCTGTTTTGTCATTATCGGTGCATGCATTTTGTTTCATTGTTTACTGGAAAAATGTTCAAACCAATAAATTTAAAACACTCTCTAACAACTATACTGTATTATACAAGGAATATAATTTAATACAATCAGGAAGGTGTATCAAAGAGCATGTGTATGTTTCATGTGCAAAGGGTCTATGATTTGAAAACAGCTCAAAGTTAATCTTTATCTGACACTGGCAAAATGTATTTTCTTTGAATGTGGGTTTCAGTGCTGTTTCAATGAATGTGAGTTTCAAGGGCAGAGAAGTTTTAATGCTAAGTCTAGTTTCATTGTGAGACTGCATTGCTTTGTTTAGCAGATATTTATTGGTGTTCGTGCTGTAAAATGCAAAATAAAACTTTTCTGGCAAATCATTTAGGAATGAAGTCACTAAATAATGACCGACATTAAGTTTCAGATGTCACAATCTTCAGAAAAATGCATGCTAAAGCAAGACCTGATATTCTGTCAACTGTCTTAAGTTTATACAAGATCAATTTTTAGTACTGTTTGTATGTTCCCCCAATATATTTGGCCTTGTCCAGATTTCCTGCATTAAGAGGTTGAGAGGTATGTGCAAATAAATCGCTTTATAGAATTAGGAATATCCAAACCTCTCAACTTTCCCCAATTTTGGCTCAAAATGTTGCTCTCCCCCTAATAATCTCTCCGCAAAATAGCAATTTCGGAAGAAAACATGGAGGGTTTACTTTTATAAATAACTGTAATGATCAGAGTTATACATTACTTTTATTTCAGAAATGCATGTAGATTCTCTAATTTTGTCAGCTGCTCAAGTTAACTGTGCTCATATTAAAATGGTGTCCCTTCTTTGATAGGTTTCCAGCTGTTTTGTCTGGCAATTTTATATTTTGCATCACATTTTTGGTCCGTTTTTCATACGATTGTTGTTTTATGGCAAATTAGTGGCAAATCGTTAAAGACTGAAGTTAGAAAATAATGACAGACATTTGATTTTCAGATTTCATACCTTTCAGAAAATTCGTACTAATACAAGACCTACTACTATTATCTTTCTAAGTTTATAAGAGCAATATTTAAAAAAAATGTCCTTATTTTTGGGCCTTTGTCTCAGTTTTATTTATGGGTTTGTTGCTCTAAGAGGTTGAGGTGTGTGTGTGTGTGTGTGTGTGTGTGTGTGTGTGTGTGTGTGTGTGTGTGTGTGAGGTAGGTAGGTAGCATACCTCTCAACTGTCCAAATTTTGCAGAATGTCCAGATTTTTGCCCCATATTTTTTTGTCTGTTCCTCATAAATTTTGTGATTTCCTAGAAAATCATTGAAGGCTGAAGTTGCTAAATAATGACAGACATTTGAGTTTCAGACTTCATGTCCTTTAGAAAAATTCATACTAGCACAAATCATGTTATTCTAGCAACTTTCTCATACTAGCACAAATCCTGTTATTCTAGCAACTTTCTAAGTTCACGAGAGCATTTTTAATATCTGTCCCTGTTTATTTTAGGCTTTGCCCATATTTCTTGCACTAAGAGGTAGGTATGGGTGCGTGTGTGAATGAAACACCCCAGTTAGGGGTAGCAGGTGGTTAGTAATTTACTCAAGCTCAAAACCTGTACCTTAGTTACAGAAAACAAAAGCATGAATCCTCTTCCCCAACTACCATGCTGCATTTTTCAAAGAACTGACTTTCAGGTTAATTTTCAATTCAAGGAACTGAGTTTGAGTGAATCTATATTATATTACTGAAGAGGCATTACAGTGAATGCCTCTTCATCGACACTAAAAGAGCGAATCGTGAATTACGAGAATGGCCGTAGCTTGGCTGGGAAGGGGGGTAGCAGTTTGAGAGCTATGAGTACAAATTTGAAAATCCTAGCTACACCCCTGACAGAGACTCCCCATGCTTTGGAACAAAATTCTTAACTACATTATGCAGAGCCTCTCACTAACACTCTTCAAGAGAAACCTTGACGAGTGGATGGGTAAAAGAAAATATACCCCTGGGATCACTTCATTGGCTCTTCTTGACAGAGGATCAGTTAATTAATCAATGGGGGCGGCGAAAGCTGATACACTCTGGCTAGGCTTATAAATGCCCTCAGGCAGATAGCCTAGTACCTACCTATGAACCTTAGCGCTCAATTACTTATAACATGAGTGTTACAGTTCATTTTTTTGTAATGTTAGTTATTTCTCTTCCATCAACAATATTGTTGTATTGCCCTTTCTGTTATAACAAAACGCAGCAGTAGGAAAGAAAAAACTTTACTGTAGACTATATAGTATAATACACCCACCACATCAGTTTCTATAAACAGCAAACCAAACCATTACAACAAAAAATATGTATCTGTCTGCAAACTGAGAAAAGCAAGCACTTCTACAAAAAATACAGTAGACTAGATAACCAGTAGTTCACTAACTTCACAGTAAAGTGATGAACCTTCTGTGTTAACAAGGGACTATAAATATTTTTATTGCTATATTTTATACATTTGATATACAAAAGAGTTGTGCAGGAGATTAGCACTTTTTGTATATAGTTTCTTCTGTTATAAATTATAATGTATTATGTACATTTCCCTTTTGTATTTAAATTTATTTATTTTGTGATTGAATTTCTATTTATTTATTTGTTGTTACAAAAAATCATAACATTTTTAAAGATAGAAAAAAAAAGGAGCACACAGAGGAAGCTATTAGTATCCCTTCTGTGTTAGTAACCCTCCCCCAAGCAGCTAAAAAGCTGCCTGAATGTAAACAATAGAATCACATAATTGCTTATCAAAATAATACAGGGAGCTGGAAAAAAAGGCCGCCACTCTCCCTTTAAAAGAGCCACTTCTCCCTCTAATTAAAAACTTTTTTTCTCTTTCAAATTACCTAAAACGACTCCCATTTTAATTGTAAAAATAAAACTATTACCTAAAATCTTTTGTTACTTTTAGAAAGACTTTTAGTTTGCTGCAATACATGTATACATGGATTTATTAGTTGTCTTTGATCGCCATCTAGTGTTTATTCAATCAAATTATTTCTAGCACTGCATGAATGTTGAAAAATAGAATTCAGTACGTGAATGTAGTTGAGGATCAAAAGTAAAAATTATACTAATGCACTTTATAAACATACAAACATCTGTTCCAAATATAACAGGATTTTTTTTGTTATTGATTGTTTAATGCAGACCTCAAGAGATTGTGGCATTGAAACTGCATACATATTAAAGAATATTAATGGTAATTGATTTTAGCAAGCACGTCAAAATCTACTGCCAATCATTAGCGGACCGGAGTTCCACTGTGGCGACCCCTAACCGGGAAAAGCCAAAAGAAACAAAATTGATTTTAGATGCATCTAGATTGCCTAGTTTGAATAATGAAATACATTTTAAATATATGTTAAAACAAGAAGCTGAAGTATTAAATCGGGGTTTTTCTATTATATGTTAATGAGGGCATTGATTTATTATTATTTCTTTTCAGCCATGTGATTTAGGATGTTAATTGGTTTAAATGTTAAATTCAGGGATGATGTCATTAATTTGGGAGCCCCCAGGAAAACCTCAGTCTGGGGGCCCCACCCAGGCTATTTCCATTACACTAATAATATGTGCAGACACATTTTTTGTCTTGTACATTCATGTCCTTTTATCTATATACAAGAGTCCACATAAGCAGTCTTTTAAATCACAAATGACAAGACACACAGATTATCTTTCAGCTGTAATGGTGTTACATTGTGACATACTTTTGTACCACATCAAAATAGTCAGTGTTGGAGATAGCCACTAAAACCACAAAACTATTTCCAGTTACAGCCAAGCATACCATTTATCTCAGGTTTACACACAAATTGCAGCATTCCCAAGTATACCAGTGCAGACCTAGACCCTCACAAACAGTACAGAAAAAAATATATTATCTTCTGCTATGAACAATCATAGCACAAGCCCTGACATCACAAGTGCTCACTCTTACCACTTCAAACATTGCCTGTAACATATGTTAGATATTGTTGAATAGAATATTATTTTTTGGTGAAATTGGCATGTATGAAGCTGGATCTGCAAGCACAGGTAGTCCTAGTGAGCAAAAGTCGGGAGAGAGTACACAAACAAAATGCAAACAGCATAAAACAAACTTGACCACCATGGCTGGAATGTGGAAAACGTTTAATATAAAAACAATAAAAAACAATAAAAGAAGGTAAATACTTTCACTGCTGATAGCTGCTTCTTCAGACCATAAAACATCAATGAAAGTGCTTCAATACTTAAAATCCTAAAAAATATTAAAAGTGTTGTATGTTGCAGCCATGGTGGTTGAGTTTGTTTTATGCTATTCACATGAAGCTGGATCTGATGGATCTACCCTCTTTAAGTACTACAGCTACCACCTCTTTCTTCCAGGAGTTTGGTACTTCTCCTCCTCTTAAAATACTGTTAAACAAAACCTTCCAGATCTTTATTCATTTTCCCCTCCTAGCTTCCAAACTTGCACAGGAATACTATCTATTCCTGGGGACTTTCTGTAGATTGGTTATACATCACCATTTGTATCTCATCTCCTCCTATCCTAACTGAATTTACATCTTCCATGCCAAATATTTTCATAACTTTCTTTAAAAGTCTACCCTTCTGGGCCCCCCAGACACATCATTATTGCTGCAAATCAAATTGCAGTCCCCACCTATAAGTAATATTCCTTGCTGAAAGCTGATTATTTCTCCCAGAATTTTCTTAAGTTACATTAGAGCAGTTTTCATTGGAATATAAGTACATTCCAATGTAAGCCTCTTACCTTGCCAGTAGCCTCTTAGTACTCCAAATCTAGCATTATTATATTTTTATCCTCTTCTATCACTACTGGAGCTCCTCTTGCAATTAATATAAGTACTCCTCCTTTCCTTTGTCCCCGGCGTTCTGTTGAATAACCATCCTGAAAACCTTTCTTTATCAAATTTACATGTTCAATTCTTTTCAAGTGCGTCTCCTGTAGCATAGCTATTTGTATTCTAAATTTTAATATACTTCACTACTCTTTCTTTTTTGTATTGTTCTTTGAAACCATTGACATTTAAAGACATTACAAAAAGCATCATTGTATTAAAAAGGTATTATTCCCACCTTTTATGTATAATAGCTTTTTTGTTAAATGTCTACTTTCAGCCTCAGCTTTTGTGCTACATGCATACACTGTTTGGCAGGTTGAACTTTTATGCAGTTGTTTCTTTTCATATCCATTTGAGCCTATGTCACATCTTACAAAACTTTTTGTTTTATTAAAAGCCCTTAAAAACACCTCCAATACATGCCTAAAACCTGTTAACACACAAAACTATGTACATCTTCAAATATTAAAGTTTACCCACCTAATAGGAACAAATGTTTCAAACTGACAGCCACAGTCACAAACTTGAGTTAACTTAAAGAATGGTTACCCATGCTAAGATATATGGTACAGCCTCTGTTTCTACTAAATACTATCTGGTTTTGTCTTATCTTTATAGCTCTCCTAGCTGGAAAAACACTTGAATGCATTTAGAGAACATTATCCCCTAGCCAATTTCTCTCTTTTTTCTAGACAATTTCTTTTTATCAGATTGTAGCCAATTCCTCTTTATCAAATTGTTTCCACAGAGGCACGATGACCAAATAAAGAAATGCTACTAAGCGTACATTTATTTGATAGAAAAAGCCTTGTAATATTCAATATTGTTTTTCACTTACTTGCTTTCTCTTAAAACTTGTTAATAGTTCAAGCTAAGGTCCTTAATCCAGTCATCCCCCCATGCAAGAATGAGAAAAACACTTTCATTTTTCTTTTGTCATGCTCTTTTAACCAGACTTTTTTTTACATTGCAGTGCCTAAATTTCTTAAAACTAAATAAGAAGAGAGAAGGGAGGAACAAAAAAAAAAAAAAAAAAAAAAAAAAACAGGAGCACATATTTACAGTAGTATCCCCATTACACTTAAAAACAATGAGAAAAAATTACTTCACAGCATGCAAAAAATCATACACTATATAGTACTGTTAAGAAAAAAATGATTTTACTTACAGTTAACTTTCTCTTTCCCTCCTCCAAACTATTTTTCTGAACATTAATGACATGAAATAAGGCATATACTTTAGAGTCCCCACAAGTCCAACAAAGTCCAAAAAAGTCCAATATTTCCAGATTTTCTTGTTCTGTCAGACTTCACAAATATAATTATTGCTTTGTAATCCCACATTTGGCAGTTTCTAAGTTATTGGCTTTATTCCTGTTCATCTCCATCTACTAAATCCTGTCTTTACATCATTTCCAATGTACTCTTGATTCTTCTAGACAACTGTCATGCTCCCTTCCTTGTCTCCAGCATTTTCCATTGAAACATTGGAACAGGTTTCACTGGCACAGCCTCTCTCTGTGGTCTTTATTACCAGAAGAATAAGAATATTCTTCTGTTTCACAGCTCACTTTTTGTTAGACAAACTTTTGTATTTCATCCTTAGCATATACTTCATCAAAAAATCATTTTGTCCCTCCAGGGAAAAATATTTTGAAGATAGCTGGGTATAGCAGTTTGAATCTCATGCCTTATTTTCAACATTCCCTGAACAGTGGAGTAAATTTACTCCTCTTCTGCCTGGTGTACAATGAGTAATCATTCCCCACAAACACTGTTGTCTCCCACTTTTAGTACATTGTTTTTCTGCTATAGTTTTGTTAGAATCAACTCCTTCTGCTGGTAAGATAGCATATTTACTATTAAAGGGCTAGGATGCTTTTTCATAGCCAGGTTTGGAGCATACACATGATGTGGCCTTTCACTTAACTCCTGCTGTGGAAAACCAATCCAGTTGCTTTCTGTGCTTTGATAAAATGAATAGAGTGAGTTCCTTCCATCTTCTCTGGTACAGCAGAAAATCTCAAGTTTCCCCTGCATTCTTTGCCCTCCAATTCTTTTATTCTTGAACCATCTCTTCTTGAGCAGTGTCATATTCAGCCAGCCTTTTCTTCATTTCGACCTCTGATTTTTACAGTTTTATCACCTCATTTGAATATCTGTTTAAAGCTTCTTCCATTTTTTCCAGCCTTTTGTTGTTTGAGTTGATATATTGCATCAGTATTTCATTTATTTTTACCAGGTCTGTGGACAGTTGTCTTATGCTTTTCTCTAGGTTACTGGAAGTCATGTCTGGAGATTGCACTGTTTATTGATGAACAGCTGCAGTACTTTTCCCAGTCAGTGTTTTTTCCTGACCTTTTGTAGCTGATTTTCCTTCAGGTCCCCTGTATTTCTTTTTTTCCTGGCATCCAGGCAGTGCACTTACTAGCCAGTTACTGAAATTCACCCAGAAACACAAAAGTCCCCTGGCCTTCGCTGCTAAGTTTCTGTTTTCACAATGGGAGAACTAGAATTAAGCTGTTACTCAATGTGCAGCCATCTTGGAAGTCCCCAGATAGCAGACTTTTTGAGCCAATCCAGAACATACCCTGCTGAATGGATGCTAAACAGAAAGGTCTTTCTCAACATTTTCCATTAGTGGGGTACTCCACAAATAGGAATATTGTAGTACCAGGGTCATGGGTGAAATATTCCTTACATGAAATATATAGGGACTTGCCTATACTTTACTGTTCTTTGCTGGCTGTTTTTTTCTGGGTATTTCACAAATACTTTGGAAAATAGTTTAATTTTTCAATAGCATTATGTATTATGTTTGGTATTGGTTTCAGTTCACTTGCAATAAAGGATTATAAAATGGGCATGGCATTTGTAGTAAAGCTATAATGTAGGAATACATTCTTCCTACAATGAATTCTCAGTGACAGCACTATTAGTATCCATACTTCTCAACCTCTGTTTGAGAAAAGCAAGCACTTCTACAAAAAATACAATAGACTAGATAACCAGTAGTTCACTAACTTCACAGTAAAGTGATGAACCTTCTGTGTTAACAAGGGACTATAAATATTTTTATTACTATATTTTATACATTTGATATACAAAAGATTTGTGCAGGAGATTAGCACTTTTTGTATATAGTTTCTTCTGTTATAAATTATAATGTATTATATACATTTCCCTTTTGTATTTAAATTTATTTATTTTGTGATTGAATTTCTATTTATTTATTTGTTGTTACAAAAAATCATAACATTTTTAAAGATAGAAAAAAAAAAGGAGCACTCAGAGGAAGCTATTAGTATCCCTTCTGTGTAAGTAACCCTCCCCCAAGCAGCTAAAAAGCTGCCTGAATGTAAACAATAAAATCACATAACTGCTTATCAAAACAATACAGGGAGCTGGAAAAAAAGGCCGCCACTCTCCCTTTAAAAGAGCCACTTCTCCCTCTAATTAAAAACTTTTTTTCTCTTTCAAATTACCTAAAACGACTCCCATTTTAATTGTAAAAATAGAACTATTACCTAAAATTTTTTGTTACTTTTAGAAAGACTTTTAGTTTGCTACAATACATGTATACATGGATTTATTAGTTGTCTTTGATCGCCATCTAGTGTTTATTCAATCAAATTATTTCTAGCACTGCATGAATGTTGAAAAATAGAATTCAGTATGTGAATGTAGTTGAGGATCAAAAGTAAAAATTATACTAATGCACTTTATAAACATACAAATATCTGTTCTAAATATAACAGGATTTTTTTTTTGTTATTGATTGTTTAACGCAGACCTCAAGAGATTGTGGCATTGAAACTGCATACATATTAAAGAATATTAATGGTAATTGATTTTAGCAAGCACGTCAAAATCTACTGCCAATCATTAGCGGACCGGAGTTCCGCTGTGGCGACCCCTAACCAGGAAAAGCCAAAAGAAACAAACAAAATTGATTTTAGATGCATCTAGATTGCCTAGTTTGAATAATGGAATACATTTTAAATATATGTTAAAACAAGAAGCTGAAGTATTAATTTGGGGGTTTTCTATTATATGTTAATGAGGGCATTGATTTATTATTATTTCTTTTCAGCCATGTGATTTATGATGTTAATTGGTTTAAATGTTAAATTCAGGGATGATGTCATTAATTTGGGAGCTCCCAGGAAAACTTCAGCCTGGGGGCCCCACCCAGGCTATTTCCATTACACTAATAATATGTGCAGACACATTTTTTGTCTTGTACATTCATGTCCTTTTATCTATATACAAGAGTCCACATAAGCAGTCTTTTAAATCACAAATGACAAGACGCACAGATTATCTTTCAGCTGTAATGGTGTTACATTGTGACATGCTTTTGTACCACATCAAAATAGTCAGTGTTGGAGTAAGCCATTAAAACCACAAAACTATTTCCAGTTACAGCCAAGCATACCATATATCTCAGGTTTACACACAAATTGCAGCATTCCCAAGTATACCAGTGCAGACCTAGACCCTCACAAACAGTACAGAAAAAAATATATTATCTTCTGCTATGAACAATCATAGCACAAGCCCTGACATCACAAGTGCTCACTCTTACCACTTCAAACATTGCCTGTAACATATGTTAGATATTGTTGAATAGAATATTATTTTTTGGTGAGATGTGACATAAATGGAGTTTGTATGCTTTATTTTTGTTTCTCTAGCCAGTTGCGAGTCAGGTTGACACAGGATGATTTTGCAATGCACTTAAGACAACATTGAGTATGTGACTAAATGTTCTGTATGAATTCTGATACATCAATCAAGATGACAAGAATGTATTTTTAGATAGAATGTTTGCGCAGACAATTATGCTAGTACATGCAGAGAAGGACAAGGGCAACATTTTGTCTACTAGCAAGGCAAAGCTGAATCAAATGTCATTTCTCTTGCCAGTGACTAGAGAAGAAGATAAGGACTTCTGGATGCGCCTTTGTTATTATGAGATAGCGTAACTAATCATTTCTGAGGAATGTGTTATTTATTTTATAAAGGAAATATTTGTAAGTACAGCACATTTTAGAGAGAGCTTATGCTGTAGAAAGTACACTGCATTCTTGCTTTTAGTTGAGCATGTGCCATCTTGTTTTCTGGCTATAATAAATACGTAGTTGCAATTTCCACAGTAAACTAATATAGGATCTTAGGAGGTTACTAGGCTAATAGAGTTTATCCCCAAAAAGAAACCTCAGTCAGCACCTTTCGCCCCTGTCAAAGAGTGACAAAGGTGGAACCCCCTGGGACAAATTTGTGGTTCTCATCCACTCATCAAGGTTGAGCTTGAAGAGGGTCATATTATGAATAATAAACCTTGAAGATATTTTCTAGAGGATTCAAGTATGTCTCAGAGTCTCATTCTCACTGATGTCTTGGCAATTTCTTTTCAAATGGGGCTTCATTCTGACAGAGAAATGGACATGGATAAAATTAAATTTATTGCAAAAATGATTGAAGCTATGATGACACGCAAAGAAGACAGAAGAAAGGAAAAAGAATAAGTTGCTAAGAAATTCACACAACGACAGCAGCTGTCCATATCCTTGTTGTACCTAGGAATCCGATGAATGGCGAGCAAGTGAGAGACTGAGAAATCTGAACATCGAATGACTTAGGCCAAGTTAGGGATTTTCATTTTCATAAAAGAATGCATTGAAAGAGGCATCAAGGAATAATTAAGATTAATAACTTTTTATAAAATACCCACATTATATTTGAGTTAAGTTAGCCATGTCTCAAGAAGTCTTATGCATGGACAAGATATAAAAAATGAAGTAGCAGTATGCAGTGACGTAAAAAGCATTTGCTTATCTGTCATGTTGCATGTTAGGATTTTCTAAGAAAAATGTGCACCGAATGGTATTGTAGATACATTTTGAAAGGAATCTTAAAGTAATTTATGCTCCATCATAGTATTTGCTAAGATAAATCTGGGATAAAAATATGGCAAGTTGTTTCCCAGAAACCTCAGTATTTAATCTTTCGAGCTGCATGATAGGGGTATATAAGACAAGTACACAGTCATGTAGGACCTTGAAAAGTTGAGATCCTAGCAGGTTAGGTCTTTGTTCCCTTGGGAGCCAGTTTAGTGTTATATGGTGGAGTTCATTTCTAAGGTAGTATGTAATGAATGTACATATTTTGTTTTCTAGTATATGAACAGTGATGGCATTGTTAGTAGAAGCTGCTGATATAAGAAGGAGGTTAAATTCAAACTGAAGGAGTAGGACTCCTTCTCTATTGCAGATTTAGTGGAGTGTGGGAGAAAATTAGATTTTTTTTGTGCACAGAAAAGTAGGTTAATTCTTTACATGTATTATCAAGATGCAAGTGGAATTGAGTGAGGGGATCTAACCAGAGACAAAGATACATGACAGAGGAGACTTGCTCTAAGGGTTGATTTTTGTGATCATAGATTGTTAAAATTTTCTTGGATCTGCTGGGTTTTTGTTTAGTTCCAAAAAGCTTAGACTTAGTTTTGGATGGATTTAATATGAAGTTTTTGGTAGTAATCCACTATCTGAGGCTATTGATGTGAGATTGTAGATCTTGCAGTGAGGTAGTGAGGGGGTGGTTAGAACAGTAGGGGCCCATGATCTTTGTGTATAGGAGGAGAGGAAGGTAAAGAAGATCAAGTGAAAGTTTATTGATGTATATTGAGAACAGAAGGGAGCAATAATAAAACTTGGAAGTACACCTTTAAGTACTGGAGAAGAGAGAGAGGTGCATGAGTTATAGTTCATTGAGAAATGGCAGTTAGTCAGATAACTTTGGAACCAAGGGATGGCATCAAGATTAATGACTTGTTCTGAAAGGTGGATTATAAGAGATGAGTGACTGACTAGGTCAAAGGCTCTGGGTAAGGTATATAAAAATTGTACCAGAGAACATGCCTTTATCAAGACAAGAGAATTTCATTGTTCAGAGACCAGATGGCTGTGGCCATGTTCTTCCTTGACCAGAAGCCATTTTTTTTTGTAAGAGAAGGTAGGATTTAATAATATATTCTGTGAGTTGAATGCAAATAATTTTCTCCAAGATTTTGCACGGGGTTGGGAGGACAGAAGCGAGGTGATGGTATGAAGGGAATGTGGGATGTTTTTGTTTGGGCAATGGCTTCACTATGGCATATTTCCATATATTAGGCATGGCACTGGTAGTAAGACAAAGATTAAAGATGTGTTTTAGGGGTGCTACGATTAAATCATGACATTGATATATGAACCATGGATGTAGGTTATCATGGAAATAATCAACAATGACAGAGGAAACCTTCATTCACTGTATCGACCCAGTTCATCTTTGTCAAAGGCAGGTTATGCCTTCTCAACCTGGTAGACTTCTTTGAGAAGGTCGCTAAAGCAATGTATGAGTAAAAACAGAGCATACTACCTGCTTTCACCTGGCCAAAGCTTTCAATCCAATACCCACTTGGGCTTTGTTGACAAATTCATGAAATTAGGTATAAACCCTTATGTCACCTGCTGGGTAGCCTGGTAGCCAGTTGGCTCATTGCTAGGACCCAAGATTGTAGCATAAGGGAGTCTACCTCCACTAAGAGTCAAGTCATTAGTGTAGCTCCTCAGGTCTCTGTGCTGGGGCCACTCCTTTTGGTATCTATTTCTCTGAGGCCAAGGCCAACATCAATGGCAACCAGGTTTCCACATTTGCATGCAATCCTTCAATGACACAATTACCCTCCAACAAGACCTGACACAGACAAATAACTGGTGGCAGAGCAATGGTCTAAAACTCAATGCCAAGGAACACATAACAGTAACCTTTGGGAAGTCAGTTACCCCTGGTAACTACTACATTGACAATACACCCCTAAGAATAGACCCAGTGATGAAGGCTATGGGAATGCATGTAGACAGCAACTGGTCTTTGACCATTATGTGTCTATGATGGTAAGGACATCATTGTATGTTGTGCAACTTGCAATTTATAAGCAAGGGTATGACATCTAGGTCCAAAAATCTCATTGTTTTGCTGAACTCAGCCCTCATTAGACCAGTCATTGAGTACAGCTACCTCTTCGGTGTGTATCTGACTAGGCATATACAGCAACTGGAGTGTCCACAGAGGTTCCTCACAAAAAGAATACAGGGTGTGAACAACATGTCCTACACAGACCACCTCAAAACCCTGTCCCTGTACTTGATATCCTATGGCTGCTTGACATTCAAAGCATTCCCTGATCCCACTCTGATAGACCTGTTACACATACTCAAAGCAACTAACATCAGAATTACCCAATCTTGGGACCTAAATCTGACCTGCAACATAAATAGGAAATGCTAGAGGATCAGGTATGTGTCTCAGAGACTACCCCTTCTCTGGAACAAGCTTCCCATCTATGTCAAGAGCAAACTCTTCCCTAACCAAATTCAAGTATAATTTGAATCATTGGATGGATCCCTCTGGTTTGGCACTTATGTATCTAATTGATAGAGGCAGCCTGTAAATGCTTGACCACCCATGCCCAACTCTACATATACCCCATTAAGCAACCCTAGAGTATCAACCTGCCAGATACATTTGGGAAGCAACAAACAAGGTCTTCTGGCCTTTCTCAGTTACGCTTCACCACAGTGGATCACCAGTCCCGCAGATCAATTTGCACTGGAGTTTTTATGGTGTCAAGTTGCCAGCCTAGCCCCCAACCTTCACAGAAGGCACACGCACACATGTACCTACCTGCATGCCTTTAAAACTCGCTCAACCACAGGGAGCACATGCAGACTCCACACAGAAGGTGCTCCAGCCAAGAATCAAACCAGAGAACCTCTTGCTGTGAGGCGACAAAGTAAGGCTAGGCTTAAAAACACAGCTAGGGGTATTAGCCTAGAAATTATCCATGATCCTATGATCTGGGGAACCTTCCAGCTATATTTGTTCCAGTATAGGGATACCATCTTTGGATGAGATCTGCCAGAAATAAAAGAGAGGCAGTTACTGTAAATGAGATGAGGGAGCATTTGTGGGGGTGTTCACAGCATGCCTGGGGAGGTTGCTAAAGTGT
This sequence comes from Protopterus annectens, assembly GCF_019279795.1. Lineage (NCBI taxonomy): Eukaryota > Metazoa > Chordata > Ceratodontiformes > Protopteridae > Protopterus > Protopterus annectens. Next base: position 1,295,414,475 of record NC_056735.1, read on the forward strand.
CTGTGGAACTAATCTGCAGGCAAGATGAAAGAAGTACTTGTAGAAGTGTGAGGCAGGGTACTACCTGTGAGGTTATTGACTTCTTTCCAAAATTTCCTAGGGATGTATTTCAGAAAGTTTGGGAGGTGTATCATAGAATGTTTGTGCCTTCTATTGGCTTTTTTTTTTGGCCAGGTATATTTATTATTTATTGACATTTGTTTACCAGAAAAACATCTGACTGGGACAAGAGGTACCCAATTTTAGTAGAGACCCAGGGAGAAAAGCTCCAAAAATTATTGTTACAGAAACATTTCATAAACAGAGTATACAGTTAGGTTTGAGTATTTGCATTAAGACAATATGTTAGAATAAAAACTTTTCTGACTCATAATTCAAGACAGTTAGAAACATGTTAGAGGAAAAGAAAAAGTAAGGATGGACTGAGAAAGGAATTAATATTTTGAAAAGAATAAGTTGGAGATGAAGACATAAAGAAAATAAAGGAGAGAGGTATAGGGGAAATTGTAGGGAAAGGCAGAGTGAGGTAACAGGGAGTAGTAGTAAGTGATTGGCAGATAGAAAGATCAGTGGTTAAGTACAGGGTCAAAGGTAAGGAGAAGACTTTAACTAGGAACTTTTGGCATACCTCTTAACCTCTTAGAGCAAGAAATCTGGACAAAGCCATAAATAATCAGTGACAAGGGCCCAGAAATAGGGGACATTTTTAAATATTGCTCTTAAAAACTTGGAAAGTAGATAGAATAACAGGTTTTGCATTAGCATGATTTTTGAATGGTATGAAGTCTGAAACTCAAATGTCTGTCATTGTTTTCTGACTTAATTTTTCAATGATTTGCAAATAATTTCCCAGAAAGCCACAGTTTTATGAAAAATGGACCAAAAATATTAGGCAAAAATCTGGACATTCTGTGAAAATCTGTACAGTTGAGAGATATGTAATAATCAGCCAGGATTTCAGCAGGAGCAGATCCATGATTTGCAACGGAATTCTTTTAAGATGGGTTTAAAGGTTGGGAGGTCTGGTTTTGCTCTGATTGTTAAAGGTATAGATTTCCAGTCTTTAGCTACAGAGTAAGAATATAGGCTTTGCTACTGACTTGTGAGGATTATGCAGAGAAAGACGTTTTTTATTTTCTGATCAAAGAGATCTTTTGGGTAGGTAGTTGGAAAACACAGAGTTAAGGGCAGGGCAAGCTGCAGGTTTGTGAAAGTTCCTTAGATTTATATACCACACCTTGTTTTCTGGAGCGTGTTTAGATTTCCAGGAATACCAGGATTCATCCTGGAGTTTGAGGTGGGATTTTAAATGATAGATTAGCCACTTTTTGGGTTTGGACTTAGAAAGTCTACAGAGTAAGAGAAAGTGTCTCTGGTAGACTGGAGAGAGTGTGTAAGGAGTTCAGCTGCTTTCTTAGGATCTATGGTGTCTATAATAGGAGTCCAGTCATGGAAAAAGAGAATTTAAGATAGTTTTGCAATATTGGCAGTAGCTTTAGATCTGAAGGAGATTCATTTTAATTTTATTTTTGAGATGGGCATAAAATGGAGAAACTGATGAATGAGGCAATGATTGCTGAATGAGAATGAGTGAATTGTGATGTTGGAAATTGTGTTTGTTGCTATTATACATGATGAGATTAATGAAGAAGTAGTTTTTCATCAAAGGGTTGGGTCTGGTAAGTAAGTTGCTTGGCTAGCTGTGTCAGTTGTTCAGTGGGTGGTCTAAGACCTCTAAATTAATGGGCTTTAACATGTTGATTATCTTTAACATATTTTTCAGAGGATTTTCATGGAATATGGAACAGGCTACTGGTGCCCCACAGAAAGCACCTGTCTGCTGTGCCAAGGAGAACAAAATATACTTTATCTGCTGCACAGCTAGTTCAGGGAATGGCTGCTGGGTCACTGTATGGGTCTATTTAGGAAAGTGTATACCTAGTATGACCTGACATAGATCTTTAGCAGTGCTACAGATATCCTAAGAACTGATGGGCAGTACAGGCACCAGTATGATGACCTGTGATGTGGGAAATCTGAAGATTTCCAGCTGTGCAAAACAGAGGCTAAGCAAGTATGCTTGAATGGTGTACTAAGTGACATGGGTATTGTTTCAACATGTTACTTTAAACTATGTTGTTATTGTAATTAACGGCAGTATTCTTAATGATGTCTATTTCTTCTGATGGATACCAAGACTGGTCTACTACAGATGACTAAACTTTTAAAACATCGGCTTTCATATGGCTGAGACCATATGATCGACGTTTCAAAAGTTCGAACACCTGAAAAAAATAAATAAATAAATAAATTCCTGGATGTTTTTGCAGGGGGGGCAAGCCCCCCTGTGCCCCCCACAGCCACTGCTATTTAAATATAGCAACTCCAAGACTGCACTACAGTGAGGAAAAGGGAAATTTTCCCATTCCGTGCTGCACAGAGATCTCCGTTCAGAACGTTCAACGTTTTAAAACTTCGATCATATGGTCTCGGCCATATGAAAGTCAAAGTTTTAAGATTTTGATCATCTGTAGGGGACCCACCAAGACATACAAGGGGGGCTACTGTATGAAACTAAATCTATGTTTTGTGTGTTGGTGGTAGCAAATATAAAGGTTCATAGGTACATATGATAGACAGGTGGTTCTGTCCCAGGAAGTATTGCTGATAGTTTTTTCTTCTTTCTTGATAAGGGTCATACTATTAATTCCTGGCATAAATTTAAGTGCACCCTTTCAATCATTAAGACTTTAGTGTGAAGGATGCTAAGGTGTTAGCACCATTTAACATGCAAGAGAAATTTCTTACACAGATAGGAAACACTTTGGATAAGGAGTCTATCCTTCCACAAAGTCCTGCTTATGCGATACTGTAAGCTGAATGTTTTGGAGGTGTGTACTTAACATTACCAAGATTTCTGAGGTGGAAGAAAGCTAGTAAAATAGGGTATTTCATAACATGAAAAGTAAGGCAGAAGTCCCCACATAGAAATCTGTATGAGATGGAAAAGGTGAACAATATTTTAGACTATCAAGATAACTAAGGGGGGGGGGGGGTTAGCCCTAGGTGTCTCCTGGTTAGAAAATTCTGAGGTCTTTCAAGTGGGAATGCATATTTGGTAAAATACACACCAACTGGACTGTTATATTCAATGATAACACTAATGAGGGAGGAATGTAGACAGATTAAGACCTCTTTGGATCATGAGGATATACCTTTGATAATCAAGTGGAAAAATGAAACAAAAAATCTTTCCTTCTTGCAACTGGTACTTGATGATCAAAGGGTAACCACTTGAAATGTTGTTTCCCACTGAAATGAGTTCTGAAACACAGAGACCGAAAGGCCGAAAAAATGTTCCTGCACACACTAAGTCTGAGATGAATACTTCCTGGAATATTCCCTTTTCTCCGAGGTATGGTGCTCTCAGAGTTATTACATATAAGTTCAGGGGGTTCAGGAGGCCTGCCCCCTGAAAAAAGGAAGTTTAAAGGAGAAGAGCAATGTTTGAGATTCGCTATTTCACTGCAGTTTCTGTCTTTTTTTTCTGCATGTCGGCACTTAACATTTTGGTTACCAACATTTCAATGGGGAACCAATAGGGAACCAATCAAAGGATAGTCCATTGTTGATGAAAGTTCCCAGATCTCTAATAACTGTATTGACCATTTATGTGATAACTAGTGGAAAACAATGTTTTCCAAATCTGACTACAATACTTTTTTTCATTAATTTAAGGCCATGGCAAGAACACCAGGTGCTGACATTATCTAGTCTCTTTTGGAGAATATGAGTCTGTGGAGGAATCAGTACAATTCACAGTCATCTGCAGACTTGTCAACCACAAACATTGGACATCTGTTTTTATCAGAGTTGTATATGCTAAAGAGAAAGGGAAGGTATGTTTTCAAATCACAGCTGTGACAGATGCCACTAGTGAGATGCTTATGAATGAGGGGCTGCCACCGGCTCTCACCCTATGAGTATGGTTAGTGAAGCAGTCAGTAATCTGCCCAATAATTACAAGGTTTATGCATGGGACTCAGACTGAATATCTTAGCAACTTTAAGATAAATGGCATGGATAAAATGATCCACCCTCATTGTCATCAGTCACAGTCACAAACATGTCAACCAAGTTAAATAAACAGGACTTACCCTTCACAAAACAATATTGACTAGAAATGAGTATTTGTAAGTTAACCAATTTCATTATTAATGAGACTGCCTAATATTCATACCTTGAATTTGTAGATCAAACTAGTGAGGCTAACGGGGCTACAATTTCCAGGGTCAGTTAAAACACTACTTTTATGCATACCTCTCAACCTTTTAGTGCAAGAATTCTGGACAGAGCAAAAAATAATGGAGGTACAAAGACACAGAAGTCATGGATAAATATTAAATATTGCTCTTATAAACTTTGGAAAGTTCACAGAATAAGACGTTTTGCATCAGCACACGTTTTCTGAAGGATATAAGGTGTGGTACTCAAATTACTGTCATTATTTAGCATCATCAACCCCCAATGATTTGGAAGAAAACCACAAGTCTTATGAGAAACAGACCAAAAATATGAAATCTGGTCACTTTATGTAGGGATACCACAGCAGCTGTTCTCTAGTGCTCATGCACATACTCTATGGAGAGGCTAAGGTTAAAAAGCTTAAGGGTGTGTTCAGCAATAACTTACTTTGTGCTATCAGCAAGGCAGCCTGGAATATTATCTAGATCTATAAAGCCACTATTTTTAGTTTTGGAAATAGCTTTAAGGATCTGATCCATAGTGAAAATGCAGTGTTAAAAAGATTCAAGAGAGGGGACATTAGGGTATGAGGGATGTGAAAGTTTGAACTAAATTACCCAGACAACTACATACACACAACACAAGCATACACACAGATATGCCTATGAATTACAGCCATTTAAATGACTGTGTACACCTCAGATGTCTGATTGTGATCAAACAAATGAATAAATCCCTAAATAATAACCACAGTAATATATTATAGCTTATTGCTGTCAGACACACAGAATGCAATCCTTGGCAACCCCACCCCCACATAGATGTGCTCATCAATTTCAGCCACAGTTCTGGCTTTGTACACTTCAGTTGCCCTCAATTGTGAACAAATGAATGAATAAATAAATAATGGCTACAACAATGTATTTTATCTCACCGCTGTCAGATGTAGATGCTGCAGTCCATTACTACCCCCATAAACATCCAGACACACCCACTGGACAACCAACTGGCTTGTGGCTTCAAAATTGTATTAAAATAAGAAAAAAATTGATACTCTAACCATCCTATTGGCTGGATAGCTGATACACAACAACAACAGCAACAGAAACAAAATGAACAACATGTTTACTGTGATCATCAAATATGAAAAATAATCCTGTTCTTGTTTGCAACAGACCATACTTTCAGTTTGTCTTTATTTTCCAAGTGTATCAGTTACCATCTATTTGATGTTTACTTAGCTACTGGGTAACAGTTGATCACTGCTTTTTCTAGCAGCCTAAAGCCCCCATTGAAACATCATGTCTATATCCTCAGAAATGGCAGGAAGACAAGTAGTAATACATAAGCATCTCATCCTCTGTAGGGGAGCAAGTCTAAATGTTAGACTATTTTGAAAATCAATCCAACTGAGTCAAACTATTTTTCTTTTCAACATAGAAGAAATTTCAATGCCACTCTCTTATAGTAATATACTTTAATACATGTGCACACTGCAAGCCCTAAAATGGGAATGTTGATTTTTTTAAGTTAAAGGTTAAAGCAAATATAAATTAATCAACTTTTTAACACATGGCTTGTGGCTGCAGGTGCCACAAGCCTCACATGCCACAAAGATTAAGTAAAATGAGTTCTCAACTGTCTTACAATTAAGTGAATTAACCAGACCATGATATTTAGTTTTAACTCAGTGGACCTCAGAAAAACAGTGAGAAACAAAAAAACTGTAGTTAGACTCAGAATTAAATGTTATGGTGGTATAGGTAGACTTAGTGCAGTAGGGCCTAATACAGATGAAATAAGAGCAATAAAAAAACAAAACACAGTTTGGCAGTAGTCCAAGGTCAGTACATCATATCCCATTATTACAAACTGCCAGGCTGTGCAACTAAGCTCTTAATGCAGATGACAAGTAGCAACCAAAAGGAAAAACGTACCAGTCAGCAACAAGGGGACAACATGCAGATAGTATGAGAGAACTCAGAACAAATAGCAGTTCAAGGAGGTAGGGAGAAAATGTTCCTCCTGTCATCAGGAACAGCATCTGCAAGTACCAGATCCGACATCAACAACAGTCAACCTCAAGTCACTCACATGCTGTCTGATCCAAACCCAGATGAAACAAGAGCAGATAGCAATACATCCCAATTAGTGTGATACTTCACAAAACCAGTGTGCCATGCAATCACAGCCCTTAAGACAAAATAACATACCCAACATACTAGTAATAAGTGACTCTATAGTCAGGCACACTGACATCCCACTCACTAGGCTGAATAAGGAGAAGGTTACTGTCAGCTGCCTGTCGGGTGCCAGGATCTGCCACATAACACAAGCACTCAGGTCACTCCAGAACAAGTACAAATGCGACTCTGTCATTGTCCATGTTGGTGTGAATGACCTGAGCCGTACCTCCCTGGACTACATAAAAAGAGACATGGAAGAGCTCTCTGATCTTGTAGCCCAGGCCGGTATGACCCTGACCCTGAGTAGCATCCTGCCCTCACCAAGAATGATACCACAGTATAAAGAAAAAAATATCAATTTCAACAATTGGCTAAGTTTCTGGTGTCATTCAAAGGGGATCCAGTGTCTGTCAGCCTGGGATGACATGCTTGACAAGCCACGCTGCTTCGCTAGTGATGGCTTGCACCTGTCACCCTTAGGCTTTCGAATACTGGCCAAGGATCTTGCCACCCCCATAGTGCCTTTTTTAGGCAAGGCTCAAAAGACAAACCCACCACCATAAATAGCACAAGTAACAAAAAACTGAGAGTAATGCTACTCAATGCCAAAAGTCTAAACCTCAAAATGCACACACTCGAGGAACTCCTCAGTATGGAGAAAATCGATATATGTGCAGTAACAAAAACCTGGTTTAAGGCTCCAGAGAGCACCCCAGCACTACCAGGCTACAACTCTTACCATACATTTTGGCCACAGAACCCAGACTGAAATACAAAAGGCGGGGGCTTATCCATATTCATCAAGGATACCCACACATCCAGGTTAGTGGCACAGCACAATGCTTCAGAGATCATCCACATGCAACTAACAACGGGCAAAACTGCAATTTAAATTGTAGCTTGCTACAGATCACCCACCACATCCCAGGACCCCCATTCCGCATTTCTGGAAACACTGGGAAATATAAAGGTCCTACCAAACACCCTAATATTGGGTAATTTCAATTACCCAAACATTAATTGGGAGAACTACTCAAGTACTAACTCCCTTGCCCAACATTTCCTAGAATTTTCTCATACTGGAAAGATACATTGGTCAAAAACTTATTAAACATGTAATAGTGAGATGGTGGTTTATATAGCCCAGTGTTTATCATGTCCAAGCTATTACATAGGTATGACTACAAGATGTCTTAGAAAAATAATTAGTGAACACCTTTTAGCAATAAAGAAAAAAGATTTAGCCAATGCGTTAGGAAGACATTCAGTAGCCTTTAAGAAATTCACCTTTTCTGTTTTAGATAGTGTTCCCCAAAGATTTTTATGGGAGATAGTAAAGTTATTTTAGAATGTAAAAAGTCCCTTTGGCAGTTACATCTAGGAGCAGACTATGCTCCTGGATTAAATGAATCAATCAACATAAAATGTTTTTTACAAATGAAAAAGTAACACAATTAGTTTAAGTGTTATATGTATTATATAATTTTTTTTATTAGTATAATAATATTAATGGATATTATATTTATGTTTATTCAATTATTTTTATTTTCATTGTATTTTTTACATGAAATTCATTCATTTATGACATCACTCAGCATGTGATCAATTTTATCATTATATAAAGTGCTAGTAGGGTGGAGTTCAAATTGTTTCTGAGGAAGTTCACGAGAAATAAAGTGAATGAAAGCACTAATCTTGGTGTCCGTATTTTCCTATGCTATTTGGACTAGACCATCAGTGCTTATTCGTTTACCTTGTTGAGTTTTTCTGACAATCTTTCTAATTTCCTAGAATTTATAAACTCAAATGCCCTGGATCAACTGGTCAACACTCCCACCAGAGGTGACAACATATTGGACCTGGTCATCACCAACACAGGCGACCGGGGCTCCACACTGGAGGTCAACCCCTCACTGGTTAGATATGACCATAAACAAATCACTTTGGATATCCACATTCTGCCCCCACCCCCGAACAAGGAAACCACCGTGAAAAACTTTTCAAAAGCAAACTTCACGTTACTTAAGACCAAGGTGGAAAGTTTCAAAGCCCCCATGCTAAAGGATATCATTGTCCAAGCTGCAAAATCCTTTACTAATGCATTCTACGGGCACCTACAAGAATGCATGGATCGTGCTATCCTAAGCAAAACCAAGACTCACTCCTCTAAGAAAAGGAAACCAGTCCGGTGGACTCCTGCCATAAACAAGCTATACAATAGAAGGAGGAAACTAGTACAGAAAAGAGTAAAATCCCAAGAAGGGAAGACATCCCTGATCAGTATCAGCAAGAAACTATGATCCCTCATAAAATCATCCAAGGCGAATTTCAAAAGAAAAATTGCCAAGGAGTCCAAAGTTAACCAAAAGGTATTCTTTAGCTATGTCAAGAATCTAAGAGGCAATGCTCAGATCTGCTTGGAGTTAGTGCAGAATGGTATAAAATACAGTGAACTGACCAATATTGCCAACATCCTGGCAGACAGGTTCAGCACAAACTTCACCCACCTCTCACCCCCAAAAGGGCCCATAACCATACCAGAAGAATGTAGAGATCCTGAAATCACAGACACTCAGGTTAAAACAGCCCTCTCCAAAGCCAAAAACACAGCATCAATGAGACCGGATGGTGTCCCAGGCTGCGTCCTACATGAGCTCAAAGACGAACTAACCCCTCACCTAAACACACTGTTCAAACTCAGCCTCTCCACAGGTTACATACCCATAGAGTGGCGCATAGCAACGGTTATTCAGCTCCACAAAGATGGAGCCAGAACAGACCCTGGGAACTATCTCCCTATAAGCCTGACTAACTTGGTCTGCACAGCTATGGAGCACATCATCATGGAACTCATTAACAGAGACATTGGGAACCTCCAAACACTGGACCCTACCCAGTTCGGCTTTGTTAAGGGCAGATCATGCCTCATAAACCTGGTGGACTTCTTTGAGACAGTTACCAAGGCTATAGATGAGGGAAAGGTGGTACACACAGCCTACCTAGACCTCGCAAAGGTCTTTGACACCATTCCCCATTCTGGTATTATAGACAAGCTCACCAGCCTGAACATAAACCCCTACGTCACAAGATGGGTTGCCAACTGGCTCACTGACAGAACCCACATGGTAAGAATTATGGGAGCTAGGTCTGACTCTAAACCGGTTACAAGTGGCATTACCCAGGGCTCAGTCCTAGGACCCCTCCTGTTCAGCATATACTTTTCAGAGGTACAGGCAAGCAAATGAAGACTATGGCTGACCAAGTTCACAGACGACTGCAAACTAGGGGCTATAATTGACTCTCCAGCTGACACAGTCCCCTAAATATGGAAGACGTAATAAGGGATCTAGGGACCCAAGTAGATAGTAAACTCTCCTTTGATAATCACATTGCCAAAGTGGTTAGAAAATCCTTCTACATGGCACACATTATCACAAAAGGGTTCGTATCCAGATCAAAAGAGGTCATTGTGTCCCTCTACTCATCGCTCATCAGACCCATCATAGAGTACAATGCCCTATTTGGGATGTATCTTACAAGACACCTGCAACATCTGGAAAGACCACAGAAGTACCTCACAAGAGGATCACTGGCCTCAAACAGATGCCCTACGCAGCTTGACTGAAGAAACTCCAGCTGTACTCGGTTGCATACCGCCTACTCAGAGGTGATCTCTGCCTGACATACAAGGCCATTTCCAACCCAGAACTGATGGACATGCACACATGCTCCACCTAAAGAAAAGCTTATCCCCTCGAGCCACACGGTCTAGGGATCTAAACCTCACCACAACAATAAATAGGACATACTGGAGGGATAGATTCCTGTCACGGAGACTTCCCATACTTTGGAACAAGATTCTAATCTACATTAGACAGAGCTCCTTGCTAACACTCTTCAAGAGAAACCTTGACAAGTGGATGGGAAACAGAAAGTTTACCCCGGGGATCACTTCAGTGGCTGTGCTGGACAGAGGCACAGGGAACTAATCTAAGGGGGTGGCGAAAGCCAACACATTCTGGCTAGGCTTATAAATGCCTTTGGGCAGATAGCCTAGTACCTACCTATGAACCTATGAACCTATGATAGGTAGAAACTCAGCTAACATATGGGAAATACACAAACAAAATACAGTTAGTGTAGCAGGTCTCCAACAAGCTAACTGCACCACAACTTAGTACTTTACAGTGTCAGCCTGTGAAGCTAAGTTCATTATATACTAGGCAACAACCCAGCTAAAATAGAAAAGCACCAGTCAGAACCAGGGGAATAATAAACAGACAAGTAATTAAAAAAAGCTCATAACAGATAACAGCCAATTCAGGCAGGCATGGATAGAACCATTTCTGTTCTCACCAGGCACAGCAACCATCACCAGCAGACATAAAATTAGCAACAGCCAACACCAAGTCAGTTTCCTGCAGTCTGAGCCAAACACAGAAAAAAAAAAACAAGTACAGATAGCAAAATTCAGGTAACCCAGCAGGTAAAAAAATTAGGTGGTATCCGGACAATATGCAAACAAAATCCATTTAGCTAAAAATCCATTTAACTCAGGATGACTTTAACAAATTCAGTACACCACAGCTCAGCACTATAAATTATTGTTGTACCACTGATGCATTTATTGGGGTACTGTAGGGGACTGAATCTATTCTATGTACGTTGTTATTGGTACATATAATGCTGTGACACTGATGAATTTAGTGGGGAACTGCGGGGAACTAACGCTGTGTTATGGATGTTGTTATTGGCATATATATTACTGTGACACTGATGCCTTTAGTGGGGTACTGTGGGGGAGTGACTTTGTACTATGGATCCTGTTATTGGCACATATATTGCTGTGGCCCTGATGCACTGGGTGGTACTGAGGGGGACTAACTCAGTGCTATGGATGTTGTTATAGGCACATATATTGCTGTTGCACTGATGCATTTAGTGTGGTACTGTAGGTGACTGACTCTGTGCTATGGGTGTTGTTATTGACACATATATTGCTGTGGCACTGATGCATTTAGTTAGGTGCTGTAGGGAAAGGACTCCTATGTTATGGCTGTTGTTATTGGCACATATATTGCTGTGGCACTGATGCATTTAGTGGGATGTGGACATAGACTCTGTTGTGAGGCTGTGAGGACCATATCAGGCTTCTGCTATCTACTTGGTAGTTCTAGGACTGTAGTTTACACTGTTGTTCAGCATATCTCGGCCATGCCTGTGTCTGATTGCTGATCTCCTCCTTGCTCTTTCAGCATGGACACAGAGAGAGAAACCATGTTGGCTGTTGCTGGAGGCAGGAAAGACTTGTGGCACAGGGAATTATATGAAATCACCAAACACATTTTCACTGAATGTTGTTTGTTCAAAGCAAGTATCCAAAAAAAAAAACACTTGTATTGAAAAAAAAAAGGCTTTGCTTTATAGGAGGCAAGCCCTGCCTGCAAATCCCATGTGGGTCAGACTCCCCATGCTCTTTATAACCCCTAAAAGATATATGTATATCAACCCCCAAGGTCACACAGCATGGGGAAAAGTGCATCCTTGATGGCTAAAACCAGCTTTCTGCCACTGCTATTTGACCAAATGTCATTCAATGAAAATGTGTTTGGCAACTTGACAAGTTCCTGTGGCATAGTGGGTGGTAGTGTAAGCATTCTGACTTGTAAAATATTTGGATATATTTACGTGTGACATCCTTCCCTATGTTTTCCTCCTGAATGTCAGGAACATCACAGTGGACCAAAGGCATGTAAGCAGCTGCCTGTTGCTGCTCCCGATATGGCTTCTGCTGTGGTGTGTGAAATGGCTGAAGCACCTCACAGGAGGAGAAGTTCAGTCTTCTTCCCAGCAGGTAGCTCAGTTCATACCCTTATTTTGGCTCAGTCACTGATGGAGGACATGGTGGAAGTAAAAGTTGATAGGGCTGTGATCCACCAAGTAGCATATGGGGTGCCTCCTGGACATAACTGCAGATTTGTATGACAGGTAACCCCATTCCACTGGGCTACCTAAGGAGGCTTGGCCCTTTTTACCAGCCAAGCTGACCCACTTCTTATTCCCAGTACTCATTCCCTGTATCCTCAACCAGATGTATCCACTTAACGTTGTGCTCCACCTCATCCCTTCTACTTTTCCAAATCCTCCCCATCATCATTTGCCTGCCCTCTCTATGTTTGTGTCTGGCTCATGTCTTCCCTCCTAGTGTGTCCACATCTGCCTCTGTCTGCACTATTTTTTGTTTGTGTTTGTTCATTTGCCCTTGTTCACCACACTTCACCTTTCCTTCTCCTGTTTCCCTACCAGCCTTCCACCCATCCCTTATTTCTCAATAAATATGAAGTGCGTGACCTCTAGCTACAAAAAAGTGCTCTGCCTTCAGTCCTGTTCTTTACTATCTGCTTCCCTTTTGTGTTCACCTCTGCTTAATATATTCTTCCCTTTTGTTTTTGAAGTGGATGGATGCATACCCTACAGCAATGCTGAATTTGGATGCAGCTATTGAAGTCATAGGGACAACTTTTTGTATTCATTGTATATAGGAAATTCTCATATTCAACTATGTAACATACTTTAAAAATGCAAACTTGCAAAATTTGAAAGGAAAATGGAATTATTCACATTATTTATTTTACTATCCTTCACTGAATTGATTAGAAGATGCAGCAGTACACATATCAAAATATTTCATAAAAAAAAAATGGGTCCCCTAAAACAAGGATCGTTAGACCTTCATTTAATTGCCACATGATGTTGTGGTCATCTACTGATTCTTAACCACTGAAGCATTACCGGGCAAAACAAATGGTGTCTACCCTGAATGTGCTTCATCCTTATTTCAAATGATAAGCTTCTGAAGTAAAAAAAATATATATCACAATGAAACTTCATGGTTTTGAAGCAGGTGATGTGTAAATGTGAAAATGGATAGTTATCCTGCACTCTTGAACTCTGCAATCAGAGATATATGAGAAGATATATTGTTTGAAACATTACACAACGTGAATCCATGATTCTAGAACATAATAACATTCTATATGTGGCTGTGGAGATGCCTATAAGTGGTTCTAAACCTTGTCACTGAACTAAGACAGGCTGCTAATAGTGATGTTTGTAGGCCTGTAAACACATAATTCCAAACAAGATTATGACATTGAGGCTTGTGTTCATGGTGTTTCTTCTTAGAAAAAATGGGACTATCAAAGTCAGACGATTTTATGTATGTATATATATATATATATATATATATATATATATATATATATATACATATAAATACACACACATATATTTATATATATATATATATATATATATATATATATATATTTATATATATATATATAGAGAGAGAGAGAGGAGCTCAAAAGCTGTATTGTTAAAGTTACAGTATGTATTTGACAAGACCTGAGTATTGTAAAGGTGTGATATAGTGCCCCATTCTTAAAGGTTGAGGTATATAGTGATATGTAATGCAAGAATATGTTTTAGATCCTGTAAAACAATTTTTTTCCTTTCTCCATACCTTGTTTGTAAGAACTGGTATCAGCTGATCTCATTTCATTTTTGCATATATACTAGAAGTTGAGCTGCTTCAATTAGTGGAAGCTGACCTATACCTATACTGATGTTGTTTGGAGTAAAGAATATTTACTTTTATTATAGATTCATTAGTTTGTAGGTAAGCACTAGGCAGCTGGCTGCCCTGTGAGTTACTTCAGTGGTGGTGCTGCGGTAGCGTTGTCGCCTCACAGTAAGACGTTGTCCTGTTCGATTCTCAGCTAAAGCGTCTTCTGTGTGGAGATATGCGTGAATGTGTTTACCTTAGTTGAAGGTTGTGCGTCAGAGCTGGCAACTTGGCACATAAAAAATCTACTGCCAATCATTAGCGGACTGGAGTTCCGCTGTGGTGACCCCTAATCGGGAAAAGACGAAATACACAATACATGCTCAAATTAACCTATCCCATTTGATTAGAGATTGGACTTACCCATCTCATGGTGGATAATTACATATATTACCCCTAATGAGAATAACTGGGATCATACCATAGATAATTTGAGGGACCCATGGATAGGATAACGCATTTATGAGGTGCTTCTGTCCATTAGTAGTACAGGGGGCTGTCTGTTTCCTATCTGTAGATCTAAGTTACATTTGAATGTGGACAGGGATGAATTTTGTTTTGTGTGGATAAGAAGTTTGTTCCAGAGTAGTGATATTCTCTGTGAGATAAATCTGTCCCTCTAAACCATTCTGCTGATGTTGCAGAAGAGGTTTAAATCCCTAGACTGAGTATTTCTGATGTCATTTGCCTTGCTGATGTGCAGTAAATCCAACAATATTAGGCTGGAGAATGTCTTGTATGCAAGACACAAGGCTTTGAGTTGATCTATGTAGGATGCTGTTTCGGCCTTGTATCATTTTAGTAAGGTGTATCTGTGGGGGGTCTATATTAAATCATTGAACGCTTAGAAAAGCGAACAATGATTTAGCGACCCTTTGTAAACGAAAGCTTGCAAACTTGAATGCTTAGAACAGTGATTTTTTTTCCTAGGGAAAAAAAAAATGCTGTTCCAAAAAACAAACAAACAAACAAAAAAACAACACTTATAAAGTGGGGGGCTTTGCCCCCCACACCCCCCTATTTAAATATACCAACTCTGAGCTCATACTACAGTGACGAAAACAGCAAAGTAATAGACGTGGCCAAGCAATTTCTTTCCCTGGGAAAGAATTTGCTTATATGCCCCTTCGTCATTTTGCCTTTTCGTCTTTTCAAGTTCGACCAAGACACATTTGAAATAATGCGTCTTTGGTCATCTAATAGGAACCCTCTGTGGGTATTCCGGTTGCTGAATGTGTCTGGACAGAAACATGCCAATGGGGGCATTATTTTCAATGATTGGCCTAATGAGGGTTGAGTAAAGGGGGAGGGGGACAATGACATTTTTAAATGTAAACACAATCCCTTTGTTTATAAGCTGTGCAATATAGAGGGATTTACTTACAACAACGTGCACATGTTGGTCAAAAGTTAGACTACTACTGTCCACATAAGTTCAGAAATCCTGAACAACTCTTAAAGGAATTATTGTCAATGTGGTAGCTCCCTGGAGTAGATGACTTCACAAAGGATAAAATAATGCATTTTTGGCATTTACTTTCAGTCCATGATTTCAGCATCAGATATTTATTTGGGACAAACCTTCCTGCAGGCTGGCTAAGTCATATGGGGATTTAGTGACTGCTCCTAACTAGCAGTCATCTGCAAACTTAGTTAGCCAAAGCCCTTTGATATTTGCTTTTACTTCAGAAAAGTAGATGCCAAACAGGAGAGGTTCCAGCACAGAATCTGATATTCCTTCTAGCGTCTTTGTAGCATCTTTATATTTCTGGAACTGGTACATAGATTGGCAGTCACAGATGCCTCTAGTTTTTCTATTTTGAATAAGGTTAGAAGTATTTCGTTTTTTCTCCATTACGTATACAATAAGGCATGGGGGGGGTGTTCATGGTTCAAATATTATCTCATGCGCAGGGGTGTTATGAGGCATAAGACCAATGGGCAAGTGTCTTCCATCCCTGTGCATGCAGTAGTATCTGTACCATGCACAAGCCACATACTAAATGCTTTATGAAATCGACATCTGTATTTTTTTTGAGTTTGAATTTTACATTTAATATCTTATGTAAGATAATTATTTGTTTTATAGTATATCTTAATGTAAAATATTTTCTCCACCTGTTTTAGCTAATTGATAGGTGTGCGAGATTATAACTTTTATATTGTATGGAATTTTGGTCTAAAATTCAGGCTTTCATTTAAGGGACTCTTCTGTCAAATTGTTGTGTACTACACAGTTCAGTTTACAAACAGGTGTTAGGACTATATAACATCAGCTGAATTCTGGAAGAAGACTGAGTCCAGACAAGGAGACTTGCGTATCAGTAACACAATGCTTCATAAACATTTAGATTGCTTTCCAGATAACTCAACCTCAACAATATTCAAAAGAGTAATAATTTTGGTGGCAACTCCAACAGCTGAAAGAAAAATATATGCACACAGTAATGTACCCACCTTGATTTTAAGTTGATTTAGCTGATGATATAATTGTTGCACCGTAAAATATTCATAAGGGTAATCATTTTGGTGGCAACTCTCAAGAACTAAGAAACGTGTTAATTCCCTCACCTCATCATTTTTAATTTATTGCTTATATTTCTTAACCATGTAAGCCTACGGATACAAGTGGCTCTATTTAACAGTAATGCTTGAGCACTGTCTGGTCAAGTGAATCACTGAATCTCACAGTAGACAAATCAAAGTGGAAGGAGTCAAACCTTGTACCCTTGACTACAGGGAGCAACTTATTAAAAGCTCTGAGCCATAATGTGTAAACTGTCAGTTAGATTGTTTTAGCTGATGATATACTTGTCTTTATTTACCTGGGCTTCTAAGGTAAATTTTATGCATGTTTTACTTCAATATTAATATGTATTTCTCTTCAAGCAGTGTTTTACTTTTGTCTCAGCTCTATCTGCCTCTTACAATGCCTAACAGTCTTTCTACTGTATTTGTGTGTATGTAATTCGACCTATAGTTTAGAATGGCTGTTTTCTGTAGCTATGTATGAGAAAAAAGAAGAAATGCAGATAACCAGAGGTTATTCTTGTTGTAGTTGTTGTTGTATCTTTCGGCTTTTACCGGTTAGGGGTCGCCACAGCGGAACTCTGGTCCGCTAATGATTGGCAGTAGATTTTTACGTACTGAGTTGCCAGCCCTTACGCACAACCTTCAATGAAGGTACACCCATTCACGCATGTCTCCACACAGAAGACGCTTTAGTTAAGAATCGAACAGGACAACGTCTTACTGTGAGGCGACAACACTACCGCAGCACCACCATTCTAATCCCACAAAAAGTTGTTGTTGTTGTTGTGTCTTTCGGCTTTTCCCAGTTAGGGGTCACCACAGCGGAACTCCGGTCCGCTAATGATTGGCAGTAGATTTTTACGTGCTGAGTTGCCGGCCCTGATGCAAACCTTTAATGAAGGCATGCCCATTCACGCATGTCTCCACACAGAAGACGCTCTAGCTGAGAATCGAACAGGACAGCGTCTTACTGTGAGGCGACAACGCTAGTAAAAAAGAGAAGTCTGACCACCACAGCTAATATCATAAACTTTAATAAAATAAAAATAAAAACAAGTAGAAAATGTAATTAAAACAAATAAGTGCTTTCATACTCAACATGTTTCTTCAGATCTGACAAACAGGAAGTAACAGAAGATATTTATTTATTTTTATTTTACGTTTGTTGACCGGGATTGTCCGACTGAGCTGAAGAGCCCTTTTTCAGTGGAGGCCCGGGGAGAAGAGCTCCAACATATTACACAATTTTCATTATAAATTAGCATTAAGCAGCAATGTTACAGGATTATTACAAGGCATTAAGTAGCAATACAATGTTATACATTGTCAATAATCAGGAGTATAGAATAACTATTTCAAGATGTATAAAAGAAATATGTCATTAAGATGAGTATAGTTTTTGGGGTAAGTGGCTACGAAAACCCAATTTTATCATGATGTAGTTGCATGAAGGCAAGACAATTACAATAGAATGTTTCTCTGAGGCAATTTGCTTAATAGATTTTAGAAGACAGTAGAAAGAGTAGTCAAGGAAGGTTAGAGAGAGCTAGTGAGAAGAGTGAGTTAAGGGCAGAAAGTAGATTAAGGCATGAGAAGTAGGGGATGTTAAGGAGGGAGAGTGCAGTGGCAGGACCAGTGACTTTTAAAGTGCTCTTTGGTGGCTGTCTTAAATTGTTTAGGATGTGTAAGGGTCCTGATTTCTAGTGGGAGCCTATTCCAGGCAATAGTGGGGTGATAGCTGTACCTGTTGCATCCAAATTTAGACTTGGGTTTGTAGATTTGTAGTAGGTCTTGGTTAGAGCTTCAGAGAGGTCTGGAGGGAGAATAATGGGAGATGAGAGGGGATAGTTCTGGGCAGTAGGAAGGCTGGTATAGGATAGAATGGATGATCTGAAGCTGAGAGAGAATAAGCTGGTGAGGTAATTCAAGCCAGTTTAGGTGTTTTAGAGAGATACAGTGATAGGATTTGTAGGTTTGTTGGGCAGCAAATCTAGCTACCTTGTTGTAGGTAGATTCGAGTTTGGTCAGGAGTGCTGAGTTAAGAGTTGTGAGAATTTGAGAATTGTACATTAGACTGGGTAGAAGGTAGGTAAGAGAGAGAGTAATTTTGGCTTCAGAAGTAAGGAATTTTTTTGTTATGGTAAAGGAGCCCTAGTTTCGAATGAGTCTTTTTGATACAGTTATTAACATGCAAGTCAAATTTAAGCTGTTCGTAGATGGTTACACCTAAGAGCTTAGTACTGGATTCTACCTGAATGGGAGTGCTATTAAGGGACTGTATGGAGAAGGAGGGTTTAATATTGTTGAACTATTTAGGTAGGAAGAGTAACAGCTTTGTTTTTTTAGGGTTAAGGATGAGCTGGTTGTTGAAGAGCCATGTTTCAACTAAGTTAAAAGATGTCTGAGTAGCTGAGAAGAGCTTAGAGGGAGAGTTGGTTGTGGTGATGACTGTAGAGTCATCTGCATGTTGCACTAAAGATGACTGAGGACAGGAGGTATAGAGCTTATTAGTAAAGATATTAAAAATAAAAGGCCCTAGAATAGACCCTTGAGGTACACCCATTTTGACAGGGAGAAAAAGGGAGAGTGCAGAGTGCCATCTCACTGATTGAGATCTATCAGTGAGGTAGTTGGAGAACCATGCAACAGTATCAGAGAAGTTGAGGTTATGCAGTTTGTGCAACAGAAGAGAGTGTGAGACAGTGTTGAAAGCTTTTGAGAGGTCCAAGAATAGGCAATAAATAAGTTTATGGTCATCCATGGCTATAGAGACAGTGTTGAGGAAGGATAATAGAGCTGTAGTGGTGCTATGTTTGGGTCTGAAGCCATGTTGAGTGGGTGTAAGCAGATTTTCCTGTATTATATACTGCATAACTTGTTTATGAATACATTTTTCTAGTACTTTAAAGAGAGGGGAGAGGATATCGATAGGTCTAAAGTTGGAGATATCAGAGGAGTTACCTCCTTTGTGTATAGGTAGAGTGTAGCATTGTTTCCAGATGGAAGGGACATTAGATTCAGAGATAGAGTGATTAATTAGGATAGATACAGGGAGAGCAAGAGTGTCAGCTGCTAGTAGAAGAAAAGTGGAAGGAATATTGTCAGCTGATGCTGAGCATGGTTTTAATTCAGAGTAGAGTTTTGATGTAGCTAGTAGGTACAGGTTTGAGGGTGAAGGTATTTGAGGAGATACATTAGAAAAATATGTATTAATGTGTATATTAGCAATAGGCTTAGTGCATTTAGGGCTTGAAAAGGGTTAACACATTTATTCTATTTCATACTGCATAAATCTGTGCAAACTGCAGTTGCTTCCTGACCTTGTATTGTTAGCTAAAATCTTGCTTATGCCTTGGAAATTTACTGAGAAGCAGGTGATTTCTGCTTGCATTAGGAAAATAATGAATAGAACAATACTATTTGTATGAAACTTAGACAAGAAGTTCCACTGTGCCATGAGAAAATACACAGCGGTAGAAGTTATAGATAATTAGTACAAAGCCTGCTTGCAAATATGAACTGCAATCAGCATTTGCTTGTATCTGTATTAGAAGAGTACCTTGAAATGTAACACTGTACAATAGATGCTTGTAAACGGATTAATGGTCACCAAGGCCAGGTTGTGTTTCTCAAAAGTTTCTCACAAATCTAGTCATGTCAGCAGAAAATCTGAGTAACATCTGCTGTAGAACAATACTGAAAGTTGTGTTTGATTACGTCAGCTTAGAAGGAAGGCCATGTCTTGTAAAACAGTATAAGAATGAACATACTTCCTGTTAGTAGTTAGACAAATCCTTGTATTTGCATGTTTTTGTCTCCTTGCTGCAAGTAAATTGAAGTTCCTTAACTGAACCTTACGTGTATTGGTCTTTGAAGTTTTTTCCTTTGACAGATACTATTAGGAGAAGGTTCAGAAAAGTTGGAGATGGAGATGGATTTAAACATAAAACAACCAATCACAGAGAATGCAGCAAATAATCAATGATGTAATGACCTAGATTTCAAAGCCAGTTTTAAAGGGATATAACCATTTAAACCGGGATGCTTGTCTGCTTGCAGACGAGCTATCCATTTCAGCTCACCAACTTTGGTTTTATTAGTAAGATTACCAGCTCTTAAATTGACAGTAACAGTTTCTAACATCATAAAAGTGAAAGAATGACCTCTATTGTCCTGAATGTATTTGTACAAAGCATTTAAAATATTATTGCACTTAATATCCCTAATATCCCTCATGCTTTTAGTTCACACTTATTTTTTTATAAGCATTTTGTTAATGATATTTTTATTTTATGGGAAGGATCAGTTGACCTCTTGCACAGTTTTGTCACTTACTTGGAAAGCAGGAGCCAGTGCTTTAGATTTTCTATTCACTAGTCTGACAAGAAAATAGATTTTCTTGATGTATCCTTAATGATTAATTGAGAGAGTACCACTGAGACTTCTCTTTACAGAAAAGAATGCTGGAAAAACAATATTTTACACCGGTCCAGCATCCACCCTACCCATATGTATAAGAACATTTTGAAAGGCCGTTTCCTTAGATTTTTCTAGATTGCATACTAATGATAATGATAATTTACTGGTTACTGAAAAGTTGTCATTAGATTTTTTATGCAGAGGTTATTGGAAGTAGGAAGTTGAATGGTTTTCCTCAGTGACCCAAGTCCTGAGATCTACTACTGGGAAACCCTATTTTAGAAGGAGACCAGACATCAAACATAAGCGAGGGAGCTTACACCAGAGATGTAGAGCACCCCAAGTTATAGTAGTGACATTAGCATTGTATTACTGGAAGGAACTGGCCAATTCTTCTCTCTGATAATAGAATCAGAGAAATGGTAGGTGACAGACCTAGTTTTACTTTTAAAAATAATCTTTCGCTAAAGAGACAACTGTCTTATGGCCCTCGGAAGAAGCTTAATTGTAAGTCAAATAGAAAGGGTACATTTCCCTGTAGAGCATGCAAAGCGTGTAGTTCGATGTCTTGTACAAATGTTTTTGTACAACCTATTACACAGAGAAGCTTTATTGTTAACTTTTACGCAGATTGCAAGACTTGTAATCTGGTTTACTTAGCTGATTGCAGATTGTTTGAAGCATTTTATTTTGGTAAAACCAAAAGATTGTTAAACGTTCATGTACTGTAGCATCTTAGGGATATTATGTGCAAGAATATTTTAAATGCTTTGTACAAACACGTTCAGGACAATAGAGGTCATTATTTCACTTTTATGGTTTAGAAACTGTTACTGTCAATTTAAAAGGTGGTGATCTTACTAATAAAACTGAAGTAGCTGAGCTGAAATGGATAGCTCATCTGCAAGTGGACAAGCATCCAGGTTTAAATGGTTATATCCGTTTAAAACCAGCTTTCAAAGCTATGTCATTATGTCATTGATTATTTGCTGCATTCTCCGTGATTGGTTGTTATGTTTAAATATCTTCTGTTACTTCCTATTTGTTAGATCTGAAGAAGCACGTTGAGTGTGAAAGCGCTTATCTGTTATAATTACATTTTCTATGTGTTTTTATTTTTGTTTTATTAAAGTTTATGGTATTAACCATGGTGGTCGGATTTCTCTTTTTTACTTTGTCTTCTGTAGCTATGGTGACTGTTTTTGCTTCATGTTATTCTCTTCCTGCCTCTTTCCATACTGCTTCGTTTTTGTGTTTCTGGAGTTTTTGCTTTCTTTTTCTTCAGGATATTATGTTTTTACCTTTTTGAATGCATTTTACTATTTTGAATTATTTTTGTCACAATCCTGAATCCTGTTTTGTTCGGGTCTACTTCACTTTGTCAGAAAACCTATTTGTCGAACCCTATTCATTGAAGCCTTAATCTATCAAACGTTCATTTAAGTGAAATTTTTTTCCAAGGGAAAAAATGCTTGATCATCATTGGGAATTTGCCCTTTTCCCCACTGTAGTGCAATCTCAGAGTTGGTATATTTAGTTGGGTTGTGTGTGTGGGGGGGTCATAGCCCCCCACCTGAGTGGGTTTTAAATTTTGTTATTTTTGTGATAACTGCTGGTTGGCCTAGTGGTTATTTTCCCTGGGAAAACTTTTGCTTAAAATGTCATTTGATGGATGGAGCTTTCGACAAATAGAGTTCGACGAATAGGTATTCGCCAAATAGTTTGATGATGTGATATAGATCCATTTTGTTCTATTTATTTGTTATCATCATCATTTATGCAGACTCGGTAATGTATTTAAGTTAGAGATGTTATTTTCATGTTTTATGTAGATTCTATTGATTTACTTTGTGTGAGTATTTCTGTGTTTGACAGTTTTCAGTGGTAAATGACATTCCAGGATGTTGGAGGCTTATTGGATTTTGAACTCTGTGTGGGACTTCAGGTCTGTGAATGAATGAGGTTTAGGTGGCCTGCACTACCATTTTTCCATGCATGGGATAGATTTGAGACACAGGAAACTAACAATATCACTGGTTAGTTTTCCTTGTCCATTTTATAATGGATGGATATTCCTCACTTGGTCACAGAAAAAAAAGAGAATTCTGTTTGTATTAGAGAAAGCATGATCACAGAATGTACCAAACAGTGGTCTGTTGGATATGAGTGTTCAGATAAGTCACTATTTAACTAATCAGAGCAGCATTCACCCCCATTTGATCTGCTCCATTAATTTTGCTTTCCTTTAGGTGAATGTAAATGCCAAATGTGATGGGTGATCTCTGATGTGATGTCACCTTTTACATCATCAGGGTTCTGTAGCTATGGTGACTGTTTTTGCTTCATGTTATTCTCTTCCTGCCTCTTTCCATACTGCTTCGTTTTTGTGTTTCTGGAGTTTTTGCTTTCTTTTTCTTCAGGATATTATGTTTTTACCTTTTTGAATGCATTTTACTATTTTGAATTATTTTTGTCACAATCCTGAATCCTGTTTTGTTCGGGTCTACTTCACTTTGTCAGAAAACCTATTTGTCGAACCCTATTCATTGAAGCCTTAATCTATCAAACGTTCATTTAAGTGAAATTTTTTTCCAAGGGAAAAAATGCTTGATCATCATTGGGAATTTGCCCTTTTCCCCACTGTAGTGCAATCTCAGAGTTGGTATATTTAGTTGGGTTGTGTGTGTGGGGGGGTCATAGCCCCCCACCTGAGTGGGTTTTAAATTTTGTTATTTTTGTGATAACTGCTGGTTGGCCTAGTGGTTATTTTCCCTGGGAAAACTTTTGCTTAAAATGTCATTTGATGGATGGAGCTTTCGACAAATAGAGTTCGACGAATAGGTATTCGCTAAATAGTTTGATGATGTGATATAGATCCATTTTGTTCTATTTATTTGTTATCATCATCATTTATGCAGACTCAGTAATGTATTGAAGTTAGAGATGTTATTTTCATGTTTTATGTAGATTCTATTGATTTACTTTGTGTGAGTATTTCTGTGTTTGACAGTTTTCAGTGGTAAATGACATTCCAGGATGTTGGAGGCTTATTGGATTTTGAACTCTGTGTGGGACTTCAGGTCTGTGAATGAATGAGGTTTAGGTGGCCTGCACTACCATTTTTCCATGCATGGGATAGATTTGAGACACAGGAAACTAACAATATCACTGGTTAGTTTTCCTTGTCCATTTTATAATGGATGGATATTCCTCACTTGGTCACAGAAAAAAAAGAGAATTCTGTTTGTATTAGAGAAAGCATGATCACAGAATGTACCAAACAGTGGTCTGTTGGATATGAGTGTTCAGATAAGTCACTATTTAACTAATCAGAGCAGCATTCACCCCCATTTGATCTGCTCCATTAATTTTGCTTTCCTTTAGGTGAATGTAAATGCCAAATGTGATGGGTGATCTCTGATGTGATGTCACCTTTTACATCATCAGGGTTGCAGTTGCCTTAAGGAGTGACTAAGCAGACTGGTACTGTTGTTTCCTAATGCAGCCATATAATATAGTAACACATTAATAAACTATGATAGACTGTGGTTAATTTATAATTTATCTTTGTGGAGGAAATTGTATGGTTACAAGGGCACAGTCAGAGGCACCAATCTAGACCCTACCATACTGGCTAAATAAATTAATTAAACACTTCCCTGCCATGGCATATTGAGTGTGTACTGAAATTACTGACTTTCCCTATTTAAAGAAAGAAATGTCTTAACATTCAGATAAGAGCATTATATAAGGAATACATCTTGGCTTGTCTGTCCCTCTGGGTTGGTAGAATCAAGTAAGATGGTTCTAAGATATATTGGGCAAGCACATGCCCAGGAATACTTGTTTTGCAGTACATGGAGCAAGTGGAGTTTGTGCAACATAATTACAGTAATACAAAGGGCGGCCATGGTGGTGCAGTGGTTAGTGTTGCCACCTCACAGCAAGAGGTTTTCCGGTTCAATCCTCAGCTGGAGTGCCTTCTGTGTGGAGTCTGCATTTCCTTCCTGTGGTCGCGTGGGTTTCCTCCAGGTGCTCCGGTTTCCTCCCACATCCCAAAGACATGCTGTAGGTGGATTGGACACTCTAAATTGGCCCTAGGCATGAGTGCGTGCATGTGTGTGCCTTCTGTGGAAGGTTGGGTGCCGGGCTGGCAACTCAGCACTGTAAAACTCCACTGCCAATCATGAGCAGACAGATGATCCACTGTGGTGACCCCTGACTGGGAAAAAGCTAAAAGAAGAAGAATTACAGTAGTACAAAGAAAAGTGATTTTTTTTAACTGTTATAACAGACAAGTCTTAGAGAAAACCCAGTAATGGATGATGTTTAAGCAACTAATTTAAATTATTAGCAGGGGAAATGTACTGAATCTGGAAAAATGTATTACATGTCTAGCTTATTTTAAGTTGAAACCTTACCACTGTTTGACTGGTTAATAAATCCATATTCATATGTAATGTCTTTTTTTTCATTTTCTTTTCCTTTGAATTTTCAGTATCTGTATATGTATATATATCTGTGTGTGTATATATATATATATATATATATATATATATATATATATATATATATATATATATATATATATATATATCACACTCAGCTGTAATTCAAAACTGCCATAAAATATACTCTTATATTGTTTTTAAACATATTTATTAAACCTGACTTTTTTTTTTTTTAAAAAGTGACATAGGCACATATACAGTAGCAGAAAAGAAAACAAACCATAATGATATTTCCTTTATTATTTTCATGCATTATGCATTTTAACAATTTCCATTCACATCAAAATTACATAAATTGCTCTGTTCCTGCCTACTCTTAAATTTCCCTGAAAACTATTCTGCATGTATTGCTCCCACAAATTCCATTTATTTCTATATAATTTGTTCCTTACAGTTTCTAAAGATCCTTTTCCATTTATTTTATTTTATTTACAATCTTCAGTACTTCAGTTACAGTTGGTTTAGATTTTTATTTCCATTTCCAGTACTTTCTTTTTTTTCAGCCGATAGCATTAAACTTAGCAAGGCCTTACCACGTCTGGACAATACTGTAGTTCACAGTACCCAAAGAACAGCACTGTAATATGTTTTTATTGGTTAACAATTATAATAGACAAATGTGATTGGATAGGCCTCATATCAATATTTCTTGCTTGTTCAGACAATTTTGAA